>NC_092158.1:29938579-30286579 GCF_045791955.1 Oncorhynchus clarkii lewisi
TCTTGAATATTATTGTTTGTGTAAGTTTCCTCCTAATACAGGATGTGGTTGGAATCGTAAGGCACATCACCATTACACCTGTTAATACTTTTGTTTGAAATCTATTTCTTATGGTAACAGCGAGTACAGTATGCCCTTTGTGTTTTATAGAAATGCAAGGTGTTTAATGTGAATGATTTTATGTTTACTGCTAATGTTTTTTTACTGTCTATTTTTTCATGTTTTTTATTGTTTTCTAAAAATACATTTGAAGTATATTTATTTTTTAACTGGTCTAGGGTGGAGTGCAAGAATATTTGAAAGATAATACACGACGCAGAGGACAAGAGGTCAATAGAGTACTAACGATCAATGGAAATAGTGTTTTTTCTGTCATATCAATGGGTCAGAGACATGGGAGGAATTTCAGTCCGGAACTCAAAGCTACATGGCAAGTTATCATTGGTCCAAATTGTTTATACATTGAACCTGAAATAGGATACTTGTTATTTGGCCATTGTCCCAGTTTTATTCTAAGGAATTCTAATTGGTCAACCACAGGCTAGGGCTGGGTTATAAAACTGCATCCTGTCCCTTTATTCTGTGGAGAGAATCACAGGAGAGAATCACTGAAGAGAATCACAGGAGAGAATCACTGAACATTTACCATCTACCTCCCCGCATGATTTGTTCTCTTTGAATAAACCTATTTTTTCCCCCCTGATTTGCTTTGGGGTCTGTGTTATTGAAGAGTAACATCAACTGCTAACACTATACAGTGCATTCGGAAAGTATTCAGACCCCTTGACTTTTTCCATGTTGTTACTAGAGTTCGAATGATTAGGATTTTTCAACGCCAATACTGATACCGATTATTGGAGGACCAAAAAAAGCTGATACAGATTAATCGGCCGATTAAAAAAAAAAAAGCATTTGTAATGACAATTACAACAATACTGAATGACCACTTATTTTAACTTAATATAATACATCAATAAAATCAATTTAGCCTCAAATAAAATGAAACATGTTCAATTTGTTTTAAATAACGCAAAAACAAAGTGTTTGAGAAGAAAGTAAAAGTGCAATATGTGCCATGTAAAAAAGCTAACGTTTAAGTTCCTTGCTCAGAACATGAGAACATATGATAGCTGGTGGTTTCTTTTAACAGGAGTCTTCAATATTCCCAGGTAAGAAGTTTTAGGTTGTAGTTATTATAGGAATTATAGGACAATTTCTCTCTATACAATTTGTATTTCATATACCTTTGACTATTGGATGTTCTTATAGGCACTTTATATTGCCAGTGTAACAGTATGGCTTCCGTCCCTCTCCTCGCCCCTACCTGAGCTCTCCTCGCCCCTACCTGAGCTCGAACCAGGAACACATCGACAACAGCCACCCTCAAAGCACCGTTACCCATCGCTCCACAAAAGCCGCGGCCCTTGCAGAGCAAGGGGAACAACCACTCCAAGTCTCAGAGCGAGTGACGTTTGAAACGCTATTATCGCGCACCCCGCTAACTAGCTAGCCATTTCACATCGGTTACACCAGCCTAATCTCGGGAGTTGATAGGCTTGAAGTCATAAACAGCTCAATGCTTGAAGCACAGCGACGAGCTGCTGGCAAAACGCACAAAGGTGCTGTTTGAATGAATGCTTATGAGCCTGCTGGTGCCTACCATCGCTCAGTCAGATTGCTCTATCAAATCATAGACTTAATTATAACATAATAACACACAGAAATACAAGCCATATGTCATTAATATGGTTGAATCCGGAAACTAGACGCTTATTCTTTCAGTGAAATACGGAACTGTTACGTATTTTATCTAACAGGTGGCATCCATAAGTCTAAATATTCCTGTTACATTGCACAACCTTCAATGTTATGTGATAATTACGTAAAATTCTGGCAAATTAGGTGGCCCAAACTGTTGCATATACACTGACTCTGTGTGCAATGAACGCAAGAGAAGTGACACAATTTCACCTGGTTAATATTGCCTGCTAACCTGGATTTCTTTTAGCAAAATATGCAGGTTTAAAAATATATATGTCACGTTCTGACTTTTATTTCCTTTGTTTTGTCTTTATTTAGTATGGTCAGAGCGTGAGTTGGGGTGGGCAGTCTATGTTTGTTTTTCTATGTTTGGTTTCCGTTTCGGCCTAGTATGGTTCTCAATCAGAGGCAGGTGTCGTTAGTTGTCTCTGATTGAGAATCATACTTAGGTAGCCTGGGTTTCACTGTTGGTTTGTGGGTGATTGTTTCCGTGTGAGTGTTTGTCGCCACACGGTACTGTTTCGTTTATGGTCACATTTATTGTTTTGTATTTTATAGTGTTCAGTTTATTTATTAAAGTAATCATCATGAACACTTACCACGCTGCATCTTGGTCCGATCCGTACTCCTCCTCAGACGAAGAGGAGATCTGCCGGTACAATATACTTCTGTGTATTCATTTTAAGAAAGGCATGGATGTTTATGGTTAGTTACAGTCATGCAACGATTGTGCTTTTTTCGCAAATGCGCTTTTGTTAAATCATCCCCCGTTTGGCGAAGTTGGCTGTCTTTGTTGGGAAGAAATAGTATTCACAGAGTTCGCAATGAGCCTGGTTAGCAGGAAATATTAACTAAATATGCAGGTTTAAAAATATATACTTGTGTATTGATTTTAAGAAAGGCATTGATGTTTATGGTTAGGTACACATGGGAGCAAGAGTCCTTTTTCGCGAATATGCACTGCATAGATTATATGCAACGCAGGAAACGCTAGATAAACTAGTAATATCATCAACCATGTGTAGTTAACTAGTGATTATGATTGATCTATTGTTTTTCATTAATGCTAGGTAGCAACTTACCTTGGCTTACTGCATTCGTGTAACAGGCAGTCTCCTCGTGGAGTGCAATGTAATCAGGTGGTTAGAGCTTTGGACTAGTTAACTGTAAGGTTGCAAGATTGAATCCCCGAGCTGACAAGGTACAAATCTGTCATTCTGCCCCTGAACAAGGCAGTTAACCCACCGTTCCTAGGCCGTCATTGAAAATAAGAATTTGTTCTTAACTGACTTGCCTAGTTAAATAAAGGATAAGTAAAGGTGTAAAAAAAAAAAATCTGCCAAATCGGTGTCCAAAAATACAGATTTCCGATTGTTATGAAAACTTGAAATCGGCCCTAATTAATCGGCCAACCTAGAGTTGTTACGTTACAGCCTTATTCTAAAATGCATTAAATAAATGTTTTTCCTCATCAATCTACACACAATACCCCATAATGACAAGGCAAAAAAAAGGTTTTTAGAAATGTTAGCAAATGTATTACAAATAACAAACAGAAATACCTTATTTACAGTATTCATACCCTTGCTATGAGACTCGAAATTGAGCTTAGGTGCATCCTGTTTCCATTGATCATCCTTGAGATGTTTCTACAACTTGATTGGAGTCCACCTGGGGTAAATGCAATTGATTGGACATGATTTGGAAAGGCACACACCCGTCTATATAAGATCCCAAAGTTGACAGTGTATGTCAGAGCAAAAACCAAGCCATGAGGTTGAAGGAATTTTCCGTAGAGCTCTGAGACAGGATTGTGTCGAGGCACAGATCTGGGGAAGGGTACCAAAATATCTGCAGCATTGAAGGTCCCCAAGAACTTTGTGGCAACAGTTTGAGAAAGGCCCTTTCTTGTTTCAGCATGGCAATGTTCCCCATTCACAAAGCGAGGTCCATGCAGAAATGGTTTGTCGAGATCAGTGTGGAAGAACTTGACTGGCCTGCACAGAGCCCTGACCTCAACCCCATTGAACACCTTTGGGAAGAATTGGAACGCCGACTTCGAGCTAGACCTAATCGCCCCAACATCACTGTCTGACCTCACTAATGCTCTTGTGGCTGAATGTAAGCAAGTCCCTGCAGCAATGTTCCAACATCTAGTGGAAAGCCTTCCCAGGGACCAACTCAATTTTAATGCCCATCATAGTGGTCTCTGAGAAATTTAAACTTGCGCCTTTTTAATGTAAACATAATTTCTGAATTTAAAAGTAAGCCAGTTGTTCAAAAGTATCTGAAATCGGATTTCAATATTCTGCTGGTAACATAACCGGTTACAGTTAGTTTTAGTCAGATTACATCTTAATCTTCAATTTGTTGGATTGAAAAGGGGCCAAACCTGAATGCGGTGATGTATTCTTTTGCAGTAAGAGTTATAAAACAGCCCATCAGTATGTTTGGGAGAGGGCTTTCTGTCTGCCCTGCCCATTGTGTAAGAGAGCACAGTTATGTTCATTTCCTCTCCTATCTTGGTTGCGCTGTGCTGGGCTGTGCTGTGCTGCTGCAGGACCATTAGCCTAAGTATTCCTTGGGGAATCTATTCTAATTAAGCAGACTGGAGCCGTGGCTCTGTGCAGGGCTCGATCTATACCCCGGTGTCTTCCAACAGATTTGGCTCCCTTTAAAAGCATTCCCACTGACAGAGCCTTGTCTTTGTTGATGTCGTATAAGAGTCATTTGTCATCCGACTCCTCAGAATGGAAACTGGCATCCTTAGGATTCCAATCCTTCCCTTTCGCTTTCCACTTAAACATCTGTGTAAAACAACTGAGCAGGAAAAGGTCAAATTAAAATGTGTACTAATGATAGTAATAGTAGTACTAATAGTAATACTGCTGCACCACCTCTAAAACTGCAGTACTACTACAAAGACAGCGTATCATGTCATACCTTTCAAATTGATATCTATTGTCGTGTCTTTGGCATCATTAAAACTGAAGACCTATTTATCAAATAACTCTCTGTAATTACTATTACTTGATTAAACTACTTAATCATGTAACTGTAATTAACTAGGAAGTCGGGGCACCAAGGAAAATATTCAGATTACAAAGTTATAATTTCCCTAATATAACTTTTCAGATATTTGAATATCTGATCAATTAGTCTTCTGATTAATGACTTATTCTTTATTTTACCTCATGTTAGTCTCATTCCAAACATTGTAAATTGTTGGTTATCTGCACGAACCCAGTCTTCACTAGGAGTCATCCATACATCAATTGTCTTAAATCATTTATTTACTAACTAAGTAATTCACAGAAATGCATAAACAAACGGTAGATAGTTACAAGGAAATGATAGCGGATGTGCCCTAGTGGGCTAAACCGGCATCGCGGCTTGGTGTACAAAAAGGGAAGTGGGGGTCAACTGAGATGAGACACTACAAAGTTGATAATTATAACAATTGAAATGCTAATCCTTTGCACATGAACACTCATTCATTCGGGAACAATTGCAATCAATATATATATTTACGCTCAGTGTGTCGTCGGGATCTCTGTTGAAAAGTTTGTTTCTGTTGGAGAGCCTGTGCGCCCTCTCTCTCTCTCTGTCGTGGTTAGGATAGATAGTTCAGAGTGACATTCATTCATGTCGTTTTGGAATAGATGTTTCGGCGGTTGTCGGTCTTCGCGTTCAATGATACCGAATTCCGAGCTGCAGACTAGTAATCAATATCAAAGACTTGTTCTTATTCTGTCGGTATCGATAGTCTAACAGTTTAATCACGTGGTATGGTTAAAAGATTCAGCAATCATCTGCAACCTTTGTCCTCTCGTAATTGAGAGAAACATGGTCTGGTGATAGAAAACCCGGGTGGTGGTTTTATTCGGAAGAGCAGAAAAGGGCATGTCCCAGGATGCCCGACTATAACTGTGCTCATGGGAGGTCCTCTGATTTAGTTAAACTCCAAAGGAAATTGAAGTTTCCTTCATTAAACAGTCCAAAATCACATTACACAATTTCACAAACAGTATCATCCTCACTCATTCTTCTTATACAACAATTAGATGTAAGCCTCGTATCTGAGGCTATTTTATAAACAGCGTTATGGTAATGTGGCAGTATTGTCTCCCATGAGTTTCACAAAATTGTACCAAATGGACCCGTTCGTAGCTGGATTCTTCACCGATCTTTAATACCTTCTCCAGAACATAAATGTTGTTCAGTTCTCCAGTTCTGTGAGGTGGAAGAAATTCCTTTGTTCTCTCTATGAAACTTTACTCTTTCTCTATACTGTGGCCATGAGGAGATAACCTCCTCCAGGAATTTACAACCTCTCTCTGACCACAGCAGCCTGGGTGTAGGAGACAGGGGGTAGGGGGATGGTGCATAGAAAAGGTCTGGTGCAGAGAGAGGGGTGCTCGCTGTACCCAAAGAGGGCAACATCATGACACTATGTAAAACAAACCATTTAGCAATACAGTAATTCACACACAGAGTTAGGTTCCCTCTCCCATTTCCCCCTACAGCAGAATCCAGCTCATCCACCCCCCTCTCCTCTGTGGGAGTGGAATTCCAATCCACCAGTGGGCATTATACCACTTCTGCTATTCCATCAACCAGCACAGAGCACTGCACAGCAGAGGGAAGCTACATGCATGGTTCCATTCCCACAAGCATTCTATTCTCTCTCCATCCACTCTCGTCTCTAGTCTCCACACACTACCTCTCTTTTTTTCTCCTGTGGTAAACTGGTCCCGTCGCTTGATCATTTATGAGCAGGTTGTGGGAGTGAGGTCTCTCCAAAGGCCCATCCATTCAGGCCTGGGCCTATTCTTTACAGAGGAGATGAGCAGGTTGATAGCTTTAAGATGGTGAGAGCCTGCAGGGCAGGGCAAGCTCCCAGACCCCACAAATCAACAAATACAGAGCCTCAGGCCAGCACACACTCTGGTCTGTCTAGCACCAAACTACCTCACTGAGAGAAATGATAACGAATAACAACTATATGATTGAATAGGAGACACTCTGCTAGACATGCGTTTTGAATGACAAGTCATTGGGTTCATATTAGGAGAGAAAGACAGGGAGCCCTCCACTCTGTGCATCTCTCTCAGATATTGTGCCTTCAGTACTGCACACTACTCGAGGAATACAATCCAAAATGGGTGTATCGCTGAGTGATCTTGCATGTGTTCAGGCTCCTGCCTGCCTTTGTGTGAAATCTTCCCTCAGGCTAGGAGGCTAGGGCTATTTTTAGCAGGCTGATTGTATGCTGTTATGGGACAGCGTGTCCTACTTACACTGGGAGCTGCTGATATTAAAGCAAAGAGTTGATGTGACGACCCACATAATGAATCGTCCTTGAGAGACCCAGACGTGTCCTGCCAGTCTCAAACACCAAAGCCACCACTGTGTCTGTTAAGTGACTTCAAATGGCTTCAACATTCACACTGGGGTTGTGGGTGTCAGGGCTTGGAAAGCAGAGATATCACACTTATAATTGCCAGAAGTTAAACAGAATGACCATATTGGTATTCATAGGACAGCTCAGAATTAGTAAGCTGAATTCAGCTAATAAATGTCAAGATTTCAACCTCTCACATCAGTCAAGAGGACAGATATAAACCTCCTGACCTGAATGAGAAAGTAATATTCTGTCACTTTCAGATTCATCCTTCCATCAGGGTCAGAACCAAGTGGCAATAAACACAAATCTGTCTGAAAGGTCACAGTAAAACTCTTTAGCACAATCACAATGAAGGATCACCATAATGAAGAAGACCTGCTCATTCCATGACATAGTCTAACCAGGTGAATGCTATGCCGCTTGTTAAATCCACTTCAATCAGTGTAAAGGAAGCGGGGGAGACAGATTAAAGAAGGATTTTTAAGCCTTGAGACAATTGAGACATGGATTGTGTATGTGTGCCATTCAGAGGGTGAATGAGCAAGACACAATAAGTGCCTTTGAATGGGGTATGGCAGTAGCTGCCATGCGCATTCGTTTGTGTTAAGAACTGAAATGGCGCTGGGTTTTTCATGCGCAACTGTTTCCTGTGTGTATCAC
Organism: Oncorhynchus clarkii lewisi; assembly: GCF_045791955.1. Taxonomy (NCBI): domain Eukaryota; kingdom Metazoa; phylum Chordata; class Actinopteri; order Salmoniformes; family Salmonidae; genus Oncorhynchus; species Oncorhynchus clarkii. The sequence goes on from NC_092158.1 coordinate 29,946,408, forward strand.
GAATGGTCCACCATCCAAAGGACATCCAGCCAACTTGACACAACTGTGGGAAGCAATGGAGTCAACACCGGCCAGCGTCAATGTTCCCTCTAAACTGTGTGTGTGCACTTCCTCCAGGACTGCCGCCCAGAAGAAATGCCATGCCGCACAGAGACGCATGAGATTGAACTTCACTGAAGTTGTCCCATTAGTTTGCGCTATATAGATCAACGTTTTTCTGTGATCGAATCAACATTATATCACCCCCTTTTCAATGCAACAAACCAAAATAAATCTAACTTTGCAATATCTATCTGTGATTTTGTTGTAACAGAGCCAGAGCACAACAGAGTAGAATTGTGGTCATTCCTCAACCTGGTGCCAGGTTTCCTCCAGATGTGATGCTTGGCATTCAGGCCAAAGAGTTCAATCTTGGTTTCATCAGACCAGAAAATCTTGGTTCTTATGGTCTTAGAGTCCTTTAGGTGCCTTTTACTGAGGAATGGCTTCTGTCTGGTCACTCTACCATAAAGGCCTGATTGGTGGAGTGCTGCAGAGATGGTTGTCCTTCTGGAAGGTTCTCCCCTCCACAGAGGAACTCTAGAGCTCTGTCAGAGTGGCCATCGGGTTCTTGGTCACCTCCCTGACCAAGGACCTTCTCCCCCGATTGCTCAGTTTGGCCATGCGGCCAGCTCTAGGAAGAGTCTTGGTGGTACCACACTTCTTCCATTTAAGAATGATGGAAGCCACTGTGTTCTTGGGGACCTTCAATGCTGCCAAAAATGTTTTGGTACCCTTCTCTCGATCTGTGACTCGACACAATCCTGTCCCGGAGCTCTAAGGACAATTCCTTCGTCCTCATGTCTTGGTTTTTGCTCTGACATGCACTGTCAACTGTGGGACCTTACATAGACAGGTGTGTGCCTTTCCAAAAATGTCCAATCAATTGAATTTACCACAGGTGGACTCCAATCAAGTTGTAGAAACATCAAGGATGATCAACGGAAACAGGGTGCACCTGAGCTCAATTTCGAGTCTCATAGCAAAGGGTCTGAATACTTATGTAAATCATGTTTTTTTTTCTAAAAATCTGTTTTTGCTGTGTCATTATGTGTAGATTGCAGAGATTTGTTTTATTTAATCCATTTTAGAATAAGGCTGAAACGTAACAAAATGTGGAAAAAGTCAAGGGGTCTGGGTATTTTCCAAAGGCACTGTACATTATGCTCAAATAGCCACAATAGCCTATTGGCAACTGTCTAAAACTGTAATGTTACAGCCTCAGTGTTGACTGTAACCGTGTGCAGGAAGTTGCACAAAATCCTCACAATGTTCAAGTGTCCCCTCAGCTGATCAAAGGTTTGCTCAGTGCCCCCCAAACAATGTGAAGTAACTTTGGCCAGCATCCCTGTAGAATGCTTTCGATACCTTGTAGAGTCCATGTCCCAAAGAATTGAGGTTGTTCTGAGGGAAAAACGCAATATTAGGAAGGTGTTTGGACACAGATATACACACACACACCATGTGAACCCTGTAGGCTTGTGTATTTGTGTAAAAAATAAGAAGAAACATAACATGGGTGAAACAAACAGTGTAATTATGAGGAGTGTTTTCCTGTGTGGACTGAAGGTCCTGGGAGTCAGTCAGTCAGTCCCATTCCTTTGAGCCCTCTGCCCCAGGTGGCACTCCTTCTCATTAGAGCTCTGTGACATTGTAAAGAAAACCTTTCAACACCGCTGACTAAAGAATTGTGGCATTACTTCAATGTCCATTGACAGATAGAATTTAAGAAAAAGAGCCGCACAGGGTTTTTTTCCCAAAAAATCCATTCAGTTTGAAAAACCCTATGGGAAACATGTTTTATGAAAAAAAAAAAAACGCTAGATAATGTATTTAGTTATAGTCTATGAGTTGGGAATCACATCGCTAATTAATCAAACTCTATATATCAGATGAAATGCCATCCTAACAACAACAAAAAAAGCTAAACAACTGGCATAAAATTATATTCTTCACAATAAGATTAGTGAACCCATTCCAAGCTTGTGCAAGCAGACATAAACAAATCTAAATCAACAGTCACGTCTTATTCAGTGGCTGATCACCTAGGAAACAGGATGAGAGAGGAACCATGGTTAATAGTAGCTGCTATTCCTCAGTGAAAATGTAGCCTAGGAGCCAACCTCAAACCGTGGCTAGATCAACAATAAGAACCAACGACAAGTTTTCATTTATTTTTGTTATGTTGCACCATAACCCCCTTAAAGAGAGAATGTTCTCTCTGTTTGTGGTGTGTGAGGTGATTATGAGGCGCTAAGTAAGCGTTTCAGCCATACTTACTGCCCAGTTAAATGTCTTAGAGGGTAATGGAGAAGCCCTGTTAAATGGCTTAGAGGGTAATGGAAAAAGAATAAGAAGTACAAAGCTGGAGGAGCCAGGAGAGGTCTCTACTAATGGAGATGGTACTTTCAGAGGTATTGAAGGAATGGAGGCAGACTGAATGGCAGACTGAGGCTCATAAAATGCTTATTTGAAGGGATGGAACACTGACAGAGATCTATGTGGGTGAATCAGACTCTCTCAAAGAAGGTCCTCTTAGTATTTGAAAACAAACAAAGGACACGGAGAAACTTTTAATCATCTTTTGTAGAATCAAGATTATTACTACAAAATACTCCATTCATGCACACACATAAAGGACAACTAAAGTGATTTTTAAACCTAAGAACACAGCTCATTAAATGTTGCTTGAGTACGCGTAATAATTATATTTTTTTCCACAGGTATAAAAGTATAAATGGGGTACTGAACCCTGGTTGTTGATTCATTCAGTTGATAGACATCAACTGACTGATCCGATTCACACACACCAATATAACCGAACTTGAGTACTCTACAACTCAACCAAAAATCGGTGGTTCTGCCCCTGAACAAGTGCCGAAGACGTGGATGTCGATTAAGGCAGCCCCCCGCACCGCTCTGATTCAGATGCAGAAGACACATTTCAGTTGAAGGCATTCTGTTGTACAACTGACTAGGTATCCTCCTTTCACCGCTCCCTTTCCCATATGAGAGCTAACACCAGTATTGAGGTTTCAGGTGAAGTTACTAATCTAAGTGTAGTTCAACGAATCCCCTCATTTTCTGCAGTAGCGAATGAGTCTTAAAGGGCCAATGCAGCCATTTGTATCTCAATTTCAAATCATTTCTGGGTAACAATGAAGTACCTTATTGTGATTGTTTTCAATTAAAATGGTCAAAAATAAACAAAATAGCTTATTAGCATATAGCAATTTCTCAAGCAAGAATTTAACTACAGTAGGAATGTCAGGGAGTGGAGGGGGAATACTGAAAACTAGCTGTTATTGGCTGAGAGGTTGGTCTATTAACTAATTTACCGCCTAGTAATGTCACCAGACAGGCCAAAACGCCATCCCACCAAAACAGGCAGAAATTTCATGCAGTTTTTTCAAACAGCTCCCACACTAAAAGGGCATTATCATCATTTTCACAGTATTATTCCAACCTCATAGAGTGGAAATACAGTATATGAGGTTGGAATAAAAAAAAAATTAACTGTCATGGTCAAAACATATTGATGCAATGGTTGTGAAGATGAGGAGAGGTCTGTCCGTGAAAAAAAGATGCTCTGCTTTTTTAACACCACACTCTTGATTATTGTCCAGTCATATGGTCAAGTGCTGCAAAGACTAGATACGCTGAAGTTATCCCAGAACAGAGCTGCACGTTTTGCTTTTCATTGTAAAACATGTATCATTGTAAACCATAACACTTAGGCTTCAACTTCCAGTTTATTCAGTCATGGCCAAAAGTTTTGAGAATGATATAAACATTAATTTCGACAAAGTTTGCTGCTACGCTACAGTGTCTTTAGATATTTTTGTCAGATGTTACTATGGAATACGGAAGTATAATTACAAGCATTTCATAAGTGTCAAAGGCTTTTATTTACAATTACATGAAGTTGATGCAAAGAGTCAATATTTGCAGTGTTGACCCTTCTTTTTCAAGACCTCTGCAATCCGCCCTAGCATGCTGTCAATTAACTTCTGGGCCACATCCTGACTGATGCCAGCCCATTCGTGCATAATGGATAATTAGTGCATAATGCATCAATATTTGGGAGTTTGTCAGAATATGTGGGTTTTTGTTTGTCCACCTGCCTCTTGAGGAATGACCACAAGTTCTCAATGGGATTAAGGTCTGGGGAGTTTCCTGGCCATGGACCCAAAATATCGATGTTTTGTTCCCAGAGCCACTTTTGCCTTATGGCAAGGTGCTCCTTCATGCTGGAAAATTCATTGTTCGTCACCAAACTGTTGCTGGATGGTTGGGAGAAGTTGTTCTCGAAGGATGTGTTGGTACCATTCTTTATTCATGGCTGTGTTCTTAGGCAAAATTGTGAGTGAGCAACCCCACACATGAATGGTCTCAGGATACTTTACTGTTGGCATGACACAGGACTGATGGTAGCGCTCACCTTGTCTTCTTTGGACAAGCTTTTTCCGGATGCCCCAAAAATTCGGAAAGGGGATTCATCAGAGAAAATTACTTTATCCCAGTCCTCAGCAGTCCAATCCCTGTACCTTTTGCAGAATATCAGTCTGTCCCTGATGTTTTTCCTGGAGAGAAGTGGCTTCTTTGCTGCCCTTCTTGACACCAGGCCATCCTCCAAAAGTCTTCGCCTCACTGTGTGTGCAGATGCACTCACACCTGCCTGCTGCCATTACTGAGCAAGCTCTGTACTGGTGGTGCCCCGATCCCGCAGCTGAATCAACTGTCCTTTCACTTGCTGGACTTTCTTGGGTGCCCTGAAGCCTTCTTCACAACAATTGAACCGCTCTCCTTGAAGTTATTGATGATCTGATAAATGGTTGATTTAGGTGCAATCTTACTGGCAGCAATAACCTTGCCTAAGAAGCCCTTTTTGTGCAAAGCAATGACGACGGCATGTGTTTCCTTGCAGGTAACCATGGCTGACAGAGGAAAAACAATGATTCCAAGCACCATCCTCCTTTTGAAGCTTCCAGTCTGTTATTCGAACTCAATCAGCATGACAGAGTGATCTCCAGCCATTTCAGCCCTGCCTTTTGTGGCAGGGCTGAAATGCAGTGGAAATGTTTTGGGGGATTCAGTTCATTTGCATGGCAAAGAGGGACTTAACAATTAATTGCAATTCATCTGATCACTCTTCATAACATTCTGGAGTACAGTGCCTTGCGAAAGTATTCGGCCCCCTTGAACTTTGCGACCTTTTGCCACATTTCAGGCTTCAAACATAAATATATAAAACTGTATTTTTTTGTGAAGAATCAACAACAAGTGGGACACAATCATGAAGTGGAACGACATTTATTGGATATTTCAAACTTTTTTAACAAATCAAAAACTGAAAAATTGGGCGTGCAAAATTATTCAGCCCCCTTAAGTTAATACTTTGTAGCGCCACCTTTTGCTGCGATTACAGCTGTAAGTCGCTTGGGGTATCTCTATCAGTTTTGCACATCGAGAGACTGACATTTTTTCCCATTCCTCCTTGCAAAACAGCTCGAGCTCAGTGAGGTTGGATGGAGAGCATTTGTGAACAGCAGTTTTCAGTTCTTTCCACAGATTCTCGATTGGATTCAGGTCTGGACTTTGACTTGGCCATTCTAACACCTGGATATGTTTATTTTTGAACCATTCCATTGTAGATTTTGCTTTATGTTTTGGATCATTGTCTTGTTGGAAGACAAATCTCCGTCCCGGTCTCAGGTCTTTTGCAGACTCCATCAGGTTTTCTTCCAGAATGGTCCTGTATTTGGCTCCATCCATCTTCCCATCAATTTTAACCATCTTCCCTGTCCCTGCTGAAGAAAAGCAGGCCCAAACCATGATGCTGCCACCACCATGTTTGACAGTGGGGATGGTGTGTTCAGCTGTGTTGCTTTTACGCCAAACATAACGTTTTGCATTGTTGCCAAAAAGTTCAATTTTGGTTTCATCTGACCAGAGCACCTTCTTCCACATGTTTGGTGTGTCTCCCAGGTGGCTTGTGGAAAACTTTAAACAACACTTTTTATGGATATCTTTAAGAAATGGCTTTCTTCTTGCCACTTTTCCATAAAGGCCAGATTTGTGCAATATACGACTGATTGTTGTCCTATGGACAGAGTCTCCCACCTCAGCTGTAGATCTCTGCAGTTCATCCAGAGTGATCATGGGCCTCTTGGCTGCATCTCTGATCAGTCTTCTCCTTGTATGAGCTGAAAGTTTAGAGGAACGGCCAGGTCTTGGTAGATTTGCAGTGGTCTGATACTCCTTCCATTTCAATATTATCGCTTGCACAGTGCTCCTTGGGATGTTTAAAGCTTGGGAAATCTTTTTGTATCCAAATCCGGCTTTAAACTTCTTCACAACAGTATCTCGGACCTGCCTGGTGTGTTCCTTGTTCTTAATGATGCTCTCTGCGCATTTAACGGACCTCTGAGACTATCACAGTGCAGGTGCATTTATACGGAGACTTGATTACACACAGGTGGATTGTATTTATCATCATTAGTCATTTAGGTCAACATTGGATCATTCAGAGATCCTCACTGAACTTCTGGAGAGAGTTTGCTGCACTGAAAGTAAAGGGGCTGAATAATTTTGCACACCCAATTTTTCAGTTTTTGATTTGTTAAAAAAGTTTGAAATATCCAATAAATGTCGTTCCACTTCATGATTGTGTCCCACTTGTTGTTGATTCTTCACAAAAAAATACAGTTTTATATCTTTATGTTTGAAGCCTGAAATGTGGCAAAAGGTCGCAAAGTTCAAGGGGGCCGAATACCTTCGCAAGGCACTGTATATGCAAATTGCCATCATACAAACTGAGGCAGCAGACTTTGTGAAAATTAATATTTGTGTCATTCTCAAAACTTTTGGCCACGACTGTACATACTATACACATTTTACATACACAATCTATTTTACAATAGTTATATTTTGTTTCATTTTAGTCCTGGCCTTCCTCTATTTCTGATGTCCATCCAGTTTGATTTTTATTTGCCATATATTTGTAACTGTGCTATTTCACAAAAGTTCTGAACCTATATACATTTTAGAGACATTCTATTTAAATGTGTTATCTTGTTGTTATTAGTCCCACCCTTCAGCTCCATTCAGCTCCATTCAACCCCTCCCATCAATCTCTTGGGAGATACTGGATTTCAAGTTGACATATATTCTTCAACTGTGCTGTGATGCTTCACAAAAGTACTGAACCTTTCTATTCTCATAGTTTCTGAAGATTGTAAATTAAAGACACACATCTTTACTAAAATAATTATTATATTATTAATCAATTGACTATGACTTTTCAAATCACCCAGTATTGCTATCTGCAGTGTTAGCTCTAGGTAAATGTTACAATTATTCAGCCATTTCTGGACTGTGACCAAAAAACGAGCTACATATGGACAGTACCAAAATAAATGATCTAATGACTCTGCCTCCATGCAGCAAAATCTGCAGAGCTGGGAAGGTTGTATGCCACATATATACAACATTCTATTGGTTGCAAGAATTGAGTATAATCCTTTATATTGAAAAATTAGAAATGTTGAATCCGTCGTTGTTTTGCATGTCAAATCATAAACCATGTACCATGGAATCAGTACATCGTCAAATCTCACCTCATGGCACAATGCCTCTCCCTTATGTGCCCTACTTTTTGTGTGTATGTGTAAATTGTAAATTGTCTTTTGTCTGTAATGTTATATTTCTCGTTATGTGTCGGACCCCAGTAAGACTAGCTGTCGCCATGGTGCTGGCTAATGGGGATCCCAATAAAACAAAATGTAAAATATATACACTCACCGGACAGTTTATTAGGTACACAAAAATCGATCGCTCCTACACACAATGAGTCACGTGGCCGGGGCTTGCTATATAAAGCAGGCAGACAGGCAGGCATCAAGGCATTCAGTTACTGTTTGATTGAACGTTAGAATGAGCAAAACAAGTGACCTAAGCGACTTTGAGCATGGTATGATTGTCGTTGCCAGGTGCACCGGATCCAGTATCTCGAAACGCAAAACTCGTCGATCCTTGTCACGGATGGAATATTTCAATAGACGACCATACCGTGTTCCTCTCCTGTCAGCTAAAAACAAGAAACAGCTCCAATCTCCACGCAATCTCTCATAGCTTGGTTCCTCTATAGGTTTCTTCCTAGGTTTTGGCCTTTCTAGGGAGTTTTTCCTAGCCAACGTGCTTCAACACCTGCATTGCTTGCTGTTTGGGGTTTTAGGCTGGGTTTCTGTACAGCACTTTGAGATATCAGCTGATGTACGAAGGGCTATATAAATACATTTGATTTGATTTGATTACAAACATTAGACGATTGAGGAGTGGAAAAACATTGCCTGGAGTTCAGTTTACTTAAGCAGCCTGCACAGTCCCCAGACCTCAACCCAGTAGAGCATCTTTAGGATGAGATGGAACGGGCTGTTCACAGCAGTAATGCACTGTCGTCCGATCTGCAGCAACTGCGTGATGCCATTGCATTAGCATGGACCAACCTCCCTGTGGAACGTTTCTGAATTGTAGAATTCACCCGAAGAATTCAGGTTTTCTGGAGGCAAAGGGGGGTCCGACCTGGTACTAGATGGGTGTAGCTAATAAACTGGCCAGTGAGTGTATATTTAAAACAGGAAAATCACATTTTTGACTGCACTGGGCCTTTAAGGCCCACAGTACTATACCTGTTCCAGGATGGTGTTGATTCTTCCAACCTCACAGTCGATGAGGAAGCGTTTCTCCTGCCTGCGGTCCATCTCCTCAATGATGCGTTTGTACTCTGTAGGGTCCCCTATGCTGCCCACCGACCGGGCCGTCACCTGCCAGTTATTGGCCACTGCTGACTCCATGATGGCTTGAAGGATAGAGAAACCTGGAGAGGAGAGAGAGGGGATCAGTCACATACAGTAGAATGGGAAAGGTGTGTTTGTGGTCGTTTGCAGAGGAGAGCGGTGTACTTAATCACGTCATAGTTACTGTAAAGTCAAAATACAAAGCTCTTTGACAAATAAAATCTGGGCACATATTCTAGTCACGTGCACAAGTACGATGAAATGCATTTCTTGCGAGCTCTAAACCCAACAATGCAGTAATAACATAAGAGAACAAAAACACACAAGAAATAAAAAGAAGAAATCAGAAATAAAAGAACACGAGAAAGTAAGAAGCTACAGTTCCAATACCATATTTACAATGTGCAGAGATACTGGAGTGATAGAGGTAGATATGTATATTGGTAAGGTGACTAGGCATCAGGATGTAGCAGTGGCGTAAATAAAGATTGTATGTGCGTGTGTGTGTAGTCAGTATGAATCAGTATGCTGAGGGGAGGACGGCTCATAATAATGGCTGGAACGGAGCAAATGGAATGGCATCAAACATCTAGAAACCTTTGAAACCATGTGTTTAATGTATTTGATACCATTCTACTGATTCCACTCCAGCCATTAACACGAGCCCGTCCTCTCCAATTAAGGTGCCACCAACCTCCTCTGGTATAAATGCGTGCATGTTATGTGTGTGTTGGAGTGTCTGTGTGCGTGAGTGTGTAGAGTCCTGTGTGTGTGAGTGTGTAGAGTCCTGTGTGTGTGAGTGTGTGTGTGTGTGGACCATTTTAAGTCCTTAGTGATTTGGACCTTGATGGACTTGAAGCTCTCAAACCGCTCCACTACCGCCCCATCGATGTGGATGGGGGCGTGCTCGCCCTCACCCCTTTCACATTTCTCACTTTTTATCATCGTCAATTTAAAGGTTCTGTTTTGTACTGTTTGTTAACCAACTGGTGTAGGGTATGAATATTTTATGTTTTCTGTCCACTTGAATGGTATCATTCTGTCATAAAAACAACCACAATAGTCTTTGAGCCCGCGAGGGAAAAAAAGACAGCCCTGTCAATATCACATTTCATGGGTGAAATAAATGGTACAGAAGGTAAAGTGTGTCAAATGGAAAAGTAGCTTATAGCTTCCAGGACAGGCAACTAGAAATTCTAGTCTGGGCTTTTTATGATGGGGAGCTGTTTCGCGGAAATACTACTTGCAATGCCAATAAGCTTTGGAGGAAAATTTCAATTGAATAGGTTTTCATTTCAGCTCCCAGTGTCTCGGCTGTCACAGTCTGTAATAACTGAATGAATGTGATTTAAAATTCAAATTGTGCGGTACATCATGTCAGTGTTACCAGTATCAGTGTTACCCCTCCAACGTATAGGTTATAATGGATATCACAGTGCTCTAGGTCTGACAAGCAGGCCTTAAAGGGGCGGAGTTACAACCCAGGACATGTTTTCTTTTCAGAAGATCAATGCATCGTCCGTTATGTCAACTCAAGGTCAAACTGCGGGCCTGAAATGGGGGTTATACAGCGAGAGCCGCACCCCTTTATGGGTAATAGCCTTATCAAAATATGAATGTTATTTAATAACACTCCTTACACCACAATGAATAATGCTACCACTGGATTATTCATGCATAGTAATATACAGACCTAGAATAGGGTAATGAAAGAAAACATATATACGTATCAGCGATGGTGGAAATGTGTGGTGGCAGTAGGTCATTATGTGGTAACTTGTAAGTAATAGACAGATAAAATGGTGCAGTTGAGGAAGGCTTTGTGCGAGAGCAAGCACGCTATAGTCGGCTTGGCTAAATGGGCAGAGGCAGCAACATGCGCTCGGCTATCTCTTCCTCTTAGAGGTTGGGATAAAATCGCTGATTCAATAAAATGATGAATATTATTACTGATGCTGAAGCAGTCAGTGTAGATTATGCTAATGCTGATGCGGTCTTTGCAGTGCACCCCTGCTGGGCCCATCCACATTAAGCATCCACACTGTTCCCTATATGCGCTACCGTCACTTTGTCCAACCTGCTACTGGCACGCCAGGGACCTCTGTATAAAAACACTTTGACAGCCCAGTCTAAAGACACTTGTAGCCCAAAACATCTCACAGTACCTCCACTAACAGCCAGCCATCACAGTTTCAGCATGTTACTTTCCATGTGAAAGGGGCATTTTAATTCACGTCAAATGGAGGAAACATGTTATGAGTGTTCATGGATACTTTAAACCGTCTAGAACGCTAGTTGTAGGCATAAATGGATCTACTGCTGTATATGTAGATATATGGATCTGTGAAGTGAAGAACTACCATAGACTAGCTAGCTAGAGCACATAAGAATTCTGCGCACAGCCAGAGACTCAGCCATCCACTCTCCTCTATATCCTCTCCTACGTTAGTGACCTTCACTCAAGAGACCACTGCAGAAGGTTGTCCAATCAGACATTGCCTTTTATAAGACAGGCGGCTGTGAAGGACTGAGCACGGCTACATCACCATCACCCACTCAGGTGGCGACTGGAAGAGCAGCGAGGAGCAGGGAGAGCCGTGTATGCACGTCTGATATTTCTAAAGGTTGGGAGACTCAACAACGGTTTTCATGCGTCTGGCCGTATCCCAGCGCACTGTGAATGACAGCCAGATAAGATAAAACCCAGGAGCTGACCCCTGGTTGAAAGGACAGGGGCTTATTCTGTCATTGTAGAAGCACCATCAGGTCACACTGAAAAACACTGTGCTTTTATCATCCATCCCCACAGCATATTAAGAGAGAGAAAAGACTGCAGTCTATGTCTGATAGCATAGCAGCACAGAGGAAATTAAAAAGCAAATGCTGAAATATGAGGTGTTTTTTCACCAGCTTCCCTGAGACTACATATTGTATAGAGTACACTGGGTAAAGCCTGACATTTTAAACATGTTACCAGCTGCTTATGAAGAAAAAGGATTTGGAAGGATTTAGAAATGATTCCCTCATGACTTATATTTTGTATCAATCTTCTGCCTCTAAGCTGATTTGGAAGTTTTGGGATTCAGACGTTATGATGTATTTCTCAATGTTAAACGTGTTGTGAAACATTGACAAGTTAAAATACTTGGAGATGAAAAATAAATTACCAATAATTCTGGCAGAAAATATAAACAGGGGATGTCATTTAACACACGTTGGCTTTCATTTTAATGTGATAGGTAAAGGTCGTGGCATCACAATGCTAAAAGGAACAACAGTCTGGATATTGGCATAGCCTGTCTGCTGTGTGTGAGATGAACATAGTGTCACTCAGTGGTTCAAACACAAAGCGAGTGAATGTTGGTGCAAGGTTTTTAGACGTAAACAGATGGTACATATCACAGAAGCCAGCGGGCAGGGCGACCATGAAGAGCATTTATAAACTGTCAATTGTTCAGCCCATAATAAAAAACACATGAAATATTCAGAAATCTGGGGCATATTGTCACAAGGCAATGTATAATTGGGATGAAAGTAAGACATTTTGTGAGGGAAATGCTTTAAAGATGACCTATAGTAGAACATTTCTTTAGAAACATTTGATACTGTAGAAACATTCACCTGAATGATTTTTACTACAGCCTGCTGACCAATTGGGAAACATCATTTGTGTGGAAATGAGTCCCAGCTACAGAGTGCAGGGTCAGGGTTGACACCTTTATTCACATCAAGTCCTCAACACTAGATGTCTATCATCTGAAGTCCGACTTGACAGACACTCCATTCAAGTGTAATATCTGACATCCTGTCAGATGATGCAGTAAAAAAATGCAGCTAACTAAAAAAAATCTCTCTCTGACGCTCGATACTCAATTGAACCAATTTTTGTCAGCAAGAAAAACATAAATGATTTTGTACTCAGTATCAAATCTTTGAAAACTAGACATGGTGAATGGATGAACGAGGAACATTCAAAATATCATTTTAATGGTGGGGACCTTGACTGGAATATAAACCTTCTTGGTTGTCATCACACTAGGTTCATTTACATTTCTTCACATGAACATAATTCCCTGCCTCAGCGTGGAGTGTGAAAGGTCAAAATGATTATGCAGAAAGCAGAGAAAATGTCTAGTTTCTTCAAAAGAACAATTACAACCCCTGATATTTGTCAGTGTCAATTATCATAATTGGGCTATTTGAGTAGAGTAAGACATTAACATTTTCCTGATTTGACAGTCAGTGAAAGCTATATATAGTATTTTTTTCATATGTAACAATTGAAGGGTATTAGTAACCATTCAAAATATACAGTTATAAACAAAGACTGACTACATCTGGGACAGCACCCAACTCCAAGCCCAAAGCAGTGTGATTTGCATATAGTCTTTGTATATGGGAAGGATTGATAAAGACATGTTTTACTGTAGGTGGTGAGCAGTATGGATAATGTGTAGGGAGGTTCTGATAGTATTTGATTTCAGTTCGAGGATATAAGTGTAGATAAGGGTAGTGTGGATAGTATGCTGTGCCATTTGGAGGTTATGAGAGGTAGAGTGGACAATATGCTGTCTCAGGTGGTGGATAGCATCATGGTGGCTGCAGCATCATGGATGCTGTGTGCCCTCAACTCTGACTCAGTCTTCCCCTGCTGCCTCCCAGGAGATGGTGACCTCTTTTAATCTCTCTCTCGGGGCAGGCATCAGAGTTATTTGCTGTGATGGCTTGCCCAAAGCTGAGCAGTGCATCACCGAGGTGAAGTCACACAAAGCTTCTGAGACCACTTTTAGAGAAAGCTCCAAAAATCTCAAAGCTTAAGTCAGAGAGAAAAAAACAACAAGAGCTACTGCAGAGAGAGGCATTCCACTTCCCTGCACCAGATTTCACAAAATTGAGTTTGCTGGCTGGCTTTCTCCTTGAGAGTAAAGCTGCACGTACAGTCCCATGTTTCTGCTCAATTGCCTACAGAACACCCATCTCTTAAACAAACAAAAATGGCCTTTCATCTTGGGCAAACCATGTACCGAACACAGCATATTAAGTCTTTCATAATGCAGAAAGACCACTGTTCAAATGGCCCATGCATTATCCTGAAAGCTTGTGTCCCAAAATAGATGAAAGGCTTTGGAGACCAGTGGCCAGAGACAAGTGAGCAGAGGACAGTATAAACAAAACAGTGTGTAATAAAGCAGGGGCAAGTTCTATTAGTCACCCAGTTCATTATTATGCCATTTTAAGTCACATGGTCAGGCCAGATTAGATGTGACAGACTGTGGATCTCCTTAGGAGATGTTTAGAATTCATAAAGTAAATCATATTTGGTTGAGCTGCAGAGGCACAAAGGGTTTGCTGACTCCTCCATTATTTTCCCCAGGCTACGCCTCCACAATGTTTTTTATGCTATTGAAATTTCTGCTATTTCTCCTGCGAGCAGCTGAGACTAGTGCAGTCAGCTGAGGAGAGAGAGAAAATGAGAGAGAGACTCATCCTGGCCATTATAAGCCTCTTGCTCCTGGGCTCCTCTCTTGCTTTTGTTTAGAATGGATGTGTGTACATTTGTCTCCTAATGTCAGTTTTTCCACATACTATGATAGCACAGAATACAAATACAAGGGACTTATTCTGTCAGAGATACAAAGGCTATATAACAATGGGGTTTAAATGCCAACACATTTTAAATATTGAACAATTACATACCTAGGATAATACTGAAATGAGTCACATTACATGTCGATGTTAAAGGTATGCATACATGACATTTTAAGGTCAGTGACTGTGCTGGTTTTCTTTTCTCTCTGAAACACTATTTCTGTCTGCATCCTGTGTATTGATTTCTTTATTTTCCCCCAGCAGCAGCAGCAGCAGCCGTAGGGGCAGTCACAGCACCAACCAAGCAAGCAGTAGAGAGAAGAGAACTGTCCAGTGCTGAAATACTGGTTTCTGCAGTCAGAGCCAGTAGTATAGAGTGGAACTGTCCAAGGTTCTGAAATATTAGCAACTTAGAACAGGGAGCAGGGAAAAGCAGGGGGAAAAAAGATCTGAAAATGGCACTGAACCACACAAGGCTGCAGCATTGGAAGCAGTGTTAGTAGGAGCTGTTTCAGCCCAGTGCTGAAATACTAGCTGCTTAAAGAAAGATGAGTACAGACCAGTCGGAAATACTAGCTGCTTAAAGAAAAATGAGTACAGACCAGTCGGAAATACTAGCTGCTTAAAGAAAGATGAGTACAGACCAGTCGGAAATACTAGCTGCTTAAAGAAAGATGAGTACAGACCAGTCAGAAAGACTGATGCTTGTGATGATTTTTGTATTTGTATTAGTATTTATTATGAATCCAAGGCAGCAGCTACTCTTACTGGGGTCCAGAAAAATGAAGGCAGTTTATACAATTTTAAAAACCTTACAATCCATTCCCAGATTTCTCTTCCTGGGGTTCAGCAAAATTAGGGCAGTTTATACAATTTTAAAAACATTACAATACATTCAGATTTCACAAAACACTGTGTGGCCTCAGGCACCTGCTCCACCACCACCATCTACGGTACTAAATCCATGTGTATGTGTGTGTATAGTGTGTATGTTATCGTGTGTGTGTATGCATGTGTCTGTGCCTGTTTGTGTTGCTTCACAGTCCCCGCTGTTCCATAAGGTGTTTTTTAATTTGTTTTATAAATCTAATTTTACTGTTTGCATCAGTTACTTGATGTGGAATAGAGTTCCATGTTGTCATGGCTCTATGTAGTACTGTGCACCTCCCATAGCCTGTTCTGGACTATGAAGAGACCTCTTGTGGCATGTGTTGTGGGGTATGCATGGGTGTCCGAGCTGTGTGCCAGTAGTTCAAACAGACAGCTCGGTGCATTCAACATGTTAATACCTCTCAATAATACAAGTAGTGAAGAAGTCAATCTCTCCTCCACTTTCAGCCAGGAGAGATTGACATGCATATTATTAATATTAGCTATCTGTGTACATCCAAGGGCCAGCCGTGCTGCCCTGTTCTGAGTCAATTGCAAGTCCTTTTTTGTGTCACCTGACCACACGACTGAACAATAGTCAAGGTGTGACAACACTAGGGCCTTTTGGATAGTGCCTTGTTACTGCCTTGTGATAGTGTATGATATTGTAGTGCAATTGTAATGGCTTAGCAGATAATAAGAAAAGACGATCAGTATTTATCTGGCTAAAAGAGAAGGAATATAATATCTATTGTTTACAGGAAACTTATTCAACAATTTTAGATTACATTTGTGGACTTTTCTAAGCTGTTTAAAGGCACAGTCAACTTAGTGTATGTAAACTTCTGACCCACTGGAATTGTGATACAGTGAATTATAAGTGAAATAATCTGTCTGTAAACAATTGTTGGACAAATTACTTGTGTCATGCACAAAGTAGATGTCCTAACCGACTTGACAAAGCTATAGTTTGTGGTTGAAAAACGAGTTTTAATGACTCCAACCTAAACTTTCGACTTCAACTGTATATATTACATATATAGTACCAGTCAAAAGTTTGGACACACCTACTCATTCCCGGATTTTACTTTATTTTTTAATATTTTCTACATTGAAGAATAATAGTGAAGATATCAAAACTATGAAATAACACATATGGAATCATGTACTGTAGTAACCAAAAATATATATTTTATATTTGAGATTTTTCAAAGTAGCCACCCTTTGCCTTGGAGACAGCTTTGCACACTCTTGGCAGGTAACTCTTGTATGTCTTGTCAAAAGTTAATTTGTGGAATTTATATTCTTCTTAATGCATTTGATCCAATCAGTTGTGTTGTGACAAGGTAGTGGTGGTATACAGAAGATAGCCCTATTTGGTAAAAGACCAAGTCCATATTATGGCAAGACCAATCAAACAAGCAAAGAGAAATGATAGTCCATCATTACTTTAATTAAGACATGAAGGTCAGTCAATGCGGAAAATTTCAAGAACTTTTCAAGTTTCTTCAAGTTCATACGCAAAAACCATCAAACGCTATGATGAAACTGGCTCTCATGAGGACCGCCACAGGAAAGGAAGACCCAGAGTTACCTCTGCTGCAGAGGATGAGTTCATTAGAGTTACCAGCCTTAGAAATTGCAGGCCAAATAAATGCTTCACAGAGTTCAAGTAACAGACACAACTGTTCAGAGGAGACTGCGTGAATCAGGCCTTCATGGTCAAATTTCTTCAACGAAACCACTACTAAAGGACACCAATAATAAGAAGAGAATTGCTTGGTCCAAGAAACACAAGAGTGTGCAAAGCTGTCATCAAGACAAAGGGTGGCTACTTTGAAGAATCTGAAATCTAAAATATATTTTAATTTGTTTAACAATGTTTTGGTTACTACATGATTCCATATGTGTTATTTCATAGTGTTGATGTCTTCACTTTTATTCTACAATGCAGATAATGGTAGAAATAAAGAAAAACCCTTGGATGAGTAGGTGTGTCCAAACCTTTGACTGGTACTGTACATTTACAAAAATATATATGGGGCATTGGAAATTGTGAAGACAATTGCATTGATGGAAGCCATAATCTATCTGCAATATTAAAGTTGATCTACCCCCTAAAAAATAAATACAAATACACATATATAACACACTCTAAATGTGGTCCCAGATAAATAATGGGAATGTAGAATTGGTGTCACATTATGGAGGACTCTGATATATCTGGTGTAAATGCTATTATTATAGCAACACTATGGACTCCTGTGATTCTATATTTGACACTTAATTTTTACTGTTAGTTCCCTCTACATCCTTGTCATTTGTTTATCACTCCGAAACCGCATGATAACTATTCCTCATT
Source organism: Oncorhynchus clarkii lewisi (assembly GCF_045791955.1). Lineage (NCBI taxonomy): Eukaryota > Metazoa > Chordata > Actinopteri > Salmoniformes > Salmonidae > Oncorhynchus > Oncorhynchus clarkii. Next base: position 29,964,066 of record NC_092158.1, read on the forward strand.
TGTCTTTGTGCTTCATGATTGAGTTCAAAATGCATCAAGAGTGCAAAATAGTCAGACTCAACATACAGAAATCAATGTGATATCCATACCAGAACAGCTTACTCCTAACAAACTCCCTTTCTCCCTCTACTAACCTGCACCTCCTGATACTGTTTATTTATCTGTTATTTTACCAGGTAAGTTGACTGAGAACATGTTCTCATTTGCAGCAACGACCTGGGGAATAGTTACAGGGGAGAGGAGGGGGATGAATGAGACAATTGTAAACTGGGGATTATTAGGTGACTGTGATGGTTTGAGGGCCAGATTGGGAATTTAGCCAGCACACCGGGGTTAACACCCCTACTCTTACGATAAGTGCCATGGGATCTTTAATGACCTCAGAGAGTCAGGACACCCATTTAACGTCCCACCCAAAATACAGCACCCTACACAGGGCAGTGTCCCCAATCGCTGCCATGGGGCATTGGGACATTTTTTTAGACCAGAGGAAAGAGTGCCTCCTACTGGCCCTCCAACACCACTTCCAGCAGCATCTGGTCTCCCATCCAGGAACTGACCAGGAGCAACCTTGCTTAGCTTCAGAAGCAAGCCAGCAGTGGTATGCAGGGTAGTATGCTGCTGGTATACCACCCTGCATACCTGCATACCATACTGTATTTCCTAAGAGGAAATGTCAAAGCTAGATTAAAAAGGAAGCTATAACACAGTCTATATTCATAATCAACGCATTTTAATCCTGAATATGCAGCACACCGCAACAGTGTGTTGTGGCACAATATTGTAGCCAAGTATTATACTATTCTATGTGGTCTGCAGCACAGCACAAACCACAGATTTTCCTCCCATTCCACTACCTCTACATGCTTGAATGTGCCTGGACACATGGTGACCATTTGGGGCCTCTGGCAGGAAGGTGGGCAGGCTTGGTTTTGTTCAGAGGGGAGAGCAGAGGCACTCGGGGAGAACAGATGCCCCAGCTACAGACTCTCTGCTGTGAATGCTCTATGAGTCATCGCTTTTCATCAATGAGGTCATTCCACAGTGCACGCACACAGAGAGAGCCTTACAAAACACAAACAATAAGATCAACATACACCCATACAGTACACCCACCCACCCAGTATACCCATCCACACACTACAACACACCACCCCACTTTTACCTTCATCTCATACTCTGACTGATAACTCTGACTGAGCATTCCTTGTTTAAAACACACTGTACAGTACTTCCATCAAGTTGCAGTTTATCTAAAGCTTTGCAGTCAACAGACCCAGTTTGTATCATCTATCTCTAAAGTTAATACAATTGGGGATTCAAAGAGGATTTGTTAGGCATCACAGAGCTCTCCAAGGATACAGAGCTCCAAATTGGACCGACCCAATGTTCTCCATGTTCCGCATCAGGTTGGGCCCCCCAGAGAGAGACACACAGGTCCCATAGAGAATAAGGACTTGACTTAGAGACGTTAAAAGCCAACTGAAGTCTCGGAGTCCCAAGGCAGAGCTAATGAGTGCGGGAGAGAGGGACCACACAGACGGCAGGCAGAGCCAGTGATGGGGAAGAAGAGATAAACAGTGTTTAGCCACAGCAGGCTGCCTGTGCTCATTGATTTGTGCGGAGAGGCCCGGGCTGGGCTGGAAGCGAAGGTGGTGTAGAGAGCTCACGGAGATGGAGAGGAGAGGGAGTGGAGCAGCAGGTTTGTGCCACGTCGTCTCTCTCTCTCTCACCCACACTGTGTTAATGAGCCTGTGCCTGACTGCTGAACGCAACCATTTAGCACTGTGCAATTAATCAGATGTTTCCTTGCAGAGAGGAAGCCAGTGAGGCATATAGCAGGGGAGCTGTGATTTTACTCCATACAAATGCAATTTTCCACCTCAACCCCTACCTTCACCTAGTGTCAGGGGTAACAGAGAAAAGCTGTCCTTTTGCCTGTTAGTTTGTAGACTTTGGTTAAGATGATTTCATAAGATGAATCCAAAGCAAGGAAACAAAAGGTTTATTACAAAGCCCTATATCCTACAAGAAAGGGGGCAGTCAGTTAATATTACAGTATTTATGCAGGCAGTAGAATATAAATACACTTTCTTTCCCGTTAATCACATAAAATGACTGACAAACAGAAAGTAGACCGCTCTCACAGGAGTGTGTGTGTGTCTGCTTGTGGATATTATATGAAAAGGATTTGATTTCTCATATTAAAAATAAATGCGCTCTATGGCATATTCAACAAGATACAGTTGAAGTCAGAAGTTTACATAAACTTAGGTTGGAGTCATTAAAACTATTTTTCTCAACCACTCCACACATTTCTTGTTAACAAACTATAGTTTTGGAAAGTGGGTTAGGACATCTACTTTGTGAGTGACACGAGTAATTTGTCCAACAATTGTTTACAGACAGATTATTTCACTTATATCACAATTCAACTGTATCACAATTCCAGTGGGTCAGAAGTTTACATACACTAAGTTGAATGTGCCTTTAAACAGCTTGGAAAAATCCAGAAAATTATGTAATGGCTTTAGAAGCTTCCGATAGGGTAACTGACACAATTGGAGTCAATTGGAGGTTTACATGTGGATGTATTTCAAGGCCTACCTTCAAATTCAGTGCCTCTTTGCTTGACATCAAGGGAAAATCAAAAGAAATCAGCCAAGACCTCAGAAATACAATTGTAGACCTCCACAAGTCTGCTTCATCCTTGGGAGAAATGTCTAAATGCCTGAAGGTACCACGTTCATCTGTACAAACAAGAGTACGCAAGTATAAACACCATGGAACTACGCAGCCGCCATACCACTCAGGAAGGAGACGTGTTCTGTCTCCTAGAGATGAACATACTTTGGTGCGAAAAGTGCATATCAATCCCAGAACAACAGCAAAGGACCTTGTGAAAATGCTGGAGGAAACAGGTACAAAAGTATCTATATCCACAGTAAAACGAGTCCTATGTCGACATAACCTGAAAGACCGCTCAGCAAGGAAGAAACCACTGCTCCAAAATCGCCATAAAATAGCCAGACTATGGTTTGCAACTGCACATGGGAACAAAGATCATACTTTTTGGAGAAATGTCCTCTGATCTGATGAAACAAAAATAGAACTGTTTGGCCATAATGACCATCGTTATGTTTGGAGGAAAAAGGGGGAGGCTTGCAAGCCAAAGAACACCATCCCAACCGTGAAGCACGGGGATGGCAGCATCATGTTGTGGGGGTGCTTTGCTGCAGGAGGGACTGGTGCACTTCACAAAATAGATGGCATCATGAGACAGGAAAATTATGTGGATATATTGAAGCAACATCTCAAGACATCAGTCAGGAAGTTAAAGCTTGGTTGCAAATGGGTCTTCCAAATGGACAATGACCCCAAGCATACTTCCAAAGTTGTGGCAAAATGGCTTAAGGACAACAAAGTCAAGGTATTGGAGTGGCCATCATGAAGCCCTGACCTCAATCCTATAGAAAATGTGTGGGCAGAACTGAAAGAGCAAGGAGGCCTACAAACCTGACTCAGTTACACCAGCTCTGTTAGGAGGAATGGGCCAGAATTCACCCAACTTACTGTGGGAAGCTTGTGGAAGGCTACCTGAAGCGTTTGACCCAAGTTAAACAATTTAAAGGCAATGCTACCAAATATTAATTCAAAATGCTACCAAATATGAATTCAAAATGCAAACACTAACAGGATCTCGCTATAAGTCAAAGGCACAAATGAATTCCATTCAAACACATTCTCCTTTATGAATTATTATTGTTAAAGGACTTGAGGTGTTCTTCAAGCAGAACACGGGCAGGTATACTGACTGAACTCCCATTTCTGTTAACAGGAACTAGTGGCAAAGAACTCAAAACACTCTTCAATGATTCAATAGGAAAATCCTATTCAATGTGATTCAGATTCAACACAACTATGGAGACAGGTAATTCTAAGTATTTCCAGCATGATGGCGAGGTGGAATCGATGTGATACAGAGGTTGAAAGAGGAGAACATGACTGCCGGTGTGAGAGACTCTCACTAAGGGGCCAAATCACATTGGAAATCGAATGCTCCATGCACAGTGAAGGCAGGGTCGAAATCTTTGGGTGTTTATTTTGCAAGCAGGAGATTCCTACGTTATTGTACCTTGACACAGTAACAAATCTTCCTATTACAACACAGTGTCTCTGAACCTGAGCAAGACATTCAGTCATGATAGGGTTCACTTCACGGCGATCCAGGAGACTGTAGTTTGCATCCATTACTATTCCCATTTTCATGCTTTTTTGTGAAGAAAAAGGGACTAGAGTCATATATATTTCTCTGTCTCTTTTTTTGAGTGTCCAGGTGTGTTTGGTGGCTTTGTCATCAGTGATGGAGAAATCATCCCACTGGAATTCTTCTCTGCTTTAGTGCCCTAATGCTATCATACTCTGTCACGAGATGTCAATACAAGCAGACATTGCTCCTGCCTCCGAATTTAAGAGCCTTCCCAATTTCAAATGGCTCCCTCTTGTAGTTGTAACAGGGAGTCAATATCAGTGTACCTAATAGTAACATAGCATTTAGAATGTCCTTTTAAAACATGTGGAATTTAGATAGGTGGTGATCACTGTAAAGCCTAAACAACATATCCCAATCCATGTGGGGAACAGAACAGTGAGGGGTGCTAGGAACAGGAGGAGCAGGAGGGCTCTCTAGCTTTTCTTGCCTCAGAGCAAACACAAGCTGTAGGTAAGGCATGCACAGCACAGCATGTGGGGTAAGACTCCAAACTACAGTGGCTAAAGTGCCAATGTTGCTGCAGGCCAAAGGCCCATTAGACCCCCAAAAAAGCTTAATCTATTGCTTTTCCAAAAATCTTCCTAAATTTCCTATGACACAAAATACCACAGTGAGTTGATAGGGCTCTTCTCTCCTGTTATCCGTCTGGCGGGATGGAGTTTTTACCCATTTTTATTTTCTTTACTGTTTCACGTCATTCTGTGGAAATGGGAGTATGTTACAGATGGGGGCGATCTGATCCAGACACAGTAGGCGGAAGGGCCTCCATAAGTCAAGGAGAGCTGTAGGGTGAATCAGGAGGCACATGGAGGAAGGTTGATTTTGCCCGGGAGAGACAATAAACCTCGTAATCACCTTTCCTCCACCACAGCAGCCAAGCAATTATCCGCTGGTACGGCCTGCCGCAGACACACAGACACTGAGACACATGGCCCGTGTCCATGCTTCTGACATGAGGCCCCCAATTTCAAAGCAATTGGCACTGTCTTAACATGGTTTAGGAAGGGATAAAACATCTGGAACAACATAAGGAAAGGGTGTTAGCTACTAACATCTCAATTAGGTTGGTGTGCTGTGCTGATGGAGAGGGAAGATTTAAAAAGACAAGCATTTTTTTAATAAACGTCTTAAACGTTTAAATGGGTTAGAAGTGAGCAGTCTTTTTCTGGTTGAACGATACACAACATGGTTTGATGAGATGATGGATAAAGCACCCAAGTTATACTGTATATCGTAAGGTAAGCCAGCAAGTAAACCTCTACAAAGCACTGTAATAAAGCTGTCTCAACGTAGGCTCAACAGCACTTTGAATACACTCTACTGTATATAAAACCAGTACACAATCACAATACAGTGAATATCTCTCACCATCGCCAGACCATTCAAAAATACATGTAAAAAAGGGCAGAATGTATTTTAGCCCAAATGTGGTCTAATATTTCAGAACGCTAATTATTTCCTAAAAGCTCAACATTTGGTTATAGGAACCTCACATGGGCCAGAGAGGATAAAGGCAACTAAGATCTCCCTCGGCCAGAGGAAAAACTGGAAATGGTCGACAGAGGACATACACTATAGTTTTACACTATGATGAATAGTAAATGGTTGGTTTACACAAGTGAGAAACGTTGTGTAACTGTCAGCCTCTGCATTTTGTCCTATCCCCAGTTTCTAATTACAGCAAGAACATGGTATTGTAAACAGAATACCTGCTCCAGTACAGTAGCCTGGTCCAGTACAGTTTGTCTCTCCCTCTCTACAGCCAGCCTTACAGTACAGTAGCCTGGTCCAGTACAGTTTGTCTCTCCCTCTCTACAGCCAGCCTTACAGTACAGTAGCCTGGTCCAGTACAGTTTGTCTCTCCCTCTCTACAGCCAGCCTTACAGTACAGTAGCCTGGTCCAGGACCAGGAATATCCCACTCTGACAGATTGGAGTGTCATTAGTGTTCTGTCTTAAAGCTGAACTCTCCAGATGTTGACCTTCACAGAGCAGGATGGAGACCTCCGCTAGCTCCCTCCGTCAGCCCACGGCTGCTGATGGGGTACAGCGGAGAAGAGAGGAGGGGGGTGCATGAAGGACATGTAAAAGTCACGGTGTGTTGCGGCTCGTTCTTTATATAATCCAATTAGAGTGTAAATTCTATTCAGAGGATTAGAGGCTGGTACCGTACAGATGGAGGGATCTCCTCAGAGTTACACTACAGCACATCAACAGTCACAGCGACAAGAGCACATAACAGTACCTGTCCTGGACTCATTTACGGAAGCAGACAGAGCCCTGTGGAAGCCAAGCAGCATTCAACCTCCTCCCAGACACTAAAGCACTTTGGCATCATTACAGGCCCAGATGTAAAGGTCTTAGATAGACCACTCTTGGAATGAGAACTGGGGAAAGGATTTCCACACTGAGGGGAAATAATGAAATACTTCATGGTTTAACGTGATGTGAGGAGAGAGGAGCACCTCTTCTTTTTCCTGTCAGTCAAACTGGATTATCACTTAGCACAGAACCTGAAATCAAAAATGAGCTCGTCTGATGGGTCTAACAATATCAAATAGACATATTTCTCTCATGATTTACTGAACATAAAAGTAAGTCAGGCTATGGGTTAACCAGAGAGCATGTATACTGTATATAGTACAGTGTCTCATTTGTGTCAGGCTGTCAGTCCGTCAGTCTGTTAGGCGGCTGTCTCTTAGCTATCTCCAGGTGTCATAGAGGTAGACAAATAAAGAAGCCAGGCTAAGGGTTAACCACAGAGACCCTTTTCTATATGCAGCATTCCATTGTGTGTGGATGGAAGGCTGTCTGACTGTTAGACAGGCTGTCTCTTACCTCTCTCGGTGTCATAGAGGTAGACAAACTTCTCCCACTTGTAGTGGGCCAGCAGGCTGAGGACAACTCCCCGTAGAGGAGGCCTCATCTGGATGACAAACTGCACGTCGGCATCGGCGGGGAAGCTGGGTGTGATGAAGGAGGTGTGTAGAGCCCCACAGAACGAGGTCAGCGTGTTCATGGACTTCTGGTCGTAGAAGCCGAAGATGGCGTACACTCCTCTGGAGAACTGGGAGCAGACTGGAGAAACAGACAGACAGACAGACCGAACAGTCAGCTTTGGGTCAGAACATAGTCAGCCTAGAAATACAAACAGACAGGCAGTCTGTTTGAGGAAGCTCAGGTGAAGGTTAGAACACAGTCAACCTACCAGACAGACAGACAGCACCGTCAGTGCACAGCACTGGATATAAAATACAGACAGTACAGTTAGGTGAGGGTAAAATGAGGGTAAAATCAAAGTCAACCAAGCCTCCAGGCATTTCTTCCCACATTCAGATATCCAGGTGAGGGTCAGAACACAGTCAACCACACACACAGTCCAACAGAACCAAATCTCTCCCGGCAGCCATAGAACATAACACCAAGCCTGACAGACATGGTCAGATCTCAAAATAATAGCTACCAATCAGAGAGAGAGAGAGAGAATGGATTATTCAGAATATTGTACAAAATAGTTGTCATGGTGGAGTAATTGAGAATTCAGAGGAAATCACATTTAATGTGTAGAAAATGAACTATTCTTTATTCATTTAAACAGGCATTAATCTAAATAGGGAAATAAATGGTGACCATTCAGAATAAAGGACAGCTGTGTGGGATGTGCGTTCCCATGGCAATGCTCTCTGCCTCTCTGTGCCTTTCACTTCTCCTTGGAGTCAACCTATCTGCTTGGTTAATCAACTAGAACTAATAGAACTAATGGGGGAAATCAGTGCACTGGTCACTGCTCTTAAGAGACAAATACCTCCTTCCACCATGCAGGACGCAGACAGGCGTTGTTGCAGCATTAGATTGTGAATCACAGATCCCTCCGGAACTTTCATCACGCACACCTGTCCCCTATTCCCACTGATTAGTATTTGTATATGTGCCCTTTGGTTTCCATGGTCTTGTCGATTATTGTTACAGTGTCCGTTGGTGTGTGTGAGTACCTTTGCTGTGTGTTTTGGTCTTTCGTGCCCTTGTGGATTGTGTTTGTTTGGTCTTTGTCCTCTTGCCCTTACACGGCACGCCATAATTTTGGGTAAAATAAAAACCTCTGCCTGTCTCTCGAATCATTCATACCAGCGTGACACTGTGCTCACTGGTCGCAGCAGTATAAACTGATTTGTAACAAGCTGCTATCTAGAGCCATATGTGAGACTGATGAAAACCGCTCTGCCTATAAACACTATGAACACACTGGATCCTTGGTCTAACAAGGTATAAATATTTGATTTTATTTGTACAAAACAAATGAGTGAACATTCCTCTCATGTGACTGTACAAAAGGTTTTAAACAAGCTCCCGTGACCCTGCCTCTCTCTCTCTCTCCTATAGATGTTAGTTGTAAGTGGAATGGATGTTTGTGAACCCTGAATAACAACTCTACTGTGCCACACCATCTGGCTGATCCCTCAAGCGCTTTGCCCTCCGTGGAGTGTACTCTTCTCCTCTCCTCTCTTCACCTGACTGACCGGCAAAAGTAGAAAATGAAAGAAATAATCATTGAAAAGGAATGCAGTGCTCTAAAGCTTATGGAATCAATAGGGGCCTAAACCTCAAGTAAATCTCTTGAAAACTTCAAACTACAGCATAGATACTGCATAAAACTATAAAGACCGACATTTGGAATGTATTGGTAAAAAGAGAACAGGCTTATTTCAAAGTCTGGAGGCACACCTGAATAATTTTGCGGTTCTGTAATCTTCAAGTATTATTTTCAAGTTCAATGCTGCATGTTATACAACACTGGTTTAAAGGCATCTCAGCGTCATTCCTCCATCAAGCTAACCATTCACTCAAACATCCACACATTTCTCTACCCATCTATCATGCTTCAATTCAACCATCTATCCATCCATCATCCTATCATCCATCCATTCATGGCCTTTTCCTTTGGTATGTGCACACATCAGATGAATGTGTATTTGTTCTGGGGCCAGGGGCAACACCAGACTAATGACTCTGCTACAGCAGGTGTCTTTGTGAAGCTAAAGCATTACATCTGCATGGTATAACTAGCAACAGATGAGGCTGAAACCACGGGACGTGGTAGGACTCAACATGAGGCTGTTGTGGCATTGTTTCATATTCAAATCATATTCTTTCCCCTGTTTTTTTCGGCAGACTTGAAGGACCTTTTTTAATTGAATGTGTTCTACTCCCTTTGTTGTGGCATTGGAGACAGGCAGATTCCCATGCACTGCTAGAACCATCATTTATCACAGCCTCTCTCAAAGCCAGCCCACCGTCTGCATAGAAACAACCATGTCGATACGACACACACTCACACACACACAGAAACTAACACACACACACACACACACACACACAAACACACACACACACACACACACACACACACACACACACACACACACACACACACACACACACACACACACACACACACACACACACACACACACACACACACACTCAGCTCAGCTCAAAGACCTGATACACTACATGACCAAAAGTACACTACATGGCCAACAGTATGGGCATTAATATGGAGTTGGTCCCCCCTTTGCTGCAATAACAGCCTCCACTCTTCTGGGAAGGCTTTCCACTAGATGTTGGAACATTGTTTCCAGTCAGCCACTAGAGTATTGACGAGGTCGGGCACTGATGTTGTGCGATTAGGCCTGGCTCACAGTCTGTGTTCCAATTCATCCCAAAGGTGTTCGATGGTGTTGAGATCAAGGCTCTGTGCAGGCCAGTCAAGTTCTTCCACACCGATGTCGACAAACCATTTCTGTATGGACCTCGCTCTGTGCACGGAGGCATTGCCATGCTGAAAGAGAAAAGGGCCTTTCCAAAACTGTTGCCACAAAGTTGGAAGCACAGGATCATCTAGAATGTCTTTGTATGATGTAGCATTAAGAGGGGGGGGGGGGGGGGGGGGGTGTATGTCCCCCATCCCCAGTGAAAGTTGCGCTCCTGTACTGTACTATGGCCTAGCTGCAGGTTATTACACAAAATGATGGCAATCGCTCCTGAAGTCACTTGAATAGCAAAAAATAAATACCAAATAATATATTTTTTAAGACGCACATTTTCTCCTCTCATCCGCTCCTGACTGCATATGCTTAGCGGTGGAGAGTAATCGATTCCTTGTCTCCTTGCCCTTCAAATCTCCTCCTCGACTGCCACGGAAGATACTGAGTAGTTGTTTTAACTTCCAAGACAACAAACTCACATCTTTCACAACAAAGAAAGAGCAAACTAGTGAGGGAAAGAGAGGGGAGGGGCACAGCCATACGTAGGTAGGCAAGCCCGACACAAGGCAGACAGAGTCAGAACTGTGCACCGGTAAACAAAAGCTGTATCTTGCCATTTCATGGCTTACAATTTCAATAAGTAGGGGCTATCAATGTGTAGTAGGCTACCGTAAACTATTATATACGCAACAGACCGAAGACTGAACACACACTCGCGAAGAGAAAGAACAGGCGACCCAGGGAGGGAGAGACAGGCAGGCAGACAGTGGTAACAGTGCGCATAGGCAATATAACCTGTATCTCGCAATGTCTTGTCTAGCAATGGCTCATAAACTCACCAAAAGTATATTAAAGTATAGATTAGGCTATCAATGTGTATGGCTAAACTATTATCCATTGTGCCAGTGAATTGAAGTTGAACATCGCCAAATGCGTCAGTTTAATTAGGCCTAAATGTGCAATAAAAAGTATTGTGCCTATAGCTTATTTAATGAAACCCTGGCTGTTGATGTCCTAGGCAATAGATCGCAAAGCAGGGAATCCCCGATTCCCCAATGAGCAAAACTTTTTGGGGAAATGGCAGGTTCACTTTCTCATCCATAGGGTGATTTCCCGTTTGTAAATTCAGAGCGTTGTTGTCAGATTTCCTGTTTGTAAATTCAGAGCGTTGTTGTCAGATTTCCCGTCTGTAAATTCAGAGCGTTGTTGTCAGATTGCCCGTTTGTAAATTCAAAGAGTTTCGCTCTCTCTTTCGCGCTTTTTTTTAATGACCCCGGATATATTCAACTAGTGTTGAGCGTTCGTAAATTCATCAGTTATTCTGCGCTCTGGCACACTCAGACTAGAGTGCTCTGAAATCGGAGTAGATAGCCAGAGCGAATTTATAAAGCACCCATAACCTCAAGCGCAAATACTGTTCATCAGCTCAAATCAGAAGGATGGGGGGCATTTTTATTAGGAGGGTCTTCTACCACGGATTGCTAAAATAATAATAATGATAACACTTCCTCAATTTAAATATTATGGGGGCACCTATACATTAGGCAGCCAAGCACGAGTTATCAGTGTAGTCTAATATCGTCTAGACATGCCTCTAGGTTTAGGGCATTTCAGACATTTGTTAAGAGGACCTTTTTTGCTGAATAATGTGACAGTTTTTTATAATTGTGTTTTGCCTTTTGTGTATTGTTGTGTATAATGAAGTGTATTTTAATGTAATTCATGTGTTTATTGTATTTTGATGTGTATTGTGGTGCTATACAGGGCTCGTCTGGAATATATAATATATGTCAATATAAAGGTTAAATAATTGAAATATGAAATATCTTCACACCTAGAATAAAAACCACAGGCACTGTTATACTGTTCTATTTTCACTCACATCTCTGTTCTATACGCTCACAGCTCTGTTCTATACGCTCACAGCTCTGTGCACCTCTGCTCAAAATAACACCACAGAGGTGCATGATTAACACAGACATGAATGAAAAATCCCTTCACTTCTTTTCTCTTTACTTTCTCTAAGTATTCTCTGACATACTTTCTTCCCCCTCTCTCCTCTCTTCTATTTAGCCTCCTCACTGTCTGAGACTGTCGTTCCTTACTAAATGACAGACAGTGTCTCTCTCTATATCCCTCTCCATCTCTCCATCCCTCTGTTGCTCCCCCTCTCGACAACTCATTACGCGTAATGGGTGGTTGGCGCGGTCCCAGTGGCCCCAGTGTTCAATCATGTTTTCCAGAAACCTGGTGATTTGCACTTCAGAAGTTCTCCCCTACAGGCAGCTGGTGGATCTACTGTGAGTCTTACATACCACTCAGTGAGGTGAGGACGAAGCTGTATCAACGCTATGCACTGCAAAGCCCAGGCAACCTGCCTGCAAAGTGAATTCTTTAAGTGCTAGCTAGCTGCTATCACTGAAGGTAGGGGAGGAGAGGAGAGGCTAACAGAACAGAACCAACAGGCTTTCTCTTCAAGTTGCTGCTGCTGTCCTTGTCCAGCTACGGTAACACCAGATGCATCAGTAAGGCAGCCAGAAAATCAATCCCCCATTTATGTGACTGAATAGAGCAGTAAGAGGGAGATACGGGCTAATCAAGGCATACCAAGGCTCTATGACATTGCTGAGGCCGCCCTCCTGGGTCTGAGGGCCAACAGACAGTGGATGTGGGCTTACTATGGACAACTAAATCACCCTCTGGAACAATGGCCGATTAGACATGTTGTTGCCTGATGGTGAGGTTATTCTAAAGCTGCCTAAGACCAACAACTTCAGTGTTGGCACTGGGCTGGCTGTATTCTACTGTAGGTGTTGGGAGCCAGCAAGGGGGAGAGTGTTGACTGCTGACTGGAGGTACCTCACCCTACTTCAGAGAGGCATCCTGGGTGAGAGACAGGCCAGGGGCCTGGGGTTAGGCTCTAATCACCATGGGAATACCTGTCCAAGGGCCACATGTTCAGGGACAAGATAGAGTAGAGCACAGCGCACAACAGCTGCTGAACATACATGCGGACACACACACACAGATGCATGGACACGCTGACACACACGTACACTACACACACTATTTGAAGTTAGGCAAAGCAATATAAAATAACAGAAAAACAACTCCCAACAGCTCAAAACATGCCCCAAAAATACAAATAGATGAAAGACATAATACTCTTATGGTATACTTATTGAGAAAGATAAACAACTTGTATATTTTCAAAGACAGCCTTATTAACTACTGCATGTGGAATTATTTTGGAGGTGGAACCTATTTACGATACTGTAATGTGGGAATCACTGTTTGGCAGACAACAGAACCAATGGTACATTATGTTGCTGTTATGCTTCAAAGGGATTTCACCACTCTCAAGACAAGCTTAAAGCATGCCAGTACCCCCGTGTTACACAATAAATACATACTTCGTCCTCTTATCCCAGAAGAGGCCACTTTCAAATAATGATTGTGTTTTCGGAAAAAAATATATTTTAGAATAAGAAAAATTCTCTTCAACCTTTATTTTTACTGGTTGTCCAATGAAGAGAAATGTATTAGATGAGATTGTGTCCATTTCCACTTTATATAATTTATTTGTATTTTATATAGTACAATCATTTCTGGTGTAAATTTGGAAAAAGACTGCAATGAAATTACAACAATTCGTTGAATCCATAGCAAAGTTTCAAGGAAAGTCTCTCACAAATCGTACTAAGAAACAGGACCTACCTTGGTTCAATGGCACCCTTTGGCACCTGATAAAGAAGAGAGATGCTGCTCTGAAGAAATCACAAAAATCTGGCTTAGTGGTTGACTGACCAGTTAACAAGGGACTTAGAAATGAAGGGACTAAGAGTTTTAGGAAAGCCAAAGCTGATTTCTTTCTTAAAACCATCAAGGAGGCCAAAGGCAACGGCAAACTCACATAGAAAAACCTTGATAAATTGACTGAAAAAGGCCATGTCAAGACTGGTGACCTACAACTGAAGGTAGATGGGAGTCTCCAAGACAAAAACTGTCATCGCTACCACTTTCAATAAATGCTTAATTGATTCAGTTTTAAATTGAGCCAACAATTTACCATCAGAGACCAGACTATCAACCCTTGCAACGAATGTCACCAGGGACAAGAAAAAAGAAGAAACCTGGACCCTGCTCTTGCTAGTACCACTGCTCTTTATTAAGCTTTACGTATCTAGCAAGAGCAGTGTGCGGGTTTCTTCTTTTTTCTCATCTTATCCAATTGTTACCATGTACCTGCAAAAAAGATTGCTCAGATGTGCGAGTGCCTTTTGAATTTTGAACCTGGTGACGACAAATTAAGGGAAGGTGCATCCTCTCATATCTTCTGTGTCAAACTCTAAAGCCAAGGATTAAGAGTTTATTAAGTACTGTACACTACCCCGTTCACAAAAAATGGATCACTCATACAGACAGTCACGGGGCATGCTATATAAAGCAGGCAGACAGGCAATCAGTTATTGTTCAATTGAACATTAAAATTAGCAAAACGAGTGACCTAAGCGACTTTGAGCATGGTATGATTGTCGGTGCCAAATGCACCGGATCCAGTATCTCAGAAACGGCCGCCCTCCTAGGCTTTTCACACACAGCAGTGTCTAGGGTTTACAGAGAATGGTGCGACAAACAAAAAACATCCAGTCAGCGACAGTCCTGTGGGCGAAAAAAGCTTGTTGACGAGAGAGGTCAAAGGAGAATGGCAAGAATGGTGCAAGCTAACAAGCAGGTCACGCAAATAATGGAGCTGTACAACAGTGGTAATGGAACAGCTAACAGTCCACCTGAAAATGGGTAGCTTTCCCCTTCACCCCATGCAGTTTAGGTTTAGGGTCAACCACTCTCCAGAAACAGCATGTTGGTATTTCCTAGAGATGATCAAGGCCAAGCTGGATAAAAGCGGGTGTTGTAGATTCTGTTCTCCTCGACCTCAGAAAAGCCTCTGACACTGTTAACCACAATGTCCTCTTCTCCAAGCTATTTAACTTCAACATCTCATCAAGTTCTTTAAAATTGATTGAGTCTTATCTGGCAGAACAGATGCAATGTGCTCAAATAAATGGTTAACTATCATCACAAAGGGATTGCACTATGGGAGTGCCACAGGGGTCAATCCTGGGCCCTTTGTTTTTCGGTCTCTATATTAATGACCTTCCATCTGTGTGCCAAGGTGTGGATAAACAAATGTACATGGATGATACAGTTTTTTATACCCATGGCAAGAATGCTGATTAAGTGGCAAGCAAACTAACAGCATCATTGGAGAAAGTGGCTGAATGGCTCAAACATTCCTGTCTCACCCTCAATGTGGAAAAAACAGGAATAGTACATCCGGCTTACCCGGACATAATCCTCCATGGACAATAAAATGTACAGTTTAAATATCTGGTCAATATCCTAGACCCTACTTTGAACTTTAAAAAACACATTAAAAGGATGTCCATCAAAATCATATATAGTCTTTAAAATGTCCAATACATCAGGAACTCATGCTCTACAGAGGCAGCCAAAATGTATTTACATGCAATGATCTTTTCTCACCTGTCCTATTTTAACACCAGCCAGTCTCAAGCCAATGAAACATAAATGATACCCGTTAGATCTCTATATAAGGAAGCACTGAAGATCCTGGACAGGAAATCACATTATTACCACCACTGTAAAATTCTCCACATGTACAATCTGTTACATATATATATATTTGTTTTTTTTTTTTTAATTTTACCCCTTTTTCTCCCCAATTTTCGTAGTATCCAATTGTTGTAGTAGCTACTATCTTGTCTCATCGCTACAACTCCCGTACGGGCTCGGGAGAGACGAAGGTTGAAAGTCATGCGTCCTCCGATACACAACCAACCAAGCCGCTGCTTCTTTAACACAGCGCACATCCAACCCGGAAGCCAGCCGCACCAATGCGCCGGAGGGAACACCGTGCACCTGGCCACCTTGGCTAGCGTACACTGCGCCCAGCCCGCCACAGGAGTCGCTGGTGCGCGATGAGACAAGGACACCCCTACCGACCAAGCCCTCCCTAACCCGGGCGACGCTAGGCCAATTGTGCGTCGCCCCACGGACCTCCCGGTCGCGGCCGGTTACGACAGAGCCTGGGCGCGAACCCAGGACTCTGATGGCACAGCTGGCGCTGCAGTACAGCGCCCTTAACCACTGCGCCACCCGGGAGGCCAATCTGTTACATTTTGACAACTTTATTTTTTTCTCAGATGTCTTTCTAGTTTATAAGATGATCAAAAATCCTACACCCCCACATCGGAAAGATGTTGTAATATTAAGCTCTGAACAAAACAGCAGTCACGCAGAACTCCACAAGAGTAGACCAGTGTTTTCCCTATATGCATTTAGCAGCAGCTTATATATATTTTTTCGGGATGGTAAAACATTTTCAGTGTAAACTTGAACAACTAAAACCAGATATAAAGTATGTAGAAAAGATAATGGAGCAATATCGTTTTTTATAAGATCATATTTGAGAACTAACAATCACCAAAATAAAAACTAGACAGTCAGAGAGAATCTAAAATTCCCAAAATGGCATGGCATGGGGCCCCCATTGATATTGTTCTAAAGTTTGAGTCACTCAGACAGCATAATAACAAGGCATAAGCCATGGAAAAATTTGTATAATTGAAGGAAATCTGTTTTAACATGAAAATGTTCACTCAATCCCATGTCAAAATGTGGAGAATTAGAGGTAATTAGCTTTGAAATTGCAATTTTTCCTTCTCCATGGAGGTCAAAGCAGGATCAAGGCGCACCAACCCTGAACACATTGACTAATTCTTAATGCACCCAAGTATCAATGTGTTTCATGTACTGTGTCCTGTACTTATTATATTATTTGTTCTATTTTATGTGAATGTATATTTAGCTATGTTTATAATATATGCCATTTAGCAGTTGCTTTTAGCCAAAGCCACTTACAGTCATGCGTGCATACACTTTAAGTATTGGTCATCCCAGGATTCAAACCTTCTATCCTGTAGTTGCAAGCACCATGTTCTAACAACTGAGCCACAGAGGATTACATATTTAGTTACGTTTAGTTAGGGACTGAGTATGAAAAATAGCTGTGTTTAGCTAACTCTGGTGCAAACATCATATTTCACTGTCGGAAATGTTTTTACTTCCACATGGTCCCTTTAAATAAACAACTACTACCACATACATTAAACCAAATTCAATTGTGCATCAGATCTATCTGTACTGCCATAATGAGCAGTGAGAGGATGTATCATGAGGGAATGTGAGTGTTTTTGTGGTTGTAACCAGCTGTAACTCCATATGGACCTGACTTGAACATCCTAATCCAGTTCAACTAACAGATGTGTGAAGTGGAAGCAGTGTGTGGGGTCTCACGTCTCAGCCTTATGACGATTTTATGTTTGAAGATGTCAGGTACTCTGAAATCCGCTCCCCCATGACAATTATGTCTCTTTCCAGGGAGAGGGAATGAACTGGTTCCACTGAATAATGAACTAGTTTCTCATGGCTGCCTCTTCTCATGGTATTTTTGTGTCAACATGTTTAACTGTTTCGTAACACTCATGTCTTGTAAGTTTCCGTGCTGTCATGTGCTCCCTAAAAGTAGTGTGATAGAAAAATGTAAAAGGAACAGTTCAATTCCCCAGGTCCACTAGTCCAATCTTATTATAAAGTCGCAAAAGACCAAAGTTATTATCAGGCTGTAAAAAGTCCCTGAATGCAAACAAAACAAAACATGACATACTATACAAATACACAGAACGTGCTTCCACTTGTGTAATACCCATGTTTAGAGACGTGGAATAGTACTGTAACAAAACTGTATGTTAGAAAAATGAGTTTTCTGTTTATATTATTGAAAACAGGCATTATGCAGGCCTCAGGCACCAATGTGAGATGTTGGTTGGGATACATCTCTCAGCAGAATATGTAAATAACATGAAGTTGCACCAATGGTCTGCCTGTGTTTCCACTCGTATCCTCAGACCACATCTGAGGTGGATTATGCCTAATCTCAGGCCTACTGGTGTATTTATGCAGCCCACAAGTAAAACGATCAGACTGAGCGAGCAACAAACAGCACTGCCGGCTACTGTGGTTCTGTATGACAGAATTATGCTTTAATATTCCAGCATGGAGGAACAGCAACACAGCTAACCCCCAACCCACACACACTTTGCATATTGCAGGAACAACAGGACCAGACTGTTTATGAAGAGCAGGGGAAGGAGATGCTTGATACATGTTCTTTAAAGTCCTTGCTTTTTGAAACGCTGCTAGATCTGCACCAAAGCCCTTGATTGTAGAGTTGGAAGAAATCACAAGGGAGACTCACAAGATAAATGTTGCACTCTGATGATTTACAATGTGTTGTACATTGCCTCTTGTGAGGAAAGGGTTAAGGGATTCAATAATTGTGCATGTGAAGCAGCACTGTAGTAACACAACCACTGACACTCATTCAGACGCGTGAAATATTGCAATTTCAATGGGAGGAATTCCATCATGACTCCAGAGGGCTGTGCATCAGCACCATGAAACCCAGTATGAAAAGTCAACTTGGAATATTGCCTGCTACTCACAGGATCAAATACTTTCCTTAATCTCCTTCAAATCCACCAACACACACACTACAATAGACATTATGAAATGCATATCATGCTACTGTACTGTATGTTAAATATGATATGACACAAGTGTCAGTTTGGACAACTAATTTCAAAAGGATGCATATTCTAAAAATGTACTAAAATATTGAATAAACTAACAAACTGCCATGGGGGGTTATGAATGAACATGAGCTGATTCTAGTAAGATTACATTTTCATCAAGCATATGATCACATTTTTATACTTTGTGGTTTCAAAGTTCATTATCATTTCATTTGTATTTGAGGCCATAACGTGATGCTCTTCATGTATCAAGTAATTGCTTCTGCAAACCCAGTACAAATGCCAAGTGGAATTAAGAACGAGGTACATGTGAGTCCTTGAAAGCTATAAAAACAGCCCCGCTAAATTATTCACTTGCCCAATGGTGTGTTTCGTTTATTTTTCATTAGGCTACTCAATGTGAAGCACATAGCTTGTTGTCCTAAAATAATCTCAGATAATAGTGAATCACAGCACAGCGCAACCTTCAGAGCTTTATTGTGTGCTGCTGTAGCTAGCTTTCTGTGGGCCTGTGATAAAGTGTGTTGTGTAAGAGTGAAAAATCTTTCAGCGAAGAAGGGGGCCATTGTGACCTGTCAGTAGAGATCCCTTTCGCTTGGTTGCCACACTGACATTCATGCACATTCTGAAGCACAGGATGAAAGGGGCACTGCACAACCCAATGACTCGCCCTCAGGATCACCCAACACTGATGCCATTTTAAAACCTCACCATTTCCACCATGTGCATTGTGGGCAGAACATACTGCTGCATGTGTTAGAACTCGATGTACAGGACTGTGGACGGGTTAAGCACAAAATGAAATAGAACACTACTGTGTCTTGTATCTGTATGGGGCTACGTCTTTCATTTTGAGATGGGCAAGGTGACATTCTTTCATAAGTATATGTTATGGTCTCTGTTTATCAATCACCGTGATTCAATGCACTGATGCCAAAATCCATGATCTGCCACTTCACTTTCTATATGGGCTTAATCCACCACATGCTGAGGAGAATATGTTTGTCTAGTCAGGTGTGAGATGTGTCCTCCTACTGTGGTCCAAACTGGGGATGTTAAAACTGGTCACGATATCAGCCACTAACTTTGTAGTGCTCCAAATGCATAATCCCCCGATGCAGACGTCCTTTGCAACTTTTATCTGTCTTAAAGACTGACAAAGGAATTCATGGAGGACACTCAGATAAATTCCTATATACTGTTCTTGTGAACAAAATCATTGTAATTATGCAAATTGTCACGTCTACTCCCGCTCCCCCTCTCTGGCGCTCATTGTCGCCAGTTTACTAATAATTACGCACACCTGTCACCATCGTTACGCGCACCTGCGCCTCATTTGACTCACCTGGACTCCATCACTTCTAGGATTACCTCCCCTATATCTATCACTCCCTTTGGTTCTGTCCCCAGGCAGTATTAGTTATGTTTCTCATGTCCAGACACTACTTTTGTTTTGCATTGTTCTATGTATTATGAAATTCACCAAACTGTACTTTCTTCCTGACTCCCAGCATCTGCAATACACAAATCCCTCTAGCACCAATTAATGGTGCTAGATCTACCTCTGGTATGGGTGTGGTTGGGTGTATGTATTGGTAACCAGCATCAATATTTCCTTTCTCCAACAACCCCTAGGCGTAGATGACGGAGTACTGCAACTTATGGTTACTGATAAACACAGAGTCTAATGTCAAGGAGAGGTCAATGGACTCACTAATGAACAGGAAATGTTGTTTTAGCAAAACGAAGGGGAGAAAATATTACATAACACAATATTTATGCTGCAGTCTCTAAGTGAAGGTCACATCAAAAGCATACAGTATCAAATCAAATACATTTTTATTTGTCACTTGAGCCAAATACGACAGGTGTAGACTTTATGGTGAAATGTTTACTTAACAGCCCTTTCCCAACAATGCAGAGTTAAAAGGTCAAAAATAAATCAGAAAAAAAAGGAAATAGTAAAACAATAAAATAACAATGACGAGACTATATACCAGTACTGAGTTAATGTGCCGGGGTACGAGGTAGAGTTCATTTGTACATGTAGATAGGGATAAAAGTGACTAGGACATCAGGATAGATACTAAACAGAGTAGCAGCAGCGTATGCGAAGAGTGAAAGTGTTTCTATGTGTGAGTGTGTGGCGTCAATTTGAGTGAGTGTGTTTGTGTGTGTGTGTGGGTTTTGTGTGTGCATGTACTGTATTTGTGTCTTGGAGTGTCTGTGTAGTATGTGTGAGTGTGTGGGTAGAGTCCAGTGAGTGTGCATTGAGCCAGTGCAATAATGTCAGTGCAAAAAATACATCAAAAAGAGGGTCAATGCAAATAGTCTGGGTAACTATTTGATTAACTGTTTGGGTAGAAGCTGTTACAGAGCCCTTTGGTCCCAGACTTAGGTCTCTGGTACCGCTTGCCGTGTGGTAGCAGAGAGAACAGTCTATGACATGAGTGGCTGGATTCTTTGACAATTTGTAGGGCCTTCCTCTGACTCCGCCTGGTACAGAGGTCCTGGATGGCAGGGAGCTCGGCCCCAGTGATGTACTGGGCCGTATGCACTACCCTCTGTAGCGTCGCATGCCAAGCAGTTGCCATACCAAGTGGTAATGCAGCCAGTCAAGATGCTGTCAATGGTGCAGCTGAATAACTTTTTGAGGATCAGAGGGCCCATGCCAAATCTTTTCACCCTTGTGAAGGGAAAGAAGTGTTGTCGTGCCCTCTTCACAACTGTGTCGGTGTGTTTGGACCATGATAGGTCGTTAGTGATGTGGACACAGAGGGAACTTGGAGCTCTCGACCCATTCCACTACACCTCAGTCCATGTGAATGTGGGTGTGCTCAGCCCTCCGTATTCTTGAATGCACGATCAGCTCCTTTGTCTTGATGACGTTGAGGGAGGGGTTGTTGTCCTGGCACCACACTGCCAAGTCTCTGACCTCCTCCCTGTAGGCTGTCTCATCTCAGTCGGTGATCAGGCTTACCACAGTCATGTAGTCTGCAAACTTAATGATGGCGTTGGAGTTGTGTGCGGCCACACAGTCGTGGGTGAACAAGGTGTACAGGAGGGGACCAAGCACGAACACCTGAGGGGCCTCCGTGTTGAGCGTCAGCATGGCGGACATGACGGTATGCGAATTGGAGTGGTTCCAGGGTGTCTGGGATGATGGTGTTGATGAGCTTGGAGTGCATGACCAGCCTTTCAAAGCATTTCATGGCTACAGATGTGAGTGCTATGGGGCGATAGTCATTTAGACTGGTTACCCTGGTGTTCTTGGGCACATGAACTATGGTGGTTTGCTTGAAACATGTAGGTATTACAGACTAGGTCAGGGAAAGGTTTAAAATGGCATTGAAGACACTTGCCAGCTGGTCAGCACACACTCTGAATATTCGTCCTGGTAATCCGTATGGCCCTGCGGCCATGTGAACGTTAACCTGTTTAAAGGACTTACTCACATCGGCTATGGAGAGCGCGATTACACAGTCATCCGGAACAGCTGGTGTTCTCATGCATGGTTCAATTATTGCTTGCTTCGAAGCGAGCATAGAAGCTATTTAGCTTGTCTGGTAGGCTCACATCACTGGACAGCTCGGGATGGGTTTCCCTTTCTAATCCGTGATAGTTTGCAAGCCCTGTCACATCCGATGAGTATCAGAGCCGGTGTAGGAGGATTCGATCTTAGTCCTGTATTGAAGCTTTGCCTGTTTGATGGTTCGTCTGTGTAGAGGGATTTCTTATAAAAGTCTGGATTAGTGTCCCGCTCCTTGAAAGCGGCAGCTCTAGCCATTAGCTCAGTGTGGATGTTGCCTGTAATCCATGGCTTCTGGTTGGGTACGCACGGTCACTGTGAGGATGATGTCGTTGATGCACTTATTAATGAAGCCCGTGACTGATGTGGTAAATTCCTCAATGCCATCGGATGAATACCAGAATATATTCCAGTCTGTGCTAGCGAAACAGTTCTGTAGTTTAGCATCTGCTTCATCGTACCACTTCCGTATTGAGCGCATCACTGGTACTTCCTGTTTGAGTTTTTTCTTGAAAGCATGAATCAGGAGGATAAAGTTATGGTCAGATTTGCCAAATTGAGGGCAAGCAACAGTATTGTATGCATCTCTGTGTGTGGAGTAAAGGTGATCTAGAGTTTTTCTGCCTCTAGTTGCACAGGTGGCATGCTGGTAGAAAGGATTTCAGTTTTCCTGCATTAAAATCACCAGACACTAGGAGTGCCGTATCTGGGTGAGCATTTTCTTGTTTCCTTATGGCCCTATACAGCTTTTTGAGTGCGGTCTTAGTGCCAGCATCGGTTTGTGGTGGTAAATAGACAGCTACGAAAAATATAGATGAAAACTCTCTTGGTAAATAGTATGGTCTATAGCTTATCATAAGGAAACTCAGGCAAGCAGAACCTCAAGTCTTCCTTAATATCAGAGATTGCGCACCAGCTGTTGTTAACAAAGTGACACCCCCCCCCCCCCCCCCCCCGAGCTTGTCCGACGCTGCCGTTCTGTCCTGCCGATGTATAGAAAGAAACAGCTAGATATATA
Organism: Oncorhynchus clarkii lewisi; assembly: GCF_045791955.1. NCBI lineage: Eukaryota > Metazoa > Chordata > Actinopteri > Salmoniformes > Salmonidae > Oncorhynchus > Oncorhynchus clarkii. The sequence goes on from NC_092158.1 coordinate 29,987,328, forward strand.
TTTTCCATGTCCTTGTTCAGCCACGACTCAGATCACATTGATGGGATTGTCTCGAACAGAGCTCGTTCAGTTTATTCTTCAGTGATTGCACGTTCGCCAATAGAACAGAAGGTAGAGGAGGTTTATCCACTCTCCGACGTGCTTCTACACCTGCATTAATTGCTGTTTGGGGTTTTAGGCTGGGTTTCTGTACAGCACTTTGTGACATTAGCTGATTTAAAGAAGGGCTTTATAAATCAATTTGATTGATTGATAGTCTCGTTGACCTCTATAGCGCTGTATCCTCCATCTATGAGTGTCCAGTATGTGGGCCTGGTCCGGGATAATCAATATGTCCTTCACCTCCGACTCATTGAAATAGTCCTCATCCTATCGAGGTTAGTGATAGCTGTTTTGATGTGCAGAAGCTTTTTGGTCATAGGAAACAAAGGCGGAAACGTTATGTACAAAAACAGTTAAGATCTGCATAAAAAATATACAAAATAGCACAATTGGTCAGGAGCCCGTAAAGCAGCTGCTATTCCCTCCAGTGCCATGTTTTTACCATGTGTCCATGGTAAAGTTTGAACAAACTGTGGACATCAATTTGGATTGGCTTGCAAGGCATTCATGGAAGGACTCAAAATCATTCAAATATGCTCACCGTTGTCAAGTAAACACCTTAGGGTATACATATAGCATGTGTTGACTGGTGTTTGCTCACACACAATTGTGCTATAGAGAAATCCGTGTTCCACTTGAGGATTTTCAGTCAGAACAGATTCTTTAGTATTTTTTTAAGCTCCTGTATTTTTTTAAGCTATCAAATGATAACCCCATGACAAAATTTGAGAGGAATGCTTGCCAACCTGAGGCAAGGCATCCAGACTAACAAAGCTCTGGCTTTAGTGGCTGGAAATTCAGACATTTTTGTCAGTACATCATAAAAAAAGGACACATTTTGGGAAAGATTCTCAGTCCGTCCGAGTGATCCCCAAATTCAGAGGGTACTCTTTCAACTTTCAAATGAAACAGAGGTAAAACAAAAAAAAGAGAGAGACATACTGTCACATTACTCTCCACTTGATACCCCTGTGCCTCAAGGGAATTGTCGTTTATCCATCTTCATTCTATCTGGGTCAAGGACTGTCACTGTGAACTGGTCCAGACCATTGAAAATCATCTCTATTTTTACATCTCAAAACGCAATCATTCCACAAGGACAAATTCTTGACCATTACTAATTCAAGCATGCTCTACTTATTTGTTTGCTAAAAATATCATTACAGTGTTTCTCACTGAGCAGATTGAAAGTCAATGAGCATGGCATACTGTGGAAGGAAGGTTCTATCTATATAAATAATTACATCTTACAGTAGGTTCCACCACTCTGACCTGGTTCTGATTAAATGAATTAATTATATATTCTAAGATTATTATCTGCGGTCTGTAAATACACTTCCTACTCTGCCACCAAATCAGATCCTAAATGAGTCTGGTTCCAGGTGAGAGAGCCAGACATTCTATGGAGGCTGCAGTTCTCTGGGGTCAACCTATTTGACGACACTGGTCCCAGTGCTGGTCCATCATTCATGAGGTTGTCTGCAAAAATGAGCAGCACTCAGAGAAGCAATGGGACTTAAATCCCCTATCTGGGAAACCCCTGCTCTCACAGAGCTGGGATAATAATTGACATTAGATTGAAGACATCCAATTTTCCTCCAAACCATTCTATTGGATAAAAAAGGCACAGCGGCTGCTGTGCTCCCTCTGCCATATTGAAAAAAGGAATTTGAATGCAGTTGACCCATCGTGACTCCTGGTATGTCTGATCTATATCTTATATAGGGCATGCTGTTGCAGGGAATGAGTGTTTCCATGGGTTCCTGTTTTTCTGGGCCAAAACAGCAATTGCTGGAACGGGAGATCCAAGCGATAGATAAATAATCAAACTAGAATAACTCTTGAGAGGAGACATAAGATCGTCTCTGGTCAAGAGTATACCAAGGCTGGAGGTAAGATGTTTTAAATAGAATAACAAGACCACCAAATTACTGTTTAAAAAAACATTCTATATTTCAAAAGACAAATATGTCTTTGACAGCAACCTCCATGCTCAGGTTCACTCTAAGTGTGTCTTTTGATATTGGTATTAAATATGCAGTTTGTTGAATTTGCCCTCCAGTGAACAGAATGGATTAAGCTGTATCTCATTACCATCTATTCTCCACTAGATGTAGAATGCAGATTGGCCACCATCCTCTATGAACCAAGATGAAATATCACACAGATCCAGGCAGAAAAGGATTATAAACAAAAGACACATTCCTCTGAATGAACAAAATGTACAGAACATTCCTTCTTCCTCCCAATGGGTTGTAGTGTTAACAGCACCAAAGATCTTTTCTATTAGTATATCAATTGGAATCCCCACTATTCTCTCTCTCTCTCATCCCCAATCTCTCAACCCTTATAAACCTCTAAATAACTCCACATGTAGCTAGTATTTTGTTGTGTTTAATCTCATGGCACAAACTCCCTCTCACAGGTACCCAGGGCAGTTAAAGAGGAGGAGATGGTGTGGTACTGGCATTGTGTTGTCCCTGTGCTGCTAAACCGCAATGCTGCCTCTATAAAGCTGAAGCCAGGTGGAGTTCAAACATGACCCTTGAGCTATGCCCATGGCCATGCTCAGCTAGTGACAAACACCTCCATATTGGCCATGGAGATACAGTGCATTCGGAAAGTATTCAGTCCCCTTGACTTTTTCCAAATTTTGGTTAAAGTTACAGCCTTACTCTAAAATGGATGACAGAAAAATCCTCATCATTCTACACATGATACTCCATAATGACAAAGCAAAAACAGGTTTTTAGAAATTTTTGTAAATTTATAACATTTAAAAAACTGAAATACCTTATTTACATAAGTATTCAGACCCTTTGCTATGAGACACGAAATTCAGCTCAGGTGCATTCTTGAGATCATCCTTGAGATGTTTCTACAACTTGATTGGAGTCCATTTGTGGTAAATGCAATTGATTGGACATGATTTGGAAAGGCACACACCTGTCTATATAAGGTCCCACCATTGACAGTGCATGTCAGAGCAAAAATCAAGCCATGGAATTGTCTGTAGAGCGCCGAGACAGGATTTTGTCAAGGCACAGATCTGGGTAAGGGTACCAAAACATTTCTGCAGCATTGAAGGTCACCAAGAACACAGCGGCCTCCATCATTCTTAAATGGAAGAAGTTTGGAACCACCAAGACACTTCCTAGAGCTGGCCACCCAGCCAAACTGAGCAATCGGGAGAAGTGCCTTGGTCAGGGAGGTGACCAAGAACCCGATGGTCACTGACAGCTCCAGAGTTCCTCTGTGGAGATGGGAGAACCTTCCATCTCCAGGAGTGGCAAGATGGAAGCCAATCCTCAGTAAAAGGCACATGACAGCCTGATTGGAGTTTGCCAAAAGGCACCCAAAGGACCATGAAAACAAGATTCCCTGGTCTGATTAAACCAAGATTGAACTCTTTGGCCTGAATGTCAAGCATCATTTCTGGAGGAAATGACTAGTCAGGATTGAGGGAGAGATGTACAGAGCAAAGTACAGAGAGATCCTTGATGAAAACATGCTCCAGAGCTCTCAGGACCTCAGTCTGGGGCAAAGGTTCACCTTCCAACAGGACAACTACCCTAAGCACACAGCCAAGAAAATGCAGGAGTGGCTTCAGGACAAGTCTCAATGTCCTTGAGTGGCCCAGCCAGAGCCTGGACTTGAACCAGATCGAGACCTGAAAATAGCTGTGCAGCAACGCTCCCCATCCAACCTGACAAAGCTTGAGAGGATCTGCAGAGAAGAATGGCAGAAACTCCAGAAATACAGGTTTGCCAAGCTTGTAGCCTCATACCCAAGAAGATTCAAGGCTGTAATCACTGCCAAAGGTGCTTCAACAAAGTACTGAGTAAAGGGTCTGAATACTTATGTAACTGTGATATTTAATACATTTAAAAAAAATCTAAAAACCTGTTTTTGCTTTGTCATTATTGGTTTCTGGGTGTAGATTGATGAGGGGGAAAAAACTATTGTATCAATTTTAGAATAAGTCTGTAACATAACAAAATATGGAAAAAGTAAAGGGGTCTCAATACTTTCTGAATGCACTGTACGTGCTTTACAGATCAGAGAAAGGTGTGCTCAAAGAACGTCATTGCATGCCTTTGATTTTAGCTGAAAAATGACTCAATGAATGTTATTTCTGAGTGGATGGGTACCACAGATACTCCATTGGAATTGTCTATTTCGGAATTGTCCAATGTCAGGCCTAAGGGTGGTTTAGCATCAGTGCTCTAATTCCAGAGGATGTCACACTGTGATCAGATCTCTCTCTGCGCTCCGTCCAACACCCCAGCTGACTGATAATCAAATCACTGATGTTGTTTCAGCCATTAATCATCAGTCTGATGTAATGTTATTGATAACACCTCGAGCAGATGACAATCAGATGGTACTGCTGGTATTGGTGCTTCAGTGGGACTGCTCAGTGCTGTATGTCCTCTATGATAGCGCGTTAAGGTGCTTTAACAGCACTGTGCTGGTTGAGTCATATGCAGGGCAGGGAGAGATTAGGAGCTGCTTTCCGACACTATATAAATAATATACTGCTATAATAACATGATCAAATAGAAGTGTAACTCAGAAGAAATTGTGGTGCATGAAAACCCTGCAGCTTTTACTTTAGATATTGGGTATGGAGTAAGTTCTAAAAGATAAGTGATGTGGCTTTTTACTGTGTTTATAGTATATATTCACAGAGCAGCTTGGGACTATTCCTCCTTTTAGTGCCATGAGCCTGTAAAGTGTTTGTACATTATACCAAGACAATAGCTTTGGTTTGTCTCTACTTATTTCAATCTAACTGACAAAGTGGTGTGATTATAATAAAAACTTGCTTATGTAAATGTATGGTGGCTACTAACCCAGTTCCACTAGTGCTAACCTAGAATTCCACATAGACTTGCCACTTTCCAGATAGACTTGATTCATGTCCACTCTCACTACAGCACATCTAAACTTCCATTCCACTGTGACTCAGTGTCTCCCTCTCCCTCCTCCCTGTCTTGACCTCAGCCTAAAAGTGGAATTGACAGCGTTTTAACTACTTTGTATTAAAAAAATAATCTAATTCCCAGTTTATGCTTCAAAACCAACTTCATAAGAGGTTTTTATAAAATATTATATTTGACTCAAAATTCCATGACGTACAGTAAGGCATTGTGTGACGGCTTTCCTCTTCCTCTTCTGAGGAGGAGTAGCAAGGATCGGACCAATACGCAGCGTGGTAAGTGTCCATGATACTTTAATAATAACTGAACACGACTCAATACAAAAATAACAAAGTGAATGGAAACGAAAACCGAAACCGTCCTGAATGGTGACACAAACAACAAAACAGGAAACAATCACCTACACCACACAGGTGGGAAAAGGCTACCTAAGTATGATTCTCAATCAGAGACAACTACCGACACCTGCCTCTGATTGAGAACCATACCAGGCCAAACATAAAACACAACATAGAAAAACGAACATAGACAACCCACCCCAACTCACGCCCTAACCAACCTAAAACAAAGACATAACAAAAGAACTAAGGTCAGAACGTGACACATTGTTGGCAGAATAGATGAATGCAGTTCAATGTATGATTAATATAATTCACCAATACATTTCTTGGTTGTCTCCAAAATATTGCATAATATTGTTTGCTGCCTCCACCCATTCAGGATGCACTGTTTCAGTTTCAATTACTCAATATTTTGAACAAAAACAGACAACAATAACTAAGGCTGGGAATGACAATACAATCAAACTAGCTAGGGCAATGATCAAAAGCCAATCATAACGTGGCTAATAGGCTAGCGCACATATCAAACACCGGGCCCGTGGGCCGAACAGGACACACAAGTGAGTATAAATTAGTCAACAGTTTTACAGCCAAATCAAATCAAATCGAATCATATTGGGCACATACACATATTTAGCAGATGTTATTGAGGGTATAGTGAAGGCTTGTGCTCCTAGCTCCAACAGTGCAGTAGTATCTAACAATTCACAACAATACACACAAATCTGCCACGCCTTCTTCACCACACTGTCTGTGTGGGTGGACCATTTCAGATTGTAAGTGATGTGTATGCCGAGGAATTTAAGTTTTACACCTTCTCAACTGCGGTCCAGTAGATGTGAATAGTGGTGTGCTCTCTGTTGTGTCCTGAAGTCCACGATCAGCTCCTTCGTTTTGTTGACGTTGAGGGAGAGGTTATTTTTCTGGCACCACTCCGCCATGGCCGTCAGCTCCTTCCTGTAGGCTGTCTCATCTGCAAACTTGATGATTGAGTTGGAGGTGTGCGCGGCCATGGAGTCATGGGTGAGCAGGGAGTACATGAGGGGGCTGAGCACGCACCCTTGTCAAATCAAATAACATTTTATTGGTCACATACACATATTTAGCAGATGTTATTGCGGGTGTAATGAAATGCTTGTGTTTCTAGCTCCAACAGTGGAGTAGTATCTAACAATTCACAACAATAAACACAAATCTAAAAGTAAAAGAATGGAATTAAGAAGTATCTAAATATTAGGACGAACAATGTCGGAGTGGTATTGACTAAAGTACAGTAGTATTTGGGCCACTGTGTTGAGGAACAGCGAAGTGAAGGTGTTGTTTCCTACCCTCACCACCTGGGGGGCGGCCCGTCAGAAAGTCCAGGACCCAGTTGAACAGGGCAAGGTTCAGACCCAAGCTTAATGATGAGCTTGGAGGGTACTATGGTGTTGAAGATTGAGCTATAGTCAATGAACAGCATTCTTACAGAGGTATTCCTCTTGTCCAGATGGGATAAAGCAGTGTGCAGTGCAATGGTGATTGCATCATCTGTGCATCTATTGGGGCGCTATGCTAATTGAAGTGGATCTAGGGTGTCAGGTAAGGTGGAGGTGATATGATCCTTAACTAGTCTCTCAAAGCACTTCATGATGACAGAAGTGAGTGCTATAGTCATTTAGTTCAGTTACTTTTGCTTTCTTGGGTACAGGAACAATGCTGGACATCTTGAAGCCAGTGGGGACAGCAGACTGGGATAGGGAGATATTGAATATGTCCATAAACACTCCAGCCAGCTGGTTTGCGCATGCTCTGAGGACGCGGCTAGGAATATCGTCTGGTCCGTCAGCCTTGCAAGGGTTAACACGCTTAAATGTCTTACTCACGTCGGCCATGGAGAACGACAGCACACAGTTATTGGGAGCTGATCACGTCGGTGGCACTGTGTTACCCTCAAAGCGGGCAAAGAAGGTGTTTAGCTTGTCCGGGAGCAAGACGTTGATGTCCGCGATGTGGCTGGTTTTCCCTTTGTAATCCGTGATGGTCTGTAGACCTGGCCACATATGTTTTGTGTCTGAGCCGTTGAATTGCGACTCCACTTCGTCTCTATACTTACATTTTAATGTTTGATTGACTTACGGAGGGAATAATTACACTGTTTGTATTCAACATATTCCCAGTCACCTTGCTGTGGTTAAATGCGGTGATTCGCACTTTCAGTTTTGTGCGAATGCTGCCATCTCTCCGCGGTTTCTAGTTTAGGTAAGTTTTAATAGTGACCGTGGGAACAACATCCCCTATACACTTCCTGATGAACTCAGTCACCGTGTCCATGTATATGTCAATGTTATTCTCAGAGGTAACCCGGAACATATCGCAGTCCACGTGATCAAAACAATCTTGATACATAAATTCTGATTGGTCAGACCAGCGTTGAATAGACCTTAGCACGGGTACTTCCTGTTTGAGTTTCTGCCTATAGGAAGGGAGGAGCAGAATGGAGTCGTGATCTGATTTGCCGAAGGGAGAGCGGGGGCAGGCTTTGTAGCCATCCCGGAAGGGAGAGTAACAATGGTTCAGAGTTTTTGTAGCGCGAGTACTACAGACAATGTGTTGATAGAACTTCGGTAGAATTTTAGACAAATTTGCTTTGTTAAAATCCCCAGCTAGAATAAATGTGGCATCAGAATATGTGGTTTCCAGTTTGCACAAAGTCCAGTGTAGTTCCTTGAGGGCTGTTGTAGTATCGGCTTGAGGGGGAATGTACACGTCTGTGACGATAACCGATGAGATTCTCTTGGGAGGTAAAACAGTCGTCATTTGATTGTGAGATATTTTAGATTGGGTGAACAAAAGGACTTGAATTCCTGTACGTTATCACAATCACACCATGAGTAGTTAATTATGAAACATACACTACTGCCTTTATTCTTCCCGGAGAGTTCTTTATTCCTGTCTGCTCGGTGTACTGAGAACCCAGCTGGCTGTATGGACAGGGAGAGAGAGATGATTCCGGAGAGAGAGAGATGTCTGGAGAGAGAGATGATTCCGTGAAACAGAGTATGTTAATGTCCCTTATGTCTCTATTGAAGGAGACCCTCGCCCTGAGGTCGTCTACTTTATTGTCCAGGGACTGAACATTAGCGAGTAAAATACTCAGAAGTGGTGGATGCTGTGCACTTTTCCTGAGTCGCACTAAAAGTCCACTCTGAATACCTCTTCTCCGCCAGCGGCATCTTGGAGAAGCCTCTGGGATAAGTAAAATTGCCCTGAGGGGTACGAACAAAGGATCCAATTCAGGGAAGTTGTATTTCTGCTTGTAATGTTGGTGAGTTACCGCCGCTCTGAATTCCAAAAGTTATTTGCGGCTGTATGTAATAACATTAAGAAACGTTCTAGACTAATAATGTAAGAAATAACACACAAAAAAACAAAATACAACAAAGTTCCTTAGGAGCTAGAAGCAGAGCTGCCATGTCTGTCGGTGCTATGTTTTACTGCTTGTATAGGTGAATTCAACTTCAATTGCGCTGCCTTCGTGTGTCTTGTTTACAGCGCGCAGCAGAGGGAAAGTGTACAGACTATGCTATAGTCCTAGCTAGGCTACTAAAATGTTGCAGTCTGGCTTTGGTTTTTAAAGCTTGACAATGAATAACCAAAAAACAAAACACCATGCAAAGGAGAAACATGTAGGCCTATTACAGCAACATTTGAGCAGTAACCTGGGCTGGCAACTCAACTACAATACATTTTGAGTGCACCATTCAGCAATGCTGCATTCAACAGCACCTGTGATCCATGCAGTGCAACAAAAAAATTAAATAAGCTGGCTACTATTCCCCATCGTTTATCAGTGCAATTTTGATGGCCAACTAGCTGAAAAGGTTTGAGAGGGTTTAGCTTATCTCACACTGGCTAGCATTACATGTTGTGCATAGGCAACTAAGGGAGAGAACCTACCATTTCAAGGCTGTTTGATCTATAGGAATGTGAAGTTCCCAAATGTAAGAGGACTCCCGGGGTATTTACATATTTGCAGAAATCCATTCAGGTGTATTTTGTAGCTTTTGGCGAATACGATCTAAAATAGGTCTAGTGTAGCTCTGATTGGCTATGGCACACCAGTCTGTGTAGACTTTGGTCCTGCACAAGACAGATGTTATTAGGTTTTATTTACTGCAATATCGATGAATTGTCCAAACGCATGGCTGCTTTCTCACTCTATTGCTATAGAATCTTCACAAATGCCTTACTGTACGTCATTCCCAAACATTCTATGAATTAATGAAGGGGCTACTGCAAATAGAGCCCTTTTTTATGATTATTTTATAACCTTTATGGAGAATGGTTCTAGAGAGAAAGTTATTTTTTAGAACCATACAGTTTTTTTTATTCTGGTTTAATAACCATATTATACTCTATTGTTAAAATTCCATAGGTTTTATTATTGTGTTTTATTAAGGAGTTGAATCAGGTGTGCTAGCTCTGGAACGGCTATGGGTCCCCGGGGAGAGAATTGAGAACTACTCACTTTGTCAACGGTTCTCAAGTCTTTCGAAATACATTGTCACTGGCCATGTAATAGCATAACACATCAGATTAGATCAACGGGAATAACACTCTCACAATTGAACAAAAAGAGCTGTATGCAATCTACGCCCTAAAAAAATTGAATGTGCCACCGCCCCTACATTTTATCGTTCACTAAAATAGGAGATAACCTTTTTGAACTGAAAATAACCATTAAAGGGCTCAAAGGGTTCTTTGGGTCAGTATGGTTCCACATAGAACCATCCCCCTTCCCAAAGAACCCTTGAGGACCCCTCATTTTTGTGTGTGTAGTGAGACACCACATAACTTTTCTCACTAGAGAAAATCCTTTGAAAATAATTTGAATAATGCAACTCGTTTTCCACCAACTGAGATGGTTATTTTGTTAGCATTGTCCCACTTTTAACATGATGCATACAATCCGGTCTTACATGTTCCAGGTCTCTTGAATAGAAAAAAACATTTTCTATTTTCGTTAAGTAGGAGACATCTGCTATGTTCAATCTTCAAACTGAATATCCATCTGTTATGCAGATGTTTTGAGGAAGCATGAGAATGCATTAAAGAATGAGTAGCAGCAGATCCACATACCATCCCACATTATTATCAAGTGAGGCTGAGGTGAGAGAATAAAGAGTATCTTCTGCGATGAAAGAACATACAGTATATTCGGAAAGTATTCAGACCCCTTCACTTTTCCCACATTTTGTTACGTTACATCCTTATTCTAAAATTGATTAAAAATAAAAAAATCCTCATCAATCTCATCAATCTACACTACAAAGGGAAGCACAGCCGCGAGCTGCCCAGTGACACGAGCCTACCAGACGAGCTAAATCACTTCTATGCTCGCTTCGAGGCAAGCAACACTGAGGCATGCATGAGAGCATCAACTGTTCCGGATGACTGTGTGATCACGCTCTCCATAGCCGACGTGAGTAAGACCTTTAAAGAGGTCAACATACACAAGGCTGCGGGGCCAGAAGGATTACCAGGACGTGTGCTCCGGGCATGTGCTGACCAACTGGCAGGTGTCTTCACTGACATTTTCAACATGTCCCTGACTGAGTCTGTAAAACCAACATGTTTCAAGCAGACCACCATAGTCCCTGTGCCCAAGAACGCGGCAGGGTAGCCTAGTGTTTAGCGTTGGACTAGTAACCGAAAGGTTGCAAGTTCAAATCCCCGAGCTGACAAGGTACAAATCTGTTGTTCTGCCCCTGAACAAGGCAGTTTACCCACTGTTCCTAGGCCGTCATTGAAAATAAGAATTTGTTCTTAACTGACTTGCCTAGTTAAATAAAAGGTACAATTAAAATGACTATAGACCCATAGCACTCATGTCCGTAGCCATGAAGTGCTTTGAAAGGCTGGGAATGGCTCACATCAACACCATTATCCCAGAAACCCTAGACCTACTCCAATTTGTATACTGCCCAAACAGATCCACAGATGATGCAATCTCTATTGCACTCCACACTGCCCTTTCCCACCTGGACAAAAGGAAGACTTATGTGAGAATGCTATTCATTGACTACAGCTCAGCGTTCAACACCATAGTACCCTCAAAGCTCATCACTAAGCTAAGGATCCTGGGACTAAACACCTCCCTCTGCAACTGCATCCTAGACTTCCTGACGGGCCGCCCCCAGGTGGTGAAGGTAGGTAGCAACACATCTGCCACGCTGATCCTCAACACTGGAGCTCCACAGGGGTGCGTGCTCAGTCCCCTCCTGTACTCCCTGTTCACCCACGACTGCATGGCCAATCACGACTCCAACACCATCATTAAGTTTGCAGAAGACACAACAGTGGTAGGCCTGATCACCGACAACGACGAGACAGCCTATAGGGAGGAGGTCAGAGACCTGGCCGTATGGTGCCAGAAGGGGTGTCAGAAGGTGTCAGAGGAAGGCCCTAAAAATTGTCAAAGACCCCAGACACCCCAGTCATAGACTGTTCTCTCTACTACTGCATGGCAAGCGGTCTTGGACAAAAAGGCTTCTCAACAGTTTTTACCCCCAAGCCATAAGACTCCTGAACAGGTAATCAAATGGCTACCTGGACTATTTGCATTGTGTGCCCCCCCATCCCCTCTTTAATGCTACGGCTACTCTCTGTTCATCATATATGCATAGTCACTTTAACCATATCTACATGTACATACTACCTCAATCAGCCTGACTAACCAGTGTCTGTATGTAGCCTCACTACTTTTATAGCCTCTCTATTGTTCACCTAACACCTTTTTTGCACTATTGCTTAGAGCATATAAGTAAGCATTTCACTGTAAGGTCTACTACACCTGTTGTTTTCGGCGCACGTGACAAATAAACTTTGATTTGATTGTTTTGATTTGAATACCCCATAATGACAAAGCAAAAACCGTTTTTTTTTTACATTTTTGCAAATGTATTAATAATAAAAAACAGAAATACCTTATTTACATAAGTATTCAGTCCCTTTGCTATGGGACAAGAAATTGAGCTCTGGTGCATCTTGTTTCCATTGATCACGCTTTAGATGTTTCTACAACTTTATTGGAGTCCACCTGTGGTAAAATCACTTGATTGGACATGATTTGGAAAGGCACACACCTGTCTATCTATAAGGTCCCGCAGTTGACAGTGCATGTCAGAGCATAAACCAAACCATGAGGTCAAAGGAATTGTTCATAGAGCTCCGAGACAAGATTGTGTAGAGGCACAGATCTGGGGAAGTGTACCAAAACATTTCTGCAGCATTGAAGGTCACCAAGAACACAGTGGCCTCCATCATTCTTAAATAGAAGAAGTTTGGAACCACCAAGACTCTTCCTAGAGCTGGTCACCTGGCCAAACTGAGCAATCGGGAGAGAAGGGACTTGGTCAGGGAGGTGACCAAGAACCCGATGGTCACTCTTACAGAGCTCCAGAGTTCCTCTGTGGAGATGGGAGAATCTTCCAGAAGATCAACCATCTCTGTATCACTCCACCAATCAGGCCTTTATGGTAGAGTGGCCAGACGGTAACCACTCCTCAGTAAAAGGCACATGATAGCCCGCTTGGAGTTTCCAAAAACGCACCTAAAGGACTCTGCCCATGAGGAACTCTTTGGCCTGAAAGCCAAGCATCACGTCTGGAGGAAACCTGGCACCATCCCTACGGTGAAGCATGGTGGTGGCAGCATCATGCTGTGGAGATGTTTTTCAGTGGCAGGGACTGGGAGACTAGTCAGGATCGAAGGAAAGATGAACAGAGAAAAGTACTGAGAGACCCTTGATGAAAACCTGCTCCAGAGCGCTCAGGACCTCAGACTGGGGCGAAGGTTCACCTTCCAACAGGACAATGACTCTAAGCACACAGCCAAGACAATGCAGGAGTGGCTTCGGGACAACTCTCTGAATGTCCTTGAGTGGCCAAGCTAGAGCCTGGACTTGAACACGATCTAACATCTCTGGAGAGACCAGAAAATAGCTGTGCAGTGACGGTCCCCATCTGACAGAGCTCAAGAGGATCTGCAGAGAATAATGGGAGAAACTCCCCAAATACAGGTGTGCCAAGCTTATAGTGTAATACCCAAGAAGACACGAGGATGTAATCGCTGCCAAAGGTGCTTCAACAAAGTACTGAGTAAAGGGTCTGAATATTTATGTAAATGTGATATCAGTTTTTTATTTTTAATGCCTTTGCAAACATTTCTAAAACACAGTTTTTGTTTTGGCATGAAGGGGTATTGTTTGTAGATTGATGAGAGAGAAAAAATTATTTAATCAATTTTAGAATAAGTCTTTAACGTAACAAAATGTGGAAAAGTGAAGGGGTCTGAATACATTCTGAATGCACTGTATATACATATCATCCATTTGATAATTTCATCTGACATTAAAAAGTGTGACTAATAAATAGTAGTAACTGTGTTATTGTCCAACAATGTTAGTGTCTGATGAGGTAACTTTTCTCCATATCTGCCCTCTAATGCTAAATAGATTGAAAAATTACAGTAAGACACAAAAGTTGGAAAAGTGAAAAAACGAATCATCATTATGCGCAATTGTAATCCAATTAGAAATTAAAATATAGAAATACAGTTCAAAGCACTGTATGTAAAATAAATGTATTCTAATCTTCAATTGGCCAGTAATTTAGAAATACATACATGAAGGCTCGAATTCAATAAATGTGAAAAACATGAATATTATTAAAGTGCTACACATTGAAATGTCAGGCTTTGTAGCCTCTCTGGTCAAAGTCAAAGGTTATCCAAGTTGGCTACTAATCTATTTTCTCCCTCTTCTTCTTCGGATGTCATTTTCAAAGGGAAAGTGACATAAACAGATTTGTATTATATCATGGCACTGGTGGTGTTATGAGTGCTTTATGAAGGCTTCATGGAAGTCCGACTTATAATGTTCCCTTCTGATTTTCTGTTGTGTCATGCCATTAACAGACATGGTTTTTAACAAATGGAAATACCACAATACACAAAAACCACACAGAAGGACAAATGTCAATTTGTAACTACAAAATCATCGCAACGAGAGATGGTTTTGCACTTTAATAGATGAGCCCGCAAAGGCATCAAACAAGCTCCACATTTCCTCGTCTTTTTTCTCTTTATTGAGTTACACTGCCATCTGAGTGGCTAATTCTGTTTGCTGACACAGATTTGAATAGTCTGCCTCATCCTTAGAGAAGTACAGTTAGTGAAAAGTTAACATGCCAAAAGAGTGCTTCTGACAGTCCCTGTGGCTCCCAGACACATCCAATGCTGCCAGAGGAAGTCAGTACGATTTTGGAAGCCCACTCTCTGTCCACAACCATTCTCATCTAGAATGAACCAGAGGGTCCCATCGCATGCCATTCGACAAAAACAAATGCAAAGACCTGACATCAGAATACACTCCAACATGTTGAATATTAGATAAGCAAACAGATAAATATAGTTATTTAAGTTAAAAAATAAAGAAAAGCAAACTATAGGTTATTGTCTTCAATAAACACTGCAATACAATACTGAAGCAAAACACGTTTTTTCTTGGGATAGCTAGCTAGCATCAAACTGAGGTTGGCATTGGCTCCTCTTGGAATTTAAAACATTACATTTACTCAAACTAGAAACAGCAAATACTGCATTTAATCACAATGGAAAAATGTGCAACTGAAATGTGCACAGAGCACATGTTTACTTTACTTAGCTTTGCTTGGCAGAAAGGCTCATACCTGCTTGTCAATCATGTGGCAGATATCCATATTCTGTCATATTGATCACTATAGCAACTGGAGGCATTTCATGAATCCTGAAATATCTAAAAGCCATCCATCCGTCCAATTATAGGTCAATTTCTCCACCCCGGCAATCAAATTAAGTAGTCAGTTCCAGAAATGAATGAGAATTCATTCGACAAATCTAAGAGAGGAAAATTATTTTACCAAAACTATCCTCACAGTCACAGTAAAGGGAATTGGTACAAAGTAAATTCAACAACTTACAGCGTAGGCTATAGCAAAATGATGCAACCGGAGATAGGGGGGTTAAATAAAGCCCAACAGTGGGATACACTGCAGGCTTATTCTTGTGCACCCTCATTACAAGCCTATCGCTGTGACCTTACAATAGTGCCCCAAGTGAACAGCAACTAAGAGAGGAGATATAACACTGTCAAGTGCCATTCATTAACTTTTTTTATACCACAGCTACAACACAAGGTAGAGAGAAGCATCTTTGCCAGAGGAATGTGGAATTGTCATTTCAGAGAAATATTAACATACAGTTTTCCAACAGAACAACAGCAACCTCTGTTGAATAGTATCCAAAGGATCGATAAGCATTTCCTACAGATGATAACTGTGATATTCTCAATGACATTATCTCAAGTCTTTTGTGAAATATCCCAGCTATAGACAGACATGACAAGTTTACTGCGTGTCTTCGTATACATTAAACATTTGTACCTGTGTACCATTGTGCTTCATGTGTCAAGATAACTGCTATGCAGTTTAGACATAATGTTTCTCAATTTAGTGTAGACTTGGCTGACCCTAAGCTCTTTTTTTAAATGCTCTTAACGTACACACTTGACTAGTGTACTGTGCATGACAAAACAAAATATCATTTATATCTACTACAGTGTAGGTAACTCACAAAAAAAGTGATATAACAGAGAGCTGAATCTGTCATTTTGATTATTAGGCTATACAGCAATTGCTGCAACAGCCACCTCTTTGGAATATCCACGGCTTCATCTGAAAGGAACTGGGGCTTGTATAATAGTCCAACTTTCTTTGACAATCATAGTGGTGTGAAAAAAGTTTTTTTGCATACAAAAGATAGTATATCCGGACAGGAAAGAATTAACAGATAAACTATAAAAGATCAACCATATTTTGAATCTTTAACAATTACTCCAGCTTAAAATAAGCTGTATATCCTGAAATAACTATGCCACTTAAAAGCTCATAAAGCTGACATTGACACACAACAGTAATGTAATGTTTTCATGCGGTGTTTTCATTCAGTGTTTTTCTGGAATTGTTCTCATCAATTTGACCCAACCCTATACCCTACCATCAGCAAAGCGATGTGCAGTGACAGCTCAGAAGACTTGTGGGATGATTGTCTTCTAATGCTATAGCAATTCGCCTACAATCAATGTAATAAATTACATAGGCGTCAAGCCAATGCCACTGTGGATATAGCCCCCAAGTCGGTGCAGTAGCCGCTCATAATACATTGAGAGGGGTGGGGGGGGGGGGGGGGGGGGGGGGGCAGTGCCCTCCATATGTGTCGTTAATTAAATGAAATACATTGCCATCATTTAGTGTCGTGGTACTCACACGCATGTGTGACGGAGAAGCTGTTGGAGGATTCGAGGTTGTCTACATTATAATTGAGATGGAAAGGTTTCTCCGTCACATTCTGATTGGTATTATACAGCTGAACAGCGAACCTGAAGGCGCTGTGCTCCTGCACTGTAGAGCGCATAAAAAGCCCACCTATAAACGAAAGAGGAGAGGAGAATGGGAAGAATTGCCTAGGTTAGTTCCTCTTATTCCGTTTCATTAAAACATAGTATGACATCAATATCAGCCCTTATCATTTATTTTCTATCACTGACGACAAATGATCAGTCCTATTTTACGCACCAAGGTATTTCACATTACTAAATGGATGAACATCGCTTAATCTAGAATAAACATCAACCAATGAATTCTACTGTGATTAATTTATTAATGTAAAATCTATACTGGCCAGTGAAGTGGTGGAAAGTTCTGCATGAAGATACTTGAATAGGCAAGTATGTGAAACTTTTGGTAATTTATTTTACCCTCCCCCCACTCTTAAACGCATTGTTTCTCATAGCTAGTCTGCTACCTCTCCTTAGGGTATGACTGATGAACTTGACAATGAATTATGCAAATAATAATCAGTGCAAATGAAGTCAACACCACACAAGCTTTTAATGTACATTTATCTCGTTTTCTTTTTAGGCTAAAGAAAAAACATCTTAGTTATTTCAAATATAACTTACCTATATTTATCTGGTTTGGAAACGCTCCATGCGATTTACCAAAAAGCCACACACAAAAAAGGACAGTCGCTATTATGCGATGGCCCATTTTATCAGACCTCAGAATTTAACTCCTCAAACGAATCTGATATGTAGGTACACAAGCCTATTCGCAGAGAAAATCCGCCAGATGTGCAAGGAGCTCTCAGCCTCTCACTGTGGACTACGAGTGACATACATTGAACTGCGAGCCGAACTGCAGCAGAGCGAATCTTCTTCCGTTGAGAAAAAAGGCACAGACTTTCTCAAAGATGGTTGCGGAGCGAGAAGATTATATTTTTGTGAATAAGGATCCAATTGAGCCAGCAGGGGGACGTTGATTATACTTGATCTGACGTTGAATTATAACAGCATCCTCGCCATGCCGCCACTGCAGACATGTGGGCTGGGAAGAATCAGCGCGGACACAGCTATACAGTGTTTGTCTGCATGGTGCACAGACAAAGCGAGTCCAGATATGATGGTCTCTACTCTGTAGTCAAGTGGGCTAGTTGAGGGAAAGTGACATTTTTGGTATTCTTTAGTGCATGTTCTATAGCCTATCTGGTGAAGATGTAATGATTCTATATGAAGAAATAAGCATTAGGCTATGTGATTTTCCTAAATATATGACAGTTAAATTATAATGGATGCCAGGAAAATTGGTGACCATTTATTTAATCTCCTGTGTAATTGGTCTCTGGAGATATTCCTGAAGACATGAAAAGTTTTTTTTATCTCCTGAACTAAACCTGTAAGTAACCCAGGCCCAGCCCAGGTGTTAGGTAGACTTCAAGTCCTATGAGTAAGTCAAATATATTTTCCATCAAAATAGTTCCTATGACAATGAAAGTGAATGAGTGCCACTTCAGGTTTTCATTAAAATAATTCCTTCCATGATTGCAGTCGTCTGCGCTGCCTGCCTGTCAGTATCTTTGGAGCGAATGTGATTGAGTCTGTCAGTTATTCATTCTGGGGTTACTGTGTAATGTGAAACAGGTGCTGTTGCAGGGCCCTATCAGACCCACGCCATCCAACCCCTTTTCATCAAGCCAAACTATGCCTCCAGTCACAGGCAGGCACCAAGAGAAAAGGGATGTGATGTTCCATCCTGGGGAGTGAAATCCCTCCCAGCGCTGGAGAGCTCTCGCCTACAGCAGGTTGGAAATGTTCATTAGTATTGCGGAGGAGTTTCACACTGATGCTTGCTGAGGGACTTAGTGCAGTTATAAAGGTATCAGTCATCTTCTATAACCTCTATACAGTACATACTGTAGTATACAACCACTCACTACACTAAGTATACAAAACATGAAGAACACCTGCTCTTTCCATGACATACACAGACCAAGTGAATCCAGGTGAAAGCTATGATCCCTTATTGATGTGTAGATGAAGGGAAGGAGACAGGTTAAAGAAAGGGGGGGGGGGGGTGCAACTAAATATTAGGAATGTTTGTATGTTGGTATACTCAGTGTATACTGTGGTTCATGTGATTCTTCAAAACAATGATAATTCACACTCTAGCACAGCTATATCAACCCACTGTAGCCTGGCTATGAATAAGGAGATATAGATTACATTATTGAAGCTCTTTGTTCAGAGAGTCCGTGTGTACTGTTGGAGAGCCAAGGGCAAGTCAGCTAATCATTACCGCTTTCTGTTAGGAAGAGGCTGATGCAGACCCAGCCTAGCAGAACAGGTCAGACTGTATTGACCCAGATTAATCAGAGGGATTTAATGCTTGGCATTACAACTCTGATGTTAATTTACAGTTAACTCACTGTAGTAGGGCCAGAGCAGTGGTGCTGTGCTGCACAAATGTTGGGTGATTTCCTTCCAGGAGCAAAAGTGATTTGGGTGTACAAAACATTAGGAATGTTATGCACGTGAGTGAGGACCCAAAAGCGGTTTAACAAAAACAGAGTCCTTTAATGTCAAAACACAGGTAAGACATAGATCCTCTTCAAATGTATATGATGGCAAAATAAACAACCCGCAGAGAGGGCGACAAATGAAACATAAAGTCCTTCTGAAATCACAGAAGAGTGCCCCTTCTAGCAGCAGAGGAGAATAGCTGGGTTAGAGTCCCCTTCTAGCAGCAGAGGAGAATAGCTGGGTTAGCGGCGACAGACTGCTGGTCTCTCTGGGTAGGCGCGGGTCGTAGAGGACAGAGGTACCTGATCACACGTAGCATCAGATGAACAGGCAGATTCCGACAGGACAGGACAAGGGTGAAGCAAACGAGACGATAGTTTGGTTCTGGCATGAGAAACTCAAACGAGAATCTGACAAAGACAGAAGCAGGAACAGAGAGAGAAATAGAGACCTAATCAGAGGGAAAAAAGGGAACAGGTGGGAAAAGGGTGAACGAGGTAGTTAGAGAAGATGAGGAGCAGCTGGGGGAAGGAGAGGAAGAGAAGGTAACCTAATACGACCAGCAGAGGGAGACGGAGTAAAGAGAAACAACAGGAACAAGACATAATATGACAATACATGACAGTACCCCCCCACTCACCGAGCGCCTCCTGGCGCACTCGAGGAGGAAACCTGGCGGCAACGGAGGAAATCATCGATCAGCGAACGGTCCAGCACGTCCCGAGAGGGAACCCAACTCCTTTCCTCAGGACCGTACCCCTCCCAATCCACTAGGTACTGATGACCACGGCCCCGAGGACGCATGTCCAAAATCTTACGGACCCTGTAGATAGGTGCGCCCTCGACAAGGATGGGGGGGGGGGAAAGACGAGCGGGGGCGCGAAGAACGGGCTTAACACAGGAGACATGGAAGACCGGGTGGACGCGACAAAGATATCGCGGAAGAAGAAGTCGCACTGCGACAGGATTAATGATCTGAGAAATACGGAACGGACCAATGAACCGCGGGGTCAACTTGCGAGAAGCTGTCTTAAGGGGAAGGTTCTGAGTGGAGAGCCAAACTCTCTGACCGCGACAATATCTAGGACTCTTAGTTCTACGCTTATTAGCGGCTCTCACAGTCTGCGCCCTATAACGGCAAAGTGCAGACCTGACCCTCTTCCAGGTGTGCTCGCAACGTTGGACAAAAGCCTGAGCGGAGGGGACGCTGGACTCGGCGAACTGAGACGAGAACAGTGGAGGCTGGTACCCGAGGCTACTCTGAAAAGGAGATAGCCCAGTCGCAGACGAAGGAAGCGAGTTGTGGGCGTATTCTGCCCAGGGGAGCTGTTCTGACCAAGACGCAGGGTTACGAAAAGAAAGACTGCGTAAGATGCGACCAATAGTCTGATTGGCCCGTTCTGCTTGACCGTTAGACTGGGGGTGAAAGCCGGAAGAGAGACTGACGGAAGCCCCAATCAAACGGCAAAACTCCCTCCAAAATTGAGACGTGAATTGCGGACCCCTGTCCGAAACGACGTCTGACGGAAGGCCATGAATTCTGAAAACATTCTCGATGATGATTTGTGCCGTTTCTTTAGCAGAAGGGAGCTTAGCGAGGGGAATAAAATGAGCCGCCTTAGAGAACCTATCGACAACCGTAAGAATAACAGTCTTCCCCGCTGACGAAGGCAGTCCGGTGATAAAATCTAAGGCGATGTGAGACCACGGTCGAGAGGGAATGGGAAGCGGTCTGAGACGGCCGGCAGGAGGGGAGTTACCGGACTTAGTCTGCGCGCAGACCGAACAAGCAGCCACGAAACGACGCGTGTCATGCTCCCGAGTGGGCCACCAAAAACGCTGGCGAATGGAAGCAAGCGTACCCCGAACGCCGGGGTGGCCGGCTAACTTGGCAGAGTGAGCCCACTGAAGAATGGCCAGACGAGTAGGAACGGGAACGAAAAGAAGGTTCCTAGGACAAGCGCGCGGCGACGGAGTGTGAGTGAGTGCTTGCTTTACCTGCCTCTCAATTCCCCAGACAGTCAACCCGACAACACGCCCCTCAGGGAGAATCCCCTCGGGGTCAGTGGAGGCTACTGAAGAACTGAAGAGACGAGATAAAGCATCAGGCTTGGTGTTCTTAGAGCCCGGACGATAAGAAATTACGAACTCAAAACGAGCGAAAAACAGCGCCCAACGAGCCTGACGCGCATTAAGTCGTTTGGCAGAACGGATGTACTTAAGGTTCCTATGGTCAGTCCAAACGACAAAAGGAACGGTCGCCCCCTCCAACCACTGTCGCCATTCGCCTAGGGCTAAGCGGATGGCGAGCAGTTCGCGGTTTCCCACATCATAGTTACGTTCCGACGACGACAGGCGATGAGAAAAATACGTGCAAGGGTGGACCTTGTCGTCAGAGAGGGAGCGCTGAGAAAGAATGGCTCCCACGCCCACCTCTGACGCGTCAACCTCGACAACGAACTGTCTAGAGACGTCAGGTGTAACAAGGATAGGTGCGGATGCAAAACGATTCTTGAGGAGATCAAAAGCTCCCTGGGCGGAAACTGACCACTTAAAGCACGTCTTGACAGAAGTAAGGGCTGTGAGAGGAGCTGCCACCTGACCGAAATTACGGATGAAACGACGATAGAAATTTGCGAAGCCGAGAAAGCGCTGCAGCTCGACGCTTGACTTAGGGACGGGCCAATCAATGACAGCTTGGACCTTAGCGGGATCCATCTTAATGCCTTCAGCGGAAATAACAGAACCGAGAAATGTGACGGAGGAGGCATGAAAAGTGCACTTCTCAGCCTTCACAAAAAGACAATTCTCTAAAAGGCGCTGGAGGACACGTCGAACGTGCTGAACATGAATCTGGAGTGACGGTGAAAAAATCAGGATATCGTCAAGGTAAACGAAAACAAAGATGTTCAGCATGTCTCTCAGGACGTCATTGACTAATGCCTGAAAGACAGCTGGAGCGTTAGCGAGGCCGAAAGGAAGAACCCGGTATTCAAAGTGCCCTAACGGAGTGTTAAACGCCGTCTTCCACTCGTCCCCCTCCCTGATGCGCACGAGATGGTAAGCGTTACGAAGGTCCAACTTAGTAAAAAACCTGGCTCCCTGCAGGATCTCGAAGGCTGAAGACATAAGAGGGAGCGGATAACGATTCTTCACTGTTATGTCATTCAGCCCTCGATAATCTATGCAGGGGCGCAGGGACCCGTCCTTCTTCTTAACAAAAAAAAACCCCGCTCCGGCGGGAGAGGAGGAGGGGACTATGGTACCGGCGTCAAGAGCTACAGACAAATAATCTTCGAGAGCCTTACGTTCGGGAGCCGACAGAGAGTATAGTCTACCCCGGGGGGGAGTGGTTCCCGGAAGGAGATCAATACTACAATCATACGACCGGTGTGGAGGAAGAGAGGTGGCCCTGGACTGACTGAACACCGTGCGCAGATCGTGATATTCCTCCTGCACCCCTGTCAAATCACCAGGCTCCTTCTGTGAAGAAGAGACAGAGGAAACAGGAGGGATAGCAGACATTAAACATTTCACATGACAAGAGACGTTCCAGGAGAGGATAGAATTACTAGACCAATTAATAGAAGGATTATGACAAACTAGCCAGGGATGGCCCAAAACAACAGGTGTAAAAGGTGAACGAAAAATTAAAAAAGAAAGGGTTTCGCTATGATTACCAGAGACAGTGAGGGTTAAAGGTAGCGTCTCACGCTGAATCCTGGGGAGAGGACTACCATCCAAAGCGAACAAGGCCGTGGGCTCCCTTAACTGTCTGAGAGGAATGTCATGTTCCCGAGCCCAGGTCTCGTCCATAAAACAGCCCTCCGCCCCAGAGTCTATCAAGGCACTGCAGGAAGCTGACGAACCGGTCCAGCGTAGATGGACCGACAAGGTAGTGCAGGATCTTGAAGGAGAGACCAGAGTAGTAGCGCTCACCAGTAGCCCTCGGCTTACTGATGAGCTCTGGCTTTTACTGGACATGAAGTGACAAAATGACCAGCGGAACCGCAATAGAGACAGAGGCGGTTGGTGATTCTCCGTTCCCTCTCCTTAGTCGAGATGCAGATACCCCCCAGCTGCATAGGCTCAGCACCTGAGCCGGCGGAGGAAGATGGTAGTGATGCGGAGAGGGGGGCAACGGAGAACGCGAGCTCCTTTCCACGAGCTCGGTGACGAAGATCAACACGTCGCTCTATGCGAATAGCGAGTTCAATCAAGGAATCCACGCTGGAAGGAACCTCCCGGGAGAGAATCTCATCCTTTACCTCCGCGCGGAGACCCTCCAGAAAACGAGCGAGCAAAGCCGGCTCGTTCCAGTCACTGGAGGCAGCAAGAGTGCGAAACTCAATAGAGTAATCTGTTATGGATCGATTACCTTGACATAGGGAAGACAGGACCCTGGAAGCTTCCTCCCCAAAAACAGAACGATCAAAAACCCGTATCATCTCCTCCTTAAAGTCCTGATACTGGTTAGTACACTCAGCCCTCGCCTCCCAGATTGCCGTGCCCCACTCACGAGCCCGTCCAGTAAGGATAGATATGACGTAGGCGATACGAGCTGTGCTCCTGGAGTAAGTGTTGGGCTGGAGAGAAAACACAATATCACACTGGGTGAGGAACGAGCGGCATTCAGTGGGCTCCCCAGAGTAACACGGCGGGTTATTGATTCTGGGCTCCGGAGATTCGAAAGCCCTGGAAGTGGCCGGTGGATCGAGGCGGAGATGGTGAATCTGTTCTGTGAGGTTGGAGACTTGGGCGGCCAGGGTCTCAACGGCATGTCGAGCAGCAGACAATTCCTGCTCGTGTCTGCCTAGCATCGCTCCCTGGATCTCGACGGCTGAGTGGAGAGGATCCGAAGTCGCTGGGTCCATTCTTGGTCAGATTCTTCTGTTATGCACGTGAGTGAGGACCCAAAAGCGGTTTAACAAAAACAGAGTCCTTTAATGTCAAAACACAGGTAAGACATAGATCCTCTTCAAATGTATATGATGGCAAAATAAACAACCCGCAGAGAGGGCGACAAATGAAACATAAAGTCCTTCTGAAATCACAGAAGAGTGCCCCTTCTAGCAGCAGAGGAGAATAGCTGGGTTAGAGTCCCCTTCTAGCAGCAGAGGAGAATAGCTGGGTTAGCGGTGACAGACTGCTGGTCTCTCTGGGTAGGCGCGGGTCGTAGAGGACAGAGGTACCTGATCACACGTAGCATCAGATGAACAGGCAGATTCCGACAGGACAGGACAAGGGTGAAGCAAACGAGACGATAGTTTGGTTCTGGCATGAGAAACTCAAACGAGAATCTGACAAAGACAGAAGCAGGAACAGAGAGAGAAATAGAGACCTAATCAGAGGGAAAAAAGGGAACAGGTGGGAAAAGGGTGAACGAGGTAGTTAGAGAAGATGAGGAGCAGCTGGGGGAAGGAGAGGAAGAGAAGGTAACCTAATACGACCAGCAGAGGGAGACGGAGTGAAGAGAAAGAACAGGAACAAGACATAATATGACAATACATGACAAGGAACAACACCCAAATGACATCCAGCCAACTTGACACAACTGTGGGAAGCATTGGAGTCAACATGGGCTAGAATCCCTGTGGAACGCTTTTGACACCTTGTAGAGTCCATGCCCCAACGAAGTGAGGCTGTTCTGACGGGAAAAATGTGTGTAACTCAATATTAGGAAGGTGTTCCTAATGTTTTGTACACTCTGCCTCTGTAAGACCTCACAGATTTGGTGAACTACACATTCTACTTTAAAAGCTCATAAAGCTGACATTGACACACAACAGTAATGTAAGGCTGTGTAAAAGTATTACATTTGTTCCTGTGCGCTCAAAAACAAACTCAGACTTAATTTGACTGAGTTTGTGGCAAAGCTGGCGCTTCACGTTCACTGAGGTGTGTATGTCATCAGGATGAGAGCCATCAGAGACAAACTCATCCAGATATAATATACAGGACCCCTCTGAAATGAACCGTTGAAAGGAGAATGGTGAGGTGATGAGGATGCTACTACGTCTGAAACATCTCAGCAGGGAAGAATAGGGAGAACAAGGAAACCATGGTCAAGCTAAATAGAATGGGTAGGGAAAGGAGAAGAGTGGAGCAAGAGGAGATGAGACAGGCAGTCAGGGGGAGATGCAGCATGACACTAAGGCCGGTCTGTGCTCACACACTCTCTGAAGACATGAAAATGTGCTTTAGCTTTTTAAACAATGAGCAGCCAGCTGAGTATTCTTTCCATGCAATAGTGAATTCACGATCTAAATCAGGGATGGGCAACTTTTATTGGGGTTAGGGCCACAAAAAACTTGAACTCATCATGGTGGGCCGCATCGTGCCATCCTACACATTTTGTCATGGGGTGTAGAGAAAATGTTGAAGCTAGTTTGCTTCAATTATACACATTTTGCCATGGGGCGGAGAGAAGATTTGGCAATTTTATAACTAATTTCATGCACATTTTTACATTTAAAAGTTCATTTTGTGCAATCTTACTCCTTTTGCCATGCGGTGGAGAGGAAAAGTAGCAGTTTTACAGCTAATTTCATGCAATTCTACAAATTTTGCCATAGGGTGGAGAGAAATGTTAACAGTTTTGAAAATGATATCTGAGTGAGACTGACTAACAAAATCAGTGGGGGCACCTGGGGCTCTAATTCGACCTTGATTACTACAAGTTTAGAAAGCTGATCTCTAGACTAATTTACTAATCTAAAACATTTTAGCTGACATGGGCAAATTGAGTGGCTATCAGCGACTGACATACTGTAACAAGAGAAAAACTGTTGAAGCACAACCAAATTTCAAATTGCATCTTGTGTATTCTACTATTCTACTTCGCAACAGTAAGTTGAAACCTTGACTGAGTTCCAAGGGGGGCCTTCTTAAGCCCCCCATCACTGATCTAAATGTGTGTACTGTTGGTGTTTCATTATTTGCTGCTATGTACTTTTATTATGTGCTACATTTAAAAAGAGATTCGGTGCAGACAAGGGCCTATTATGCTAGCCTGAGACATTTTCTTCAAACTATCCTAAGCATGCAAAGAAGGCTGCATATCTCTGGCGAAGCTAGCTTTTCATCATATTATAATGAAACACACAAGTATGAACCGCACAAGTATGCGCGAGCACACACACACAATCTGTGTGTGTATTCAACAAGACCCCACTGAGTGTAAATGCTAGTCGGCCATTCCAGCACCTCCTAAGGAATTTAAGTGAACATGCCATTCAGACACTGTAGACCATATGGCTAGTACAATTAATGACACAGTCTAATTTTGGCATCTCCCCAAAGATAGCTTTATTCAGCTCTGTGATGACATCACACAAACAAACCATATCCCCAGGCTAAATACTGTCGCGAGGAACTATTTTATTTTCTTTAAATGTTAATATGTTTTATTTAATCCCAGTTTACCAACAGAAGAGACACACACATGTCATCATCCATAGAGATGCAGTAAGAACGTCACCACTATTTAACAGATCTCTACCACCATGTTTGTCTGGTAACCTTATTTCTGCCTGCTGGGGGCCTGACTGGTTGGTGGAGACATTAGTAGATTTGTAATCATCAGAAGTTATATTTTATATATATATATATATATATATATATATATATATATACAGTGCCTTGCGAAAGTATTCGGCCCCCTTGAAC
Organism: Oncorhynchus clarkii lewisi; assembly: GCF_045791955.1. Classification (NCBI taxonomy): domain Eukaryota; kingdom Metazoa; phylum Chordata; class Actinopteri; order Salmoniformes; family Salmonidae; genus Oncorhynchus; species Oncorhynchus clarkii. Next base: position 30,014,318 of record NC_092158.1, read on the forward strand.
TTTGCGACCTTTTGCCACATTTCAGGCTTCAAACATAAAAATATAAAACTGTATTTTTTTGTGAAGAATCAACAACAAGTGGGACACAATCATGAAGTGGAACGACATTTATTGGATATTTCAAACTTTTTTAACAAATCAAAAACTGAAAAATTGGGCGTGCAAAATTATTCAGCCCCCTTAAGTTAATACTTTGTAGCGCCACCTTTTGCTGCGATTACAGCTGTAAGTCACTTGGGGTATGCCTCTATCAGTTTTGCACATCGAGAGACTGAAATTTTTTCCCATTCCTCCTTGCAAAACAGCTCGAGGTCAGTGAGGTTGGATGGAGAGCATTTGTGAACAGCAGTTTTCAGTTCTTTCCACAGATTCTCGATTGGATTCAGGTCTGGACTTTGACTTGGCCATTCTAACACCTGGATATGTTTATTTTTGAACCATTCCATTGTAGATTTTGCTTTATGTTTTGGATCATTGTCTTGTTGGAAGACAAATCTCCGTCCCAGTCTCAGGTCTTTTGCCGACTCCATCAGGTTTTCTTCCAGAATGGTCCTGTATTTGGCTCCATCCATCTTCCCATCAATTTTAACCATCTTCCCTGTCCCTGCTGAAGAAAAGCAGGCCCAAACCATGATGCTGCCACCACCATGTTTGACAGTGGGGATGGTGTGTTCAGCTGTGTTGCTTTTACGCCAAACATAACGTTTTGCATTGTTGCCAAAAAGTTCAATTTTGGTTTCATCTGACCAGAGCACCTTCTTCCACATGTTTGGTGTGTCTCCCAGGTAGCTTGTGGCAAACTTTAAACAACACTTTTTATGGATATCTTTAAGAAATGGCTTTCTTCTTGCCACTCTTCCATAAAGGCCAGATTTGTGCAATATACGACTGATTGTTGTCCTATGGACAGAGTCTCCCACCTCAGCTGTAGATCTCTGCAGTTCATCCAGAGTGATCATGGGCCTCTTGGCTGCATCTCTGATCAGTCTTCTCCTTGTATGAGCTGAAAGTTTAGAGGGACGGCCAGGCCTTGGTAGATTTGCAGTGGTCTGATACTCCTTCCATTTCAATATTATCGCTTGCACAGTGCTCCTTGGGATGTTTAAAGCTTGGGAAATCTTTTTGTATCCAAATCCGGCTTTAAACTTCTTCACAACAGTATCTCGGACCTGCCTGGTGTGTTCCTTGTTCTTCATGATGCTCTCTGCGCTTTTGACGGACCTCTGAGACTATCACAGTGCAGGTGCATTTATACGGAGACTTGATTACACACAGGTGGATTGTATTTATCATCATTAGTCATTTAGGTCAACATTGGATCATTCAGAGATCCTCACTGAACTTCTGGAGAGAGTTTGCTGCACTGAAAGTAAAGGGGCTGAATCATTTTGCACGCCCAATTTTTCAGTTTTTGATTTGTTAAAAAAGTTTGAAATATCCAATAAATGTCGTTCCACTTCATGATTTTGTCCCACTTGTTGTTGATTCTTCACAAAAAAATACAGTTTTATATCTTTATGTTTGAAGCCTGAAATGTGGCAAAAGGTCGCAAAGTTCAAGGGGGCCGAATACTTTCGCAAGGCACTGTATATATATATATATACAGTTGAAGTCGGAAGTTTACATACACCTTAGCAAAATACATTTAAACGCAGTTTTTCATATAATAATAGTAGAGAGAATTATTTATTACAGTTTTTATTTTTTTCTTCACATTCCCAGTGGGTCAGAAGTTTACATACACTCAATTAGTATTTGGTAGCATTGCCATGCTTCACAATTGGGATGGTGTTCTTCGGCTTGCAAGCCTCCCCTTTTTTCCTCCAAGCATAACGATGGTCATTATGGCCAAACAGTTCTATTTTTGTTTCATCAGACCAGAGGACATTTCTCCAAAAAGAACACTCTTTATCCTCATGTGCAGTTGCAAACCGTAGTCTGGCTTTTCAATTGTGGTTTTGGAACAGTGGCTTCTTCCTTGCCGATGGGCCTTTCAGGTTATATCGATATAGGACTCGTTTTACTGTGGATATAGATAGATATTTTTTGTACCTGTTTCCTCCAGCATCTTCACAAGGTCCTTTGCTGCTGTTCTGGGATTGATTTGCACTTTACGTTCATCTCTAGGTGACAGAATGTGTCTCCTTCCTGAGCGGTATGACGGCTGCGTGGTCTCATGATGTTTATACTTGCGTACTATTGTTTGTACAGATGAATGTGGTACCTTCATGTGGTACCTTCTAAAACCATGACATCGTTGTCTGGAATTTTCCAACCTGTTTAAAGGCACAGTCAACTTAGTGTATGTAAACTTCTGACCCACTGGAATTGTGATACAGTGAATTAGGAGTGAAATAATCTGTCTGTAAACAATTGTTGGAACAATTACTTGTGTCATGCACAAAGTAGATGTCCTAACCGACTTGCCAAAACTAGTGTGGTTGAAAAATTGGTTTTAATGACTTCAATCTAAGTGTATGTAAACTTCCAACTTCAACTGTATATATATATATATATATTTTACCCCCTTTTTCTCCCCGATTTCATGATATCCAATTGCGATACACTTACGATCTTGTCTCATCACTGCAACTTCCAACAGGCTCGGGAGAGGCGAAGGTTGAGTCATGCGTCCTCCGGAACATGACCCGCCAAACCACGCTCCTTAACACCCGCACCAATGTGTCGGAGGAAACACTGTTCAACTGACGACCGAAGTCAGCCTGCAGGCACCCGGCCCGCCATAAAAGTTAGTAGATGGGGCAGTGGCGCAGTACTGCCGGGTGGCGCAGTGGTTAAGGGCGCTGTACTGCAGCACCAGCTGCACCACCGGAGACTCTGGGTTCGCGCCCAGGTTCTGTCGTAACCGGCCGCGACCAGGAGGTCCGTTGCGCGACGCACAATTGGCCTAGCGTCGTCCGGGTTAGGGAGGGTTTGGCCGGTAGGGAAATCCTTGTCTCATCGCGCACCAGCGACTCCTGTGGCGGGCCGGGCACAGTGTGCGCTAACGAAGGTTGCCAGGTGCATGGTGTTTCCTCCGACACATTGGTGCGGCTGTCTTCCAGGTTAGATGGCGCTGTGTAAAGAAGCAGTGCGGCTTGGTTGGGTTGTGTATCGGAGGACGCATGACTTTCAACCTTCGTCTCTCCCGAGCCCGTACAGGAGTTGTAGCGATGAGACAAGATAGTAGCTACTAAAACAATTGGATACCACGAAATTGGGGAGAAAAAGGGGTACAATTTTAGAATATATATATATTTTTTAAAGTGTCAGTAGAACGCGATGAGCCAAGTAAAGCCCCCCCTGTCAAACCCTCCCCTAACCCAGACAATGCTGGGCCAATTGTGCGCCACCCTATGGGACTCCTGGTCAAGGCCAGTTATGAACCACAGCCTGGGATCAAACCCCGGTCTGTCATGACACTGCAATGCAGTGCCTTAGACTACTGCGCCACTCGGGAGGCAATCATCAGGAGTTTATTCATAAACTGTCTCCATGGTAAGATTTTGTGTGCAGGGTAGTATTTTATTTAGGGATATGTGATTCTTAAAAGCAGTGGCCACCTTTCATCTCTTCAGTGAGTGCTTCGGATCTCCAACACATAGCCAAATCCCTGTTCCAGGAAATTACATCTAATATGTCATTGACTCAGCTTGTCAATATAAAGCTGTCAATATAGATTAAGTGAGATGTTGTTTTCCTTTGGTAATGGTTTGTTAGAACCCATGGAATTACACACAAGTTGTTAGCTTGAAAAAGTGGACTGGCCAATACAGCCAGCCAGGCAAATGCATTGTTCCGTATTTGCACTGTGACCAGAGTGCAAACCATTACAGTCAGACTGAGACCCATCTGGAATCTATAGCAATTAAATCCAGATAAAGTCATTTTACTTCCTACTTGTTTCTCCAGCGGGTTTCTTCTAAATCATTTGCCCTTTCATTTACTGGATTATGTCATGTAATGGAATGAGATTGTAGATTAGGGGCGGACATACAGTATGTTTGCTATTTTTGTCAACTTGTTTAACCATTGTTGAAGCAACTGTTTGAGATAAGATAAGGCTCACAGAAAAGCAGTTGACATAAGGAAAACATACACATCTTTTTTCTGTCTGCATTCTTAGCTTGGAGGTGCTGCCTGTGTGTCTGAGGATGAAGGCTTGCTTATTTCACATGGCGTGTTTTGCCTTTCATTACCCTGTGAAATTGGATGTGGGCCTTGCTAGGCATGTGACTGTTCGCAGCGGTTCAACGTTTTACATTCAAGTCCACATTAGGGCCAAAGCCTGCCAGAGAAACTGGCAAGTGCACGGCAGAAGTGCTCTGATGCATGAGCAGCCTCATTTTCCTCAGGCAAATTAGGGTTGGCGTTGGCTAATTAAAGATGGAAAATCCACTGGTAAACAATGTCTCTCTATTTAAACAGTGCACAGTGGATCGATTTCCTGTCATACAGTTTAGCTTCGGTATTAGAGATTAAGTGAAGAGAGCATGTGGTGTAGTCTGAAGGCGGGCTGTCCAGCAGAGTAGAATATGACCCACGTAGTTTTATTTTTTATGCCCCTTTTGTTTGGTTGGTTTCAGAGAGAAAGACATGCTAAGATGGGAAAGCCATAGTAGTAGCCTACTGCATCTTAAAAACGCCTTAAATTAATAGAATCAACAAATACTGTCATAGATGTCCTAATGCTGAGTTCATGTGCCTAATAGTCAATTGTACAGTTTGTTGCATGTACCTATTACGGGGAAGGATTTATTTTTCTGTTCACCTGATACCTCAGTCAAATGTATTTCAATCAATCAAATGTATTTATAAAGCCCTTTTTACATCAGTATGAGTTTAACATTAACATTATGGTGTATTATGTCTTTGACAATATAACAAGAGGAGCAAAAACAAGTTATGTCCAGACTTATGTTATGTCCTCTGTTTAGGGTACTGTAGTGAAAGGTCAGAGGATAAAATAACACATTGAAGCAGATGAAGGGCTGCGGTTTGGATTCCTCTCAGTGTCTGAAACTCCTATAAACTCCTCTGGTAAATGATCTGGACTCAGTTATGTTCCTTCACTAAAGTGCTCTGAAAAAATATCACATTTTCACTTTCCACAAAATATCCACATTTGTTGTGCCAATAAGATGATAGAGCTGTCCACCAGGTTGTTATTGACAAAATGTGTTTCCTTTTCGCCATTTATCTCATCGCTGGCAATGCCCGGATTTCAGGAGTGAAGGCCTCAGGCTTATGCACTAATGTTCAGTGTCATGTATTCCACCCCAGGACTTGACCGACTGAGACTGAGAAAATTGGGGAGGATTCTGAAAAATACTTTTCACAAGTATCCTGGCTCTTCTGTACAGCCTACCGGTATTTGATTTGGAATACTCGCTCGCAAAATAGCACAAATGAAAGTCAAATGTCAAGGCATATTCCATTGCCAAGAATATATTCTATATTTTATCAGTAGTGCTGCCAGGAAATGTGCTGGTAATGTTCTGAAAATGTCAAAACTGTGGGGTAAGCTAAGTGCATGCATATTGTCACAGCTATGTATGCTATAGTATGTATAAGAGGGCAAAGAGCAGGGGAAGTACTCTCTCTCTCTCAATAATTCAATAGAAACAACAGAGCAAATTCGTCTTGTGAGATGCTGCCTCACACTCTTTTGATTAGGACATCAGCATGAGAGATTGGCTATACCGTTGCATGCAGATAATGCTGCGTTTCAGCAGGGCCAGAAACGGGGTGGCAGCTTGCCAACATGTTTCTCAGCATCCAGCCAAGTGGAGAAAAGCCAGCCACAGGTGTGCCCTATCAGGACACTTTGGTTACACAGCTCAAAGTAATCACTATGTTACACCTGGTCTTCAGAAGAGCTGTGGAGCAGCTCTCACATCTGTGCTGGGGAGACAACAGAGAGCTTAATGAAGGAGTCCCGGAGTAGTCCTTCATGGAAGCAATGGAATCAACCTAAGGGATTTTATACCAGCCTAATGACATGGCACTGTTATAACCATTGACGGATAGCTTATGTCAATCTTGCTTAAAGGTAGTTTGTTACATCATTTGACATCACAGTAGGCATGGGCTGATATCGTAGCTGTACTATTATGGTTATTTTAGAGTTGTAAAGGCTGATGATGGCCAGGTGGATCAAGCAAAGTGTTACCTAGATGTCAAATGGGGCTGAATTAAATGCCAGCCCTGGAATCTGCCTGGATGTCTTATGACAAGCACTGTTGTATTCCTGTTATTGAGTCATATACAGTACCAGTTGAAATGTTTGGACACAACTACTCATTCAAGGGTTTTTGTTTATTTTTTATATTTTCTTCACTGTAGAAAAGTTGTGAAGACATCAAAACACATGTGGAATCATATAGTAATCAAAAATGTGTTAAACAAATCTAAATATACAGTGAGGGAAAAAAGTATTCGATCCCCTGCGGATTTTGTACATTTGCCCACTGACCAAGAAATGATCCGTCTATAATTTTAATGGTAGGTTTATTTGAACAGTGAGAGACAGAATAACAACAACAAAATCCAGAAAAACACATATCAAAAATGTTATAAATTGATTTGCATTTTAATGAGGGAAATAAGTAATTTGCACCCTCTCAATCAGAAAGATTTCTGGCCCCCAGGTGTCTTTTATACAGGTAACGAGCTGAGATTAGGAGCACACTCTTACAGGAAGTGCTCCTAATCTCAGTTTGTTACCTGTATAAAAGACACCTGTCCACAGAAGCAATCAATCAATCAGATTACAAACTCTCCACCATGGCCAAGACCAAAGAGCTCTCCAAAGATGTCAGGGACAAGATTGTAGACCTACACAAGGCTGGAATGGGCTACAAGACCATCGCCAAGCAGCTTGGTGAGAAGGTGACAACAGTTGGTGCGATTATTCGCAAATGGAAGAAACACAAAAGAACTGTCAATCTCCCTCGGCCTGGGGCTCCATGCAAGATCTCACCTTGTGGAGTTGCAATGATCATGAGAATAGTGAGGAATCAGCCCAGAACTACACAGGAGGATCTTGTCAATGATCAAAAGGCAGCTGGGACCATAGTCATCAAGAAAACAATTGGTAACACACTGCGCCGTGAAGGACTGAAATCCTGCAGCGCCCGCAAGGTCCCCCTGCTCAAGAAAGCACATATACATGCCCGTCTGAAGTTTGCCAATGAACATCTGAATGATTCAGAGGACAACTGGGTGAAAGTGTTGTGGTCAGATGAGACCAAAATTGAGCTCTTTGGCATCAACTCAACTCTCCGTGTTTGGAGGAGGAGGAATGCTGCCTATGACCGCAAGAACACCATCCCCACCATCAACCATGGAGGTGGAAACATTATGCTTTGGGGGTGTTTTTCTGCTAAGGGGACAGGACAACTTCACCGCATCAAAGGGACAATGGATGGGGCCATGTACCGTCAAATCTTGGGTCAGAATCTCCTTCCCTCAGCCAAGGCATTGAAAATGGGTCGTGGATGGGTATTCCAGCATGACAATGACCCAAAACACATGGCCAAGGCAACAAAGGAGTGGCTCAAGAAGAAGCACATTAAGGTCCTGGAGTGGCCTAGCCAATCTCCAGACCTTAATCCCATAGAGAATCTGTGGAGGGAGCTGAAGGTTCAAGTTGCAAAACATCAGCCTCGACACCTTAATGACTTGGAGAAGATCTGCAAAGAGGAGTGGGACAAAATCCCTCCTGAGATGTGTGCAAACCTGGTGGCCAACTACGAGAAACGTCTGGCCTCTGTGATTGCCAACAAGGGTTTTGCCACCAAGTACTAAGTCATGTTTTGCAGAGGGGTCAAATACTTATTTCCCAATACCTTGACTTTGTTATCCTTAAGCCCTTTTGACACAACTTTGGAAGTATGCTTTGGGTCATTGTTAATTTGGAAGACCCATTTGCGACCAAGCTTTAACTTCCTGACTGATGTCTTGAGATGTTTCTTCAATATATCCAATATATAATTTTCTTTCCTCCTGATGCCATCTATTTTGTGATGTGCACTAGTCCCTCCTGCAGCAAAGTACCCCCACAACATGATGCTGCCACCCCTGTGCTTCACGGTTGGAATGGTGTTCTTCGGCTTGCAAGCCTCCCCCTTTTTCCTCCAAACATAACGATGGTCTGGTGTAACTGAGTCAGGTTTGGCGCCCCCCATTGGGTTGTGCCGTGGGGGAGATCTTCGTGGGCTATACTAGGCCTTGTCTCAGGATGGTAACTTACCATAAGTTGGTGGTTGGAGATATCCCTCTCTCTCTCTCTCTCTCTCTCTCTCTCTCTCTCTCTCTCTCTCTCTCTCTCTCGGCGGACCTGAGCCCTAGGACCATGCCTCAGGACTACCTGGCCTGATGACACCTTGCTGTCCCCAGTCCACCTGGTCGTGCTGCTGCTCGAGTTTCAACTGTTCTGCCTGCGGCTATGGAATCCTGACCTGTTCACCGGACGTGCTACCTGTCCCAGACCTGCTGTTTTCAACTCCATCTTGAGACAGCAGAAGTGGTAGAGATACTTTGAATGATCGACTATGAAAAGCCAACTGATATTTACTCCTGACCTGTGCTGACCTGTTGCACCCTCGACAACCACTGTGATGATTATTATTTGACCCTGCTGGTCATCTATGAACATTTGAACATCTTGGCCATGTTCTGTCATAATCTCCACCCGGCACAGCCAGAAGAGGACTGGCCACCCATCATCGCCTGGTTCCTCTCTAGGTTTCTTCCTAGGTTCTGGCCTTTCTAGGGAGTTTTTCCAAGCCACCGTGCTTCTACACCTGCATTGCTTGCTGTTTGGGGTTTTAGGCTGGGTTTCTGTACAGCACTTTGTGACATCAGCTGATGTAAGAAGGGCTTTATAAATACATTTGATTGATTGATTGATGGTCGTTATGACCAAACAGTTCTATTTTTGTTTCATCAGACCAGAGGACATTTCTTCAAAATGCAGTTCAAAATGCAGTTGCAAACCGTAGTCTGGCTTTTTTATGGCGGTTTTGGAGCAGTGGTTTCTTCCTTGCTGAGCGGCCTTTCAGGTCATGTCGATATAGGACTTGTTTTACTGTGGATAATACTTTTGTACCTGTTTCCTCCAGCATCTTCACAAGGTCCTTTGCTGTTGTTCTGGAATTGATTTGCACTTTTTGCACCAAAGTACTTTAATCTCTAAGAGACAGAACACATCTCCTTCCTGAGCGGTATGACGGCTGTGTGGTCCAATGGTGTTTATACTTGCGTACTATTGTTTGTACAGATGAACGTGGTACCTTCAGGTTGTTTGGAAATTGCTCCCAAGGATGAACCAGACTTGTGGAGGTCTACAATTTTTTTCTGAGGTCTTGGCTGTTTTCTCTTGATTTTCACATAATGTCAAGCAAAGAAGCACTGAGTTTGAAGGTAGGCCTTGAAATACATCCACATGTACACCTCCAATTGACTCAAATTATGTCAATTAGCCTATCAGAAGCTTCTAAGGCCATGGCATCATTTTATGGAATTTTCCAAGCCGTTTAAAGGCACAGTCAACTTAGTGTATGTAAACTTCTGACCCACTGGAATAGTGATACAGTGAATTACAAGTGAAATAATCTGTCTGTAAACAATTGTTGGAAAAATTACTTGTGTCATGCACAAAGTAGATGTCCTAACCGACTTGCCAAAACTATAGTTTGTTAACAAGAAATTTGTGGAGTGGTTGAAAAACTAGTTTTAATGATTCCAACCTGAGTGTATGTAAACTTCTGACTTCAACTGTATATAATAGGCGGTGTCAGAGGAAAGCCCATAAAATTGTCATAGACTCCAGTCACCCAAGCCATAGCCTGTTTTCTCTGCTACCGCACTGCAAGCGGTACTGGAGCATCAAGTCTAGGACCAAAAGGCTCCTCAACAGCTTCTACCCCCAAGCCATAAGACTGGTGAACAATTAATCAAATGGCTACCTGGACTATTACATTGACCCCCCCCCCCCCCCCCCCAATTTGTTTTGTACACTGCTGCTACTCACTGTTTATTATCTATGCATAGTCACTTCACCCTTACCTACATTTATAAATTACCTCTAACCTATGCCCCCTCACACTAACTCGGTCCTGGTACCGCCTGTATATAGCTTCGTTACTGTTATGTTATTGTCTTACTTTTTTACATTTATTTTTTACTTTATTTTATTTGGTAAATATTTTTTTCAACTCTTCTTGAACTGCACTGTTGGTTAAGGGCTTGTAAATAAGCATTTCACGGTAAGGACTACACTTGTTGTATTTGGCGTGTATGACAAATAATTTTGATTTGATATGAATCGACAGTTTGTCGCACCATTTCTCCGAATTTTATAATAGAGGGGCAATTGGAAGGATGCAATAATTGTCTTGAACAACATCAACTCCCTCTTTAATTCATACATCATCCTCTAATGGAAGAGAAACTGCCACTACATGGTACAGTTACATTTGACAGCAAGATCTACTGGCAATTTAGCTCTAATTGCATATGAATAGGAATGTCTACAGTAATGCAGTAGAACTACCACTGTGTCTTTTAAAGTAATGAGAATAGCTCAGAATATCACATACGTTGGAGAGCCATTTTATCCTGTACTAGCATGCTGGTAACTACAAAGAGCTAAGGTGCTGCAGCACAGATTAATATTCACGGTAATTTGATTCTAACATCTCTGTCTTCAGCTGGAGAATATCCCACCGGCCAAGTGTCAGTGCTTAGAGAGTGGAGCAAATTAGCCTGGCAATTTTAATTAGCGATGCTCTGCTTCTAAAGCATCCCACCGTCTCTCTCTTCCTCTTGATGAGATATCCACTGTGCACATACTGTAGAAAAACTGTAAAAGAAGAAAAACCGTGAGTCACAAAAGGAGGAGCTGTATACATGGGAGAGGTGGTAAAGGGTGTTGTTCCCAATTTCCGGGTGAATCTAAGAAACATTTTGTTGGGGTCATTAAACTGAGCAAGCTTCAAAAGACTCCTGATAAGAGGACGTACTGTAGCCTTATAGCTGGGAGATAAAACTAGGTCTGGTTGTACTGCTGCTTATTACAGCTCAGAGGTTACCATGACCACGATTCAGTGTAGTGTTAAATGGCTATGTTTTGAACAGGATATACAATACCTGTCAAAAGTATGAACACACCTACTCATTCAAGGGTTTTTCTTTATTTTTACTATTTTCTACATGGTACAATAATAATGAATACATCGAAACTATGAAACAACACATACTGTATGGAATCATGCAGGAACCAAAAAAGTGTTAAACAAATCAAAATCCAGGCTACATCTCATCCGGCCGTGATTGACTTCCGCCGAAGTTGGTCCCTCTCCTTGTTCGGGGCGGCGTTCAGTGGTCGAAGTCACCGACTTTCTAGCCATCGCTGATCCTCTTTTCATTTTCCTTTGGTTTTGTCTTGTCTTTTATCACACCTGGTTTCAATCCCATCAATTACATGTTGTGTATTTAACCCTCTGTTCCCCCTCATGTGTTTGTCGGTGATTGTTATTTGTAAGTGTTTGTGCACGTTTGTCCTGGCGTGCACATTTGTAATGTTTCCCGGTGAGTTTTTGTTTAATAAACTGCGCCGTTGGAAACACCGTTTTCTCTCCTGCGTCTGACTTCTCTGCCGCCAGTACGCAACCCCTTGCAAAATGTCCTTGTTTTTGAAAGAAAATCTAATTTTTTGTCCATCAAAATAACATCAAGGATCAGAAATACAGTGTAGACATTGCTAATGTTGTAAATGTCTATTGTAGCTGTAAACAGCAGGATTTTTAATGGAATATCTACATAGGTGTACAGAGGCCCATTATCAGCAACCATCACCCCTGTGTTATGAAAAGTCAAGTGACATTTACTCCTGAGGGGCTGACCTGTTGCACCCTCTACAACCACTGTGATTATTATTATAATCTCCACCCGGCACAGCCAGAGGACTGGCTACCCCTCAGAGCCTGGTTCCTCTCTAGGTTTCTTCCTAGGTTCCTGCCTTTCTAGGGAGTTTTTCCTAGCCACCGTGCTTCTACATCTGCATTGCTTGCTGTTTGGGGTTTTAGGCTGGGTTTCTGTATAGCACTTTGTGACACCGGCTGATGTAAAAAGGGCTTCATAAATACATTTGAATGATTGATTGATTGTTCCAATGGCACGTTGTGTTAGCTAATCCAAGTTTAACATTTTAAAAGGCTAATTGATAATTAGAAAACCCTTTTGTAATTATGTTATCACAGCTAATTATGTTATCACAGCTGTTCTGATTAAAGAAGCAATAAAACTGGCCTTCTTTAGACTAGTTGAGCATCAGCATTTGTGGGTTCGATTACAGGCTCAAAATGGCCAGAAACAAAGAACTTTCTTATGAAACTCGTCAGTCTATTCTTGTTCTGAGAAATGAAGGCTATTCCATGCGAGAAATTGCCAAGAAACTGAAGATCTCGTACAACACTGTGTATTACTCCCTTCACAGAACAGAGCAAACTGTCCCTAACTAGAATAGAAAGAGGAGTGGGAGGTCCCGGTGCACAACTGAGCAAGAGGACAGGTACATTAGAGTGTCTCGTTTGAGAAACAGACGCCTCACAAGTCCTCAACTGGCAGCTTCATTAAATAGTACCCACAAAACACCAGTCTCAACGTCAACAGTGGAGAGGCGGCTCCGGGATGCTGGCCTTCTGGGTGGAGTTGCAAAGAATAAGCCGTATCTCAGACTGGCCAATAAAAAGAAAAGATTAAGATGGGAAAAATAACACAGACACTGGACAGAGGAACTCAGAATGCTGACACTGACAGTGTCACCAGCAAAGCACCCCCACACCTCCTCCTCCATGCTTCATGGTGGGAATCAAACATGTGGAAATCATCCCTTTACCTACTCTGGTCTCACAAAGACACGGCGGTTGGAAACAAAAATCTCAAATTTGGACTCATCAGACCAAAGGACAGATTTCCACCGCTCTAATGTCCATTGCTCGTGTTTCTTGGTCCAAGCAAGTCTGTTCTTATTATTGATGTCCTTTAGTAGTGATTTCTTTGCAGCAATTCAGTCATGAATGCCTGATTCACAGTCTCCTCTGAACAGTTGATGTTGAGATGTGTCTGTTACTTGAACTCTGTGAAGCATTTATTTTGGATGCATTTTCTGAGGCTGGTAACTCTAATGAACTTATCCTCTGCAGCAGAGGTAACTCTGGGTCTTCCTTTCCTGTGGCGGTCCTCACGAGAGCCAGTTTCACCATAGTGCTTGATGGTTTTTGCGACTGCACTTGAATAAACTTTAAAAGTTCTTGACATTTTCCGGATTGACTGACCTTCATGTCTTAAAGTAAGATGGACTGTCATTTTCAAAAAATGGCACAATACAACTGATTGGCTTAAATGCATGAATATGATTCCATATGTGTTATTTCATAATTATGATGTCTTCACTATTATTCTACAATGATGAAAATAGTCAAAATAAAGAAACACCCTTGAATGAGTAGGTGTGTCCAAACTGTTGACTGGTACTGTGCATGCGTGACTATTTAAATAACTATTTGTGAAAGAGAGGCATAGCTGAACAACTGATCATGGTCAGTGAAACCAGAAATAACAAAATCATGATAAAAACATTTTTAAAGCATCAATTATAATGTAGTATTAAACTGTAGTGTGACAAGGATTTTTCTGCCAGATTAGAGTCTAATGATATATTCAGTGAACTGATTCAACCCCCTTGGGGACTACAGGTTCCTAGTTGACCTTCAGGACCTTTAGGTTGGACGCCCTTGATGTTCTCTCAATCTGGGGTCCACATAGACCGACATGATAAGAATAATTTGGCTGAGGTCAACGTGACTTGACTGACAAGTCTGACAACACAAAGGCCATGAGAACCAACCTCAATACTGCTTCTCTACCTACAGTGCTGTGTAGGATACTGCAGACCGGGGTCATTACTGCTTCTCTACCTACAGTGCTGTGTAGGATACTGCAGACCGGGGTCATTACTGCTTCTCTACCTACAGTGCTGTGTAGGATACTGCAGACCGGGGTCATTACTGCTTCTCTACCTACAGTGCTGTGTACAATACTGGAGACCTGGTTCATTACTGCTTCTCTACCTACAGTGCTGTGTACAATACTGCAGACCTGGGTCATTACTGCTTCTCTACCTACAGTGCTGTGTAGGATACTGCAGACCGGGGTCATTACTGCTTCTCTACCTACAGTGCTGTGTAGGATACTGCAGACCTGCGTCAATACTGCTTCTCTACCTACAGTGCTGTGTAGGATACTGCAGACCTGGGTCATTACTGCTTCTCTACCTACAGTGCTGTGTAGGATACTGCAGACCTGGGTCAATACTGCTTCTCTACCTACAGTGCTGTGTAGGCTACTGCAAACCGGGGTCAATACTGCTTCTCTACCTACAGTGCTGTGTAGGATACTGCAGACCGGGGTCAATACTGCTTCTCTACCTACAGTGCTGTGTAGGATACTGCAGACCTGGGTCATTACTGCTTCTCTACCTACAGTGCTGTGTAGGATACTGCAGACCTGGGTCAATACTGCTTCTCTACCTACAGTGCTGTGTAAGCTACTGCAGACCGGGGTCAATACTGCTTCTCTACCTACAGTGCAGGATACTGCAGACCTGGGTCAATACTGCTTCTCTACCTACAGTGCTGTGTAGGCTACTGCAGACCGGAGTCAATACTGCTTCTCTACCTACAGTGCTGTGTATTCTACTGCAGACCGGGGTCATTACTGCTTCTCTACCTACAGTGCTGTGTAGGATACTGCAGACCAGGGTCATTACTGCTTCTCTACCTACAGTGCTGTGTAGGATACTGCAGACCGGGGTCATTACTGCTTCTCTACCTACAGTGCTGTGTAGGATACTGCAGACCGGGGTCATTACTGCTTCTCTACCTACAGTGCTGTGTAGGATACTGCAGACCGGGGTCATTACTGCTTCTCTATCTACAGTGCTGTGTAGGATACTGCAGACCGGGGTCATTACTGCTTCTCTACCTACAGTGCTGTGTAGGATACTGCAGACCGGGGTCATTACTGCTTCTCTACCTACAGTGCTGTGTAGGATACTGCAGACCGGGGTCATTACTGCTTCTCTACCTACAGTGCTGTGTACAATACTGGAGACCTGGTTCATTACTGCTTCTCTACCTACAGTGCTGTGTACAATACTGCAGACCTGGGTCATTACTGCTTCTCTACCTACAGTGCTGTGTAGGATACTGCAGACCGGGGTCATTACTGCTTCTCTACCTACAGTGCTGTGTAGGATACTGCAGACCTGCGTCAATACTGCTTCTCTACCTACAGTGCTGTGTAGGATACTGCAGACCTGGGTCATTACTGCTTCTCTACCTACAGTGCTGTGTAGGATACTGCAGACCTGGGTCAATACTGCTTCTCTACCTACAGTGCTGTGTAGGCTACTGCAAACCGGGGTCAATACTGCTTCTCTACCTACAGTGCTGTGTAGGATACTGCAGACCGGGGTCAATACTGCTTCTCTACCTACAGTGCTGTGTAGGATACTGCAGACCTGGGTCATTACTGCTTCTCTACCTACAGTGCTGTGTAGGATACTGCAGACCTGGGTCAATACTGCTTCTCTACCTACAGTGCTGTGTAAGCTACTGCAGACCGGGGTCAATACTGCTTCTCTACCTACAGTGCAGGATACTGCAGACCTGGGTCAATACTGCTTCTCTACCTACAGTGCTGTGTAGGCTACTGCAGACCGGGGTCAATACTGCTTCTCTACCTACAGTGCTGTGTATTCTACTGCAGACCGGGGTCATTACTGCTTCTCTACCTACAGTGCTGTGTAGGATACTGCAGACCGGGGTCATTACTGCTTCTCTACCTACAGTGCTGTGTAGGATACTGCAGACCGGGGTCATTACTGCTTCTCTACCTACAGTGCTGTGTAGGATACTGCAGACCGGGGTCATTACTGCTTCTCTACCTACAGTGCTGTGTAGGATACTGCAGACCGGGGTCATTACTGCTTCTCTATCTACAGTGCTGTGTAGGATACTGCAGACCGGGGTCAATACTGCTTCTCTACCTACAGTGCTGTGTAGGATACTGCAGACCGGGGTCATTACTGCTTCTCTACCTACAGTGCTGTGTAGGATACTGCAGACCGGGGTCAATACTGCTTCTCTACCTACAGTGCTGTGTAGGATACTGCAGACCGGGGTAATTACTGCTTCTCTACCTACAGTGCTGTGTAGGATACTGCAGACCGGGGTCAATACTGCTTCTCTACCTACAGTGCTGTGTAGGATACTGCAGACCGGGGTCATTACTGCTTCTCTACCTACAGTGCTGTGTAGGATACTGCAGACCGGGGTCAATACTGCTTCTCTACCTACAGTTCTGTGTAGGATACTGCAGACCGGGGTCATTACTGCTTCTCTACCTACAGTGCTGTGTAGGATACTGCAGACCGGGGTCAATACTGCTTCTCTACCTACAGTGCTGTGTAGGATACTGCAGACCGGGGTCATTACTGCTTCTCTACCTACAGTGCTGTGTAGGATACTGCAGACCGGGGTCATTACTGCTTCTCTACCTACAGTGCTGTGTAGGATACTGCAGACCTGGGTCATTACTGCTTCTCTACCTACAGTGTTGTGTAGGATACTGCAGACCGGGGTCATTACTGCTTCTCTACCTACAGTGCTGTGTAGGATACTGCAGACCTGGGTCAATACTGCTTCTCTACCTACAGTGCTGTGTACAATACTGCAGACCTGGGTCAATACTGCTTCTCTACCTACAGTGCTGTGTACAATACTGCAGACCTGGGTCATTACTGCTTCTCTACCTACAGTGCTGTGTAGGATACTGCAGACCGGGGTCATTACTGCTTCTCTACCTACAGTGCTGTGTAGGATACTGCAGACCTGCGTCAATACTGCTTCTCTACCTACAGTGCTGTGTAGGATACTGCAGACCTGGGTCATTACTGCTTCTCTACCTACAGTGCTGTGTAGGATACTGCAGACCTGGGTCAATACTGCTTCTCTACCTACAGTGCTGTGTAGGCTACTGCAAACCGGGGTCAATACTGCTTCTCTACCTACAGTGCTGTGTAGGATACTGCAGACCGGGGTCAATACTGCTTCTCTACCTACAGTGCTGTGTAGGATACTGCAGACCTGGGTCATTACTGCTTCTCTACCTACAGTGCTGTGTAGGATACTGCAGACCTGGGTCAATACTGCTTCTCTACCTACAGTGCTGTGTAAGCTACTGCAGACCGGGGTCAATACTGCTTCTCTACCTACAGTGCAGGATACTGCAGACCTGGGTCAATACTGCTTCTCTACCTACAGTGCTGTGTAGGCTACTGCAGACCGGGGTCAATACTGCTTCTCTACCTACAGTGCTGTGTATGCTACTGCAGACCGGGGTCATTACTGCTTCTCTACCTACAGTGCTGTGTAGGATACTGCAGACCGGGGTCATTACTGCTTCTCTACCTACAGTGCTGTGTAGGATACTGCAGACCGGGGTCATTACTGCTTCTCTACCTACAGTGCTGTGTAGGATACTGCAGACCGGGGTCATTACTGCTTCTCTACCTACAGTGCTGTGTAGGATACTGCAGACCGGGGTCATTACTGCTTCTCTATCTACAGTGCTGTGTAGGATACTGCAGACCGGGGTCAATACTGCTTCTCTACCTACAGTGCTGTGTAGGATACTGCAGACCGGGGTCATTACTGCTTCTCTACCTACAGTGCTGTGTAGGATACTGCAGACCGGGGTCAATACTGCTTCTCTACCTACAGTGCTGTGTAGGATACTGCAGACCGGGGTAATTACTGCTTCTCTACCTACAGTGCTGTGTAGGATACTGCAGACCGGGGTCATTACTGCTTCTCTACCTACAGTGCTGTGTAGGATACTGCAGACCGGGGTCATTACTGCTTCTCTACCTACAGTGCTGTGTAGGATACTGCAGACCGGGGTCAATACTGCTTCTCTACCTACAGTGCTGTGTAGGATACTGCAGACCGGGGTCATTACTGCTTCTCTACCTACAGTGCTGTGTAGGATACTGCAGACCGGGGTCAATACTGCTTCTCTACCTACAGTGCTGTGTAGGATACTGCAGACCGGGGTCATTACTGCTTCTCTACCTACAGTGCTGTGTAGGATACTGCAGACCGGGGTCATTACTGCTTCTCTACCTACAGTGCTGTGTAGGATACTGCAGACCTGGGTCATTACTGCTTCTCTACCTACAGTGCTGTGTAGGATACTGCAGACCGGGGTCATTACTGCTTCTCTACCTACAGTGCTGTGTAGGATACTGCAGACCTGGGTCAATACTGCTTCTCTACCTACAGTGCTGTGTAGGATACTGCAGACCGGGGTCATTACTGCTTCTCTACCTACAGTGCTGTGTAGGATACTGCAGACCTGGGTCATTACTGCTTCTCTACCTACAGTGCTGTGTAGGCTACTGCAGACCGGGGTCATTACTGCTTCTCTACCTACAGTGCTGTGTAGGATACTGCAGACCTGGGTCAATACTGCTTCTCTACCTACAGTGCTGTGTAGGATACTGCAGACCGGGGTCATTACTGCTTCTCTACCTACAGTGCTGTGTAGGATACTGCAGACCGGGGTCATTACTGCTTCTCTACCTACAGTGCTGTGTAGGATACTGCAGACCTGGGTCATTACTGCTTCTCTACCTACAGTGCTGTGTATGCTACTGCAGACCGGGGTCAATACTGCTTCTCTACCTACAGTGCTGTGTAGGATACTGCAGACCGGGGTCATTACTGCTTCTCTACCTACAGTGCTGTGTAGGATACTGCAGACCGGGGTCATTACTGCTTCTCTACCTACAGTGCTGTGTAGGATACTGCAGACCTGGGTCATTACTGCTTCTCTACCTACAGTGCTGTGTAGGATACTGCAGACCGGGGTCATTACTGCTTCTCTACCTACAGTGCTGTGTAGGATACTGCAGACCTGGGTCAATACTGCTTCTCTACCTACAGTGCTGTGTAGGATACTGCAGACCGGGGTCATTACTGCTTCTCTACCTACAGTGCTGTGTAGGATACTGCAGACCGGGGTCATTACTGCTTCTCTACCTACAGTGCTGTGTAGGCTACTGCAGACCGGGGTCAATACTGCTTCTCTACCTACAGTGCTGTGTATGCTACTGCAGACCGGGGTCATTACTGCTTCTCTACCTACAGTGCTGTGTAGGATACTGCAGACCGGGGTCATTACTGCTTCTCTACCTACAGTGCTGTGTAGGATACTGCAGACCGGGGTCATTACTGCTTCTCTACCTACAGTGCTGTGTAGGATACTGCAGACCGGGGTCATTACTGCTTCTCTACCTACAGTGCTGTGTAGGATACTGCAGACCGGGGTCATTACTGCTTCTCTATCTACAGTGCTGTGTAGGATACTGCAGACCGGGGTCATTACTGCTTCTCTACCTACAGTGCTGTGTAGGATACTGCAGACCGGGGTCAATACTGCTTCTCTACCTACAGTGCTGTGTAGGATACTGCAGACCGGGGTAATTACTGCTTCTCTACCTACAGTGCTGTGTAGGATACTGCAGACCGGGGTCATTACTGCTTCTCTACCTACAGTGCTGTGTAGGATACTGCAGACCGGGGTCATTACTGCTTCTCTACCTACAGTGCTGTGTAGGATACTGCAGACCGGGGTCAATACTGCTTCTCTACCTACAGTGCTGTGTAGGATACTGCAGACCGGGGTCATTACTGCTTCTCTACCTACAGTGCTGTGTAGGATACTGCAGACCGGGGTCAATACTGCTTCTCTACCTACAGTGCTGTGTAGGATACTGCAGACCGGGGTCATTACTGCTTCTCTACCTACAGTGCTGTGTAGGATACTGCAGACCGGGGTCATTACTGCTTCTCTACCTACAGTGCTGTGTAGGATACTGCAGACCTGGGTCATTACTGCTTCTCTACCTACAGTGCTGTGTAGGATACTGCAGACCGGGGTCATTACTGCTTCTCTACCTACAGTGCTGTGTAGGATACTGCAGACCTGGGTCAATACTGCTTCTATACCTACAGTGCTGTGTAGGATACTGCAGACCGGGGTCATTACTGCTTCTCTACCTACAGTGCTGTGTAGGATACTGCAGACCTGGGTCATTACTGCTTCTCTACCTACAGTGCTGTGTAGGCTACTGCAGACTGGGGTCATTACTGCTTCTCTACCTACAGTGCTGTGTAGGATACTGCAGACCTGGGTCAATACTGCTTCTCTACCTACAGTGCTGTGTAGGCTACTGCAGACCGGGGTCATTACTGCTTCTCTACCTACAGTGCTGTGTAGGATACTGCAGACCGGGGTCATTACTGCTTCTCTACCTACAGTGCTGTGTAGGATACTGCAGACCTGGGTCATTACTGCTTCTCTACCTACAGTGCTGTGTAGGCTACTGCAGACCGGGGTCATTACTGCTTCTCTACCTACAGTGCTGTGTAGGATACTGCAGACCGGGGTCAATACTGCTTCTCTACCTACAGTGCTGTGTAGGATACTGCAGACCTGGGTCATTACTGCTTCTCTACCTACAGTGCTGTGTAAGATACTGCAGACCTGGGTCAATACTGCTTCTCTACCTACAGTGCTGTGTAGGCTACTGCAGACCGGGGTCAATACTGCTTCTCTACCTACAGTGCTGTGTATGCTACTGCAGACCGGGGTCATTACTGCTTCTCTACCTACAGTGCTGTGTAGGATACTGCAGACCGGGGTCATTACTGCTTTCTCTACCTACAGTGCTGTGTAGGATACTGCAGACCGGGGTCATTACTGCTTCTCTACCTACAGTGCTGTGTAGGATACTGCAGACCTGGGTAAATACTGCTTCTCTACCTACAGTGCTGTCTAGGATACTGCAGACCGGGGTCATTACTGCTTCTCTACCTACAGTGCTGTGTAGGATACTGCAGACCTGGGTCATTACTGCTTCTCTACCTACAGTGCTGTGTAGGCTACTACAGACCGGGGTCATTACTGCTTCTCTACCTACAGTGCTGTGTAGGATACTGCAGACCGGGGTCATTACTGCTTCTCTACCTACAGTGCTGTGTAGGATACTGCAGACCGGGGTCAATACTGCTTCTCTACCTACAGTGCTGTGTAGGATACTGCAGACCGGGGTCATTACTGCTTCTCTACCTACAGTGCTGTGTAGGATACTGCAGACCGGGGTCATTACTGCTTCTCTACCTACAGTGCTGTGTAGGATACTGCAGCCCGGGGTCATTACTGCTTCTCTACCTACAGTGCTGTGTAGGATACTGCAGACCTGGGTCAATACTGCTTCTCTACCTACAGTGCTGTGTAGGATACTGCAGACCGGGGTCATTACTGCTTCTCTACCTACAGTGCTGTGTAGGATACTGCAGACCTGGGTCATTACTGCTTCTCTACCTACAGTGCTGTGTAGGATACTGCAGACCGGGGTCATTACTGCTTCTCTACCTACAGTGCTGTGTAGGATACTGCAGACCTGGGTCAATACTGCTTCTCTACCTACAGTGCTGTGTAGGCTACTGCAGACCGGGGTCATTACTGCTTCTCTACCTACAGTGCTGTGTAGGATACTGCAGACCGGGGTCATTACTGCTTCTCTACCTACAGTGCTGTGTAGGATACTGCAGACCTGGGTCAATACTGCTTCTCTACCTACAGTGCTGTGTAGGCTACTGCAGACCGGGGTCATTACTGCTTCTCTACCTACAGTGCTGTGTAGGATACTGCAGACCGGGGTCAATACTGCTTCTCTACCTACAGTGCTGTGTAGGATACTGCAGACCGGGGTCATTACTGCTTCTCTACCTACAGTGCTGTGTAGGATACTGCAGACCGGGGTCATTACTGCTTCTCTACCTACAGTGCTGTGTAGGATACTGCAGCCCTGGGTCATTACTGCTTCTCTACCTACAGTGCTGTGTAGGATACTGCAGACCGGGGTCATTACTGCTTCTCTACCTACAGTGCTGTGTAGGATACTGCAGACCTGGGTCAATACTGCTTCTCTACCTACAGTGCTGTGTAGGATACTGCAGACCGGGGTCATTACTGCTTCTCTACCTACAGTGCTGTGTAGGATACTGCAGACCTGGGTCATTACTGCTTCTCTACCTACAATGCTGTGTAGGATACTGCAGACCGGGGTCATTACTGCTTCTCTACCTACAGTGCTGTGTAGGATACTGCAGACCTGGGTCAATACTGCTTCTCTACCTACAGTGCTGTGTAGGCTACTGCAGACCGGGGTCATTACTGCTTCTCTACCTACAGTGCTGTGTAGGATACTGCAGACCGGGGTCATTACTGCTTCTCTACCTACAGTGCTGTGTAGGATACTGCAGACCTGGGTCATTACTGCTTCTCTACCTACAGTGCTGTGTAGGCTACTGCAGACCGGGGTCATTACTGCTTCTCTACCTACAGTGCTGTGTAGGATACTGCAGACCGGGGTCAATACTGCTTCTCTACCTACAGTGCTGTGTAGGATACTGCAGACCTGGGTCATTACTGCTTCTCTACCTACAGTGCTGTGTAGGATACTGCAGACCTGGGTCAATACTGCTTCTCTACCTACAGTGCTGTGTAGGCTACTGCAGACCGGGGTCAATACTGCTTCTCTACCTACAGTGCTGTGTATGCTACTGCAGACCGGGGTCATTACTGCTTCTCTACCTACAGTGCTGTCAAGGATACTGCAGACCGGGGTCATTACTGCTTCTCTACCTACAGTGCTGTGTAGGATACTGCAGACCGGGGTCATTACTGCTTCTCTACCTACAGTGCTGTGTAGGATACTGCAGACCTGGGTCATTACTGCTTCTCTACCTACAGTGCTGTGTAGGATACTGCAGACCGGGGTCATTACTGCTTCTCTACCTACAGTGCTGTGTAGGATACTGCAGACCGGGGTCATTACTGCTTCTCTACCTACAGTGCTGTGTAGGATACTGCAGACCTGGGTCATTACTGCTTCTCTACCTACAGTGCTGTGTAGGCTACTGCAGACCGGGGTCATTACTGCTTCTCTACCTACAGTGCTGTGTAGGATACTGCAGACCGGGGTCATTACTGCTTCTCTACCTACAGTGCTGTGTAGGATACTGCAGACCGGGGTCATTACTGCTTCTCTACCTACAGTGCTGTGTAGGATACTGCAGACCTGGGTCAATACTGCTTCTCTACCTACAGTGCTGTGTAGGCTACTGCAGACCGGGGTCAATACTGCTTCTCTACCTACAGTGCTGTGTATGCTACTGCAGACCGGGGTCATTACTGCTTCTCTACCTACAGTGCTGTCAAGGATACTGCAGACCGGGGTCATTACTGCTTCTCTACCTACAGTGCTGTGTAGGATACTGCAGACCGGGGTCATTACTGCTTCTCTACCTACAGTGCTGTGTAGGATACTGCAGACCTGGGTCATTACTGCTTCTCTACCTACAGTGCTGTGTAGGATACTGCAGACCGGGGTCATTACTGCTTCTCTACCTACAGTGCTGTGTAGGATACTGCAGACCTGGGTCAATACTGCTTCTCTACCTACAGTGCTGTGTAGGATACTGCAGACCGGGGTCATTACTGCTTCTCTACCTACAGTGCTGTGTAGGATACTGCAGACCGGGGTCATTACTGCTTCTCTACCTACAGTGCTGTGTAGGATACTGCAGACCTGGGTCATTACTGCTTCTCTACCTACAGTGCTGTGTAGGCTACTGCAGACCGGGGTCATTACTGCTTCTCTACCTACAGTGCTGTGTAGGATACTGCAGACCGGGGTCATTACTGCTTCTCTACCTACAGTGCTGTGTAGGATACTGCAGACCGGGGTCATTACTGCTTCTCTACCTACAGTGCTGTGTAGGATACTGCAGACATGGGTCAATACTGCTTCTCTACCTACAGTGCTGTGTAGGCTACTGCAGACCGGGGTCAATACTGCTTCTCTACCTACAGTGCAGGATACTGCAGACCTGGGTCATTACTGCTTCTCTACCTACAGTGCTGTGTATGCTACTGCAGACCGGGGTCAATACTGCTTCTCTACCTACAGTGCTGTGTAGGATACTGCAGACCTGGGTCATTACTGCTTCTCTACCTACAGTGCTGTGTAGGATACTGCAGACCTGGGTCAATACTGCTTCTCTACCTACAGTGCTGTGTAGGATACTGCAGACTGGGGTCATTACTGCTTCTCTACCTACAGTGCTCTGTAGGATACTGCAGACCGGGGTCATTACTGCTTCTCTACCTACAGTGCTGTGTAGGATACTGCAGACCGGGGTCAATACTGCTTCTCTACCTACAGTGCTGTGTAGGATACTGCAGACCTGGGTCATTACTGCTTCTCTACCTACAGTGCTGTGTAGGATACTGCAGACCTCGGTCAATACTGCTTCTCTACCTACAGTGCTGTGTAGGCTACTGCAGACCGGGGTCAATACTGCTTCTCTACCTACAGTGCTGTGTATGCTACTGCAGACCGGGGTCATTACTGCTTCTCTACCTACAGTGCTGTGTAGGATACTGCAGACCGGGGTCATTACTGCTTCTCTACCTACAGTGCTGTGTATGCTACTGCAGACCGGGGTCATTACTGCTTCTCTACCTACAGTGCTGTCAAGGATACTGCAGACCGGGGTCATTACTGCTTCTCTACCTACAGTGCTGTGTAGGATACTGCAGACCGGGGTCATTACTGCTTCTCTACCTACAGTGCTGTGTAGGATACTGCAGACCTGGGTCATTACTGCTTCTCTACCTACAGTGCTGTGTAGGATACTGCAGACCGGGGTCATTACTGCTTCTCTACCTACAGTGCTGTGTAGGATACTGCAGACCTGGGTCAATACTGCTTCTCTACCTACAGTGCTGTGTAGGATACTGCAGACCGGGGTCATTACTGCTTCTCTACCTACAGTGCTGTGTAGGATACTGCAGACCGGGGTCATTACTGCTTCTCTACCTACAGTGCTGTGTAGGATACTGCAGACCTGGGTCAATACTGCTTCTCTACCTACAGTGCTGTGTAGGCTACTGCAGACCGGGGTCAATACTGCTTCTCTACCTACAGTGCAGGATACTGCAGACCTGGGTCATTACTGCTTCTCTACCTACAGTGCTGTGTATGCTACTGCAGACCGGGGTCAATACTGCTTCTCTACCTACAGTGCTGTGTAGGATACTGCAGACCTGGGTCATTACTGCTTCTCTACCTACAGTGCTGTGTAGGATACTGCAGACCTGGGTCAATACTGCTTCTCTACCTACAGTGCTGTGTAGGATACTGCAGACTGGGGTCATTACTGCTTCTCTACCTACAGTGCTGTGTAGGATACTGCAGACCGGGGTCATTACTGCTTCTCTACCTACAGTGCTGTGTAGGATACTGCAGACCGGGGTCAATACTGCTTCTCTACCTACAGTGCTGTGTAGGATACTGCAGACCTGGGTCATTACTGCTTCTCTACCTACAGTGCTGTGTAGGATACTGCAGACCTGGGTCAATACTGCTTCTCTACCTACAGTGCTGTGTAGGCTACTGCAGACCGGGGTCAATACTGCTTCTCTACCTACAGTGCTGTGTATGCTACTGCAGACCGGGGTCATTACTGCTTCTCTACCTACAGTGCTGTGTAGGATACTGCAGACCGGGGTCATTACTGCTTCTCTACCTACAGTGCTGTGTAGGATACTGCAGACCGGGGTCATTACTGCTTCTCTACCTACAGTGCTGTGTAGGATACTGCAGACCTGGGTCATTACTGCTTCTCTACCTACAGTGCTGTGTAGGATACTGCAGACCGGGGTCATTACTGCTTCTCTACCTACAGTGCTGTGTAGGATACTGCAGACCTGGGTCAATACTGCTTCTCTACCTACAGTGCTGTGTAGGATACTGCAGACCGGGGTCATTACTGCTTCTCTACCTACAGTGCTGTGTAGGATACTGCAGACCGGGGTCATTACTGCTTCTCTACCTACAGTGCTGTGTAGGATACTGCAGACCTGGGTCAATACTGCTTCTCTACCTACAGTGCTGTGTAGGCTACTGCAGACCGGGGTCAATACTGCTTCTCTACCTACAGTGCAGGATACTGCAGACCTGGGTCATTACTGCTTCTCTACCTACAGTGCTGTGTATGCTACTGCAGACCGGGGTCAATACTGCTTCTCTACCTACAGTGCTGTGTAGGATACTGCAGACCTGGGTCATTACTGCTTCTCTACCTACAGTGCTGTGTAGGATACTGCAGACCTGGGTCAATACTGCTTCTCTACCTACAGTGCTGTGTAGGATACTGCAGACTGGGGTCATTACTGCTTCTCTACCTACAGTGCTGTGTAGGATACTGCAGACCGGGGTCATTACTGCTTCTCTACCTACAGTGCTGTGTAGGATACTGCAGACCGGGGTCAATACTGCTTCTCTACCTACAGTGCTGTGTAGGATACTGCAGACCTGGGTCATTACTGCTTCTCTACCTACAGTGCTGTGTAGGATACTGCAGACCTGGGTCAATACTGCTTCTCTACCTACAGTGCTGTGTAGGCTACTGCAGACCGGGGTCAATACTGCTTCTCTACCTACAGTGCTGTGTATGCTACTGCAGACTGGGGTCATTACTGCTTCTCTACCTACAGTGCTGTGTAGGATACTGCAGACCGGGGTCATTACTGCTTCTCTACCTACAGTGCTGTGTAGGATACTGCAGACCGGGGTCATTACTGCTTCTCTACCTACAGTGCTGTGTAGGATACTGCAGACCTGGGTCATTACTGCTTCTCTACCTACAGTGCTGTGTAGGATACTGCAGACCGGGGTCATTACTGCTTCTCTACCTACAGTGCTGTGTAGGATACTGCAGACCTGGGTCAATACTGCTTCTCTACCTACAGTGCTGTGTAGGATACTGCAGACCGGGGTCATTACTGCTTCTCTACCTACAGTGCTGTGTAGGATACTGCAGACCGGGGTCATTACTGCTTCTCTACCTACAGTGCTGTGTAGGATACTGCAGACCTGGGTCATTACTGCTTCTCTACCTACAGTGCTGTGTAGGCTACTGCAGACCGGGGTCATTACTGCTTCTCTACCTACAGTGCTGTGTAGGATACTGCAGACCGGGGTCATTACTGCTTCTCTACCTACAGTGCTGTGTAGGATACTGCAGACCGGGGTCATTACTGCTTCTCTACCTACAGTGCTGTGTAGGATACTGCAGACCTGGGTCAATACTGCTTCTCTACCTACAGTGCAGGATACTGCAGACCTGGGTCATTACTGCTTCTCTACCTACAGTGCTGTGTATGCTACTGCAGACCGGGGTCAATACTGCTTCTCTACCTACAGTGCTGTGTAGGATACTGCAGACCTGGGTCATTACTGCTTCTCTACCTACATTGCTGTGTAGGATACTGCAGACCGGGGTCATTACTGCTTCTCTACCTACAGTGCTGTGTAGGATACTGCAGACCTGGGTCAATACTGCTTCTCTACCTACAGTGCTGTGTAGGATACTGCAGACCGGGGTCATTACTGCTTCTCTACCTACAGTGCTGTGTAGGATACTGCAGACCGGGGTCATTACTGCTTCTCTACCTACAGTGCTGTGTAGGATACTGCAGACCTGGGTCATTACTGCTTCTCTACCTACAGTGCTGTGTAGGCTACTGCAGACCGGGGTCATTACTGCTTCTCTACCTACAGTGCTGTGTAGGATACTGCAGACCGGGGTCATTACTGCTTCCCTACCTACAGTGCTGTGTAGGATACTGCAGACCGGGGTCATTACTGCTTCTCTACCTACAGTGCTGTGTAGGATACTGCAGACCTGGGTCAATACTGCTTCTCTACCTACAGTGCTGTGTAGGCTACTGCAGACCGGGGTCAATACTGCTTCTCTACCTACAGTGCAGGATACTGCAGACCTGGGTCATTACTGCTTCTCTACCTACAGTGCTGTGTATGCTACTGCAGACCGGGGTCAATACTGCTTCTCTACCTACAGTGCTGTGTAGGATACTGCAGACCTGGGTCATTACTGCTTCTCTACCTACAGTGCTGTGTAGGATACTGCAGACCTGGGTCAATACTGCTTCTCTACCTACAGTGCTGTGTAGGATACTGCAGACTGGGGTCAATATTGCTTCTCTACCTACAGTGCTGTGTAGGATACTGTAGACCTGGGTCATTACTGCTTCTCTACCTACAGTGCTGTGTAGGATACTGCAGACCGGGGTCATTACTGCTTCTCTACCTACAGTGCTGTGTAGGATACTGCAGACTGGGGTCAATACTGCTTCTCTACCTACAGTGCTGTGTAGGATACTGCAGACCGGGGTCATTACTGCTTCTCTACCTACAGTGCTGTGTAGGATACTGCAGACCGGGGTCATTACTGCTTCTCTACCTACAGTGCTGTGTAGGATACTGCAGACCGGGGTCATTACTGCTTCTCTACCTCAAATCAAATCAAATCAAATTTTATTTGTCACATACACATGGTTAGCAGATGTTAATGCGAGTGTAGCGAAATGCTTGTGCTTCTAGTTCCGACAATGCAGTAATAACAAGTAATCTAACTAACAATTCCAAAACTACTGTCTTGTACACATGCAAGGGGATAAAGAATATGTACATAAGGATATATGAATGAGTGATGGTACAGAGCAGCATAGGCAAGATACAGTAGATGGTATCGAGTACAGTATGTACAAATGAGATGAGTATGTAAACAAAGTGGCATAGTTTAAAGTGGCTAGTGATACATGTATTACATAAGGATACAGTCGATGATATAGAGTACAGTATATACGTATGCATATGAGATGAATAATGTAGGGTAAGTAACATTATATAAGGTAGCATTGTTTAAAGTGGCTAGTGATATATTTACATAATTTCCCATCAATTCCCATTATTAAAGTGGCTGGAGTTGAGTCAGTGTCAGTGTGTTGGCAGCAGCCACTCAGTGTTAGTGGTGGCTGTTTAACAGTCTGATGGCCTTGAGATAGAAGCTGTTTTTCAGTCTCTCGGTCCCAGCTTTGATGCACCTGTACTGACCTCGCCTTCTGGATGATAGCGGGGTGAACAGGCAGTGGCTCGGGTGGTTGATGTCCTTGATGATCTTTATGGCCTTCCTGTGACATCGGGTGGTGTAGGTGTCCTGGAGGGCAGGTAGTTTGCCCCCGGTGATGCGTTGTGCAGACCTCACTACCCTCTGGAGAGCCTTACGGTTGAGGGCGGTGCAGTTGCCATACCAGGCGGTGATACAGCCCGCCAGGATGCTCTCGATTGTGCATCTGTAGAAGTTTGTGAGTGCTTTTGGTGACAAGCCGAATTTCTTCAGCCTCCTGAGGTTGAAGAGGCGCTGCTGCGCCTTCTTCACGATGCTGTCTGTGTGAGTGGACCAATTCAGTTTGTCTGTGATGTGTATGCCGAGGAACTTAAAACTTGCTACCCTCTCCACTACTGTTCCATCGATGTGGATAGGGGGGTGTTCCCTCTGCTGTTTCCTGAAGTCCACAATCATCTCCTTAGTTTTGTTGACGTTGAGTGTGAGGTTATTTTCCTGACACCACACTCCGAGGGCCCTCACCTCCTCCCTGTAGGCCGTCTCGTCGTTATTGGTAATCAAGCCTACCACTGTTGTGTCGTCCGCAAACTTGATGATTGAGTTGGAGGCGTGCGTGGCCACGCAGTCGTGGGTGAACAGGGAGTACAGGAGAGGGCTCAGAACGCACCCTTGTGGGGCCCCAGTGTTGAGGATCAGCGGGGAGGAGATGTTGTTGCCTACCCTCACCACCTGGGGGCGGCCCGTCAGGAAGTCCAGTACCCAGTTGCACAGGGCGGGGTCGAGACCCAGGGTCTCGAGCTTGATGACGAGCTTGGAGGGTACTATGGTGTTGAATGCCGAGCTGTAGTCGATGAACAGCATTCTCACATAGGTATTCCTCTTGTCCAGATGGGTTAGGGCAGTGTGCAGTGTGGTTGAGATTGCATCGTCTGTGGACCTATTTGGGCGGTAAGCAAATTGGAGTGGGTCTAGGGTGTCAGGTAGGGTGGAGGTGATATGGTCCTTGACTAGTCTCTCAAAGCACTTCATGATGACGGATGTGAGTGCTACGGGGCGGTAGTCGTTTAGCTCAGTTACCTTAGCTTTCTTGGGAACAGGAACAATGGTGGCCCTCTTGAAGCATGTGGGAACAGCAGACTGGTATAGGGATTGATTGAATATGTCCGTAAACACACCGGCCAGCTGGTCTGCGCATGCTCTGAGGGCGCGGCTGGGGATGCCGTCTGGGCCTGCAGCCTTGCGAGGGTTAACACGTTTAAATGTCTTACTCACCTCGGCTGCAGTGAAGGAGAGACCGCATGTTTTCGTTGCAGGCCGTGTCAGTGGCACTGTATTGTCCTCAATGCGGGCAAAAAAGTTATTTAGTCTGCCTACAGTGCTGTGTAGGATACTGCAGACCGGGGTCATTACTGCTTCTCTACCTACAGTGCTGTGTAGGATACTGCAGACCGGGGTCATTACTGCTTCTCTACCTACAGTGCTGTGTAGGATACTGCAGACCGGGGTCAATACTGCTTCTCTACCTACAGTGCTGTGTAGGATACTGCAGACCGGGGTCATTACTGCTTCTCTACCTACAGTGCTGTGTAGGATACTGCAGACCGGGGTCATTACTGCTTCTCTACCTACAGTGCTGTGTAGGATACTGCAGACCGGGGTCATTACTGCTTCTCTACCTACAGTGCTGTGTAGGATACTGCAGACCGGGGTCATTACTGCTTCTCTACCTACAGTGCTGTGCGGGTTATACATGTTTATCCATTTCAACTAACCTTGAATTCTGTCCTTGTAGAATTCTAAACTTATTAATAATAACTTATCCTTAATTTCCATTATTAGTATCGTGGAGCCTTGCTTGAAAATAAAGTACAGAGCTGTACATTGTACTGTGTAAGTTTATTTCTTATCCATGCAAAAGTTAGAGTTCATTTTGAAGATAGGACAGTTCAGTACACTGCTGCCATTCCCTGAGGTAATGCCCCAGACTTACTGTATCTATAAATAGGGTTACTGGGCTGCATCCTCCCAGCCACACAGCTCCTTATGCATGCTGCTGTCCCCTTTAGCATGGCCTGCCACAGCACTGAGCCATCCACCATGTCCTGGTCCAGCATGGAGCGCTGGTGGTGGTGAGCACTGCACTGACTGACTGAATTACATCAGCCTTAGCTTCCGCCTCAGCTAGCTAAACCACCATGCCTGTTATGTCCTCAGGTCAGCCTGAACATCCTTGGCCAACACAGACCGAACAGTGTTTTCTATAGTTATTATTAGAACTAGGGCCTGGAATTTTTCCTGGTCAGGTTATGTGGTAAATATAACACAAACTAACCAGCCTATTCCAAATATATGGATCAGTGTTGAAATTCTGCAGATGCCTGAAGGCAAAACTTAATCAGAATCATGTTATATAAGTATATGATGAGTCATATGGCCCAAAGACAAGATAGTTTTTGGTTTAAGATGTTTGTTTACTCCATTATGTCATCTTCCTAACCACAAAACAGCACAGTGCCATAGTGGACACGGTTTCCCCTCGGATCGATCTGTACCTCCTCTCCAACACATCAACAGCTGCTCACAGGGAGGCTGCCCAGCATCATTAAGTAAGGAAGATGACTGAGCCAAAGGAGGTCAGCACCTTCCTGCTCGTCGGAATTTCTTATTTAACATATCATTCATTCTGAATTGCTAATAAAAAGGTCTGGGAGCTTATTGAAAGCTTTTTATCACCCCGCTTATTTCATGTCGTCTAGCTCTATTCAATTATTCGTAAGTTAGCTACTACTATGATACCTTGCTACCATACCACACCATTCTTTGCGAAGCTGCTGAAGCAACTGAAATACTGCTAAGTTTCAGCTGGTAGGTTATGCATTATAAAATCCATTTACCAGTTTGGTTACGAATAGAGAGAAAATGTGGTGGCTTCTGTAGGTTTTTCATCAGAACCTTGTTATCACTGTGCTGACATGAAGATTGCACACTTGGCTATTTGTGGATAAGTGAAACATGGAGATAGAAGGGTTTTAAGTGCTGGTGGGCGAGTCTCCTCTCCTGCCTAAGTGCTGCATGTTATTGCTGTTTCACCAGGAGAAAGACTTCACTTTGCTCAGACAGGACATTGTATTAAGCCTAATAAAGTAATGGGAATTGTCACTTCCTCAGGGAAATGTGCAGTATGAACATGGTACAAGCTGTAGAAGCTGACATAAAAATAAATTAATTTTAGAAGTACTCGCTGACATCGGTGCAGAACGCAGCACACTCCAACAGCCAATAGTAATAGGGGGTTTGTGTCTTGGTTTGTTAGTGTGAATTTGTGTCTGTGCTTCTATAGTGTAATAACAAATCAAGACATTATGCAACGAACCAAACTAAGCCCACTGAAAGATACACATGACGTCACCTGCCGTGTCAGTCATCTTTATGGGACAGCAATGCCCTCTGCTGTTTGAAAATGTTTCTGCAGGTGGTAATGTGCATGTGAAATAGAAGAGTTGAATCTAGAGTACTTGTGTTTATCAATTAAACTATACTATGGCTCAGTACATAAAGTTTAGTGTTAGTATTTGCTTCCATCCAAAGATATTTATTGGCATCCCACTAAATTAGATGGATTGAGTAGTCCTCTAGAGATATAGGCCTTATCAGACGATCCCACATTGATCATGACAGAAATGTTCATCATTATAGTGCTAACATGTAGAGAAAGACAATATTCATGTCAATCTGTGAATGAACACGACATCACCAATACATTAATCAAAGTAATTAGTGTCAGTGAGCCGTAGTTAAACATACTCTGTGATCACATTAACCTGACAGAGAGAGGACATTGGAATGGAAAATGGCACCCCTAACTGCATAGGATAAACATCACGTCAGGGGTCCTCTCTGCACCAAACCAAACAATACAATGCCTTAGAGCTGCTGGGGTCTGATGAGGACACTGCTGGGGACAGATAAAGCAGACATCCATCAGACGGTCCTGCTGCTGCTTCACAGCCTTCTGGGAAACAAATCACCCTGCATCATGCACTCTCACAGCCAGCACATTCACAATCTCCGTCTGCCTTTACACTACCATCTAGCATGTCGCCCACTTACAGCTAGTCAATACTGTACAGATAGCCAAGCTATCTTAGCACTTCCAACACCAGGGTTTGTATTGTGCCCCTGATGGATATGCCTGATTGAGTTTGTTGTTGGCATGGACAGCCTCAGTCCCAATTAGTGCTGCATAAATTGCATGAAACAGTAATGGTGTTCTGTAAAAGGAAAAGCAACAAGAGGCTGATGGCAAGGGACACAAACAGGAACCAGGGCTACACTTAAATGAATTTAAATTAATTTATCATTAGTATAGCTAATCATAAATGCTTATATATATATATATATATATATATATATATATATATATATATATATATATATACACACACACCTGTGTATTTTTCTCTGCTGCAGTCCAGGTTGTTTTTCTGGAGCCAGTTGATCACTCCTTTACCCAGCTATTGCTTCATAATGGAAATACATATAATTAAAACGTAAAAAGGGGACATACTTTCACAACACTAAATATAGTGACTAAATTGAACATCTCTTCCAGTTAGGCCTGACTTCGACTTATAGTCATAACCAGGCGATGACAGCTTCTAATAGACCGTGAATCACCAGGTCACTTTAAGTAAGAGCCATCTGAGCATCTCACAATCTGCTCCTGATTCTCTGGAACGAGTTTTTATATCCTGTCACGATCTCTCCATTCCTTAATGGAGGACAGGCGGTCCAAATGTTCATGAAATGCATTCTAAGTTCCATCAAAACTGCACTTCTCAGACACTATGAAAGTTTTAAATATCAACATAATTTATTACATCACAAACAAATACACAACTTTGTCAAAGATGGTGATCCATGTCTTCATAAACACGACCATTAGCAAGACTATAGAAACATCAGCAGAGGTCAATCTCGTGTCTCCAGTGCTACAGTTCAGAGCACTTAGGGTCACAACAAGCCTGTTTTTTAGTCTTCTCCAGCGGAAGGCAGCACGCTGTTTTGAACGAAGCTATCCATTCATTTGATTTTCCTGTCACGCTGTGAGGCCCTGGGAGAAAGCACATTGACTTATTGCTTAGACTGGGCGCACAGGCCACACGTCCACCTACCTTATATAAACTCATCACAGTCAGTGAGCTTCTCCTCTGGACGGAGCCTGTCAGCCAAAGGTCAATTAACATTAAGTAGATCCATGAAATCTTAAAACATCCAATACATTTTTAAACTGGGAACATTGCTGTTGTGTCGACAGTGCCATTTTATAGACATTAAGAAAGCACTAAATCGTCCACCCACATCATTACCACCAACATGGAGTCTGAGTTACACACGTAATGAAATGTCAATTAGTCATGAAGAGTGTATAAAAAAAACGCAGATTTGAGACTTGAAAAGTTCAAAAAGTAAAAATGCAGAATAAAAGTTCCTAGTAGTCCTAGTACTTATTGCGGACCGTCACTTTAGTGAGTCGTCCCCTCTGGTTCTGGAATGCCGTACCCTGTCCCCATATCCCTCCTCCTCTGCATCGTCTTCTGAGCTGTGGACCACTGCAGCACTCAGAGTCCGAAGGTCCCCAAGCACTGACAGTAGCGAGTCTAACAGGGAACACACAGAACAGTTCACTGGTTACTACTGTGTGTCTGTAGACATGTTAACTATAGTCAAATTACAATTTCATTCTATGTTTTATAAATTTGCTATAAACATGTTATAGATAATAGTATACATGAAGTATACTTAAGGACACCGGCTCTTTCCATGACAGACTGACCAGGTGAATCCAGGTTGAAACTATGATCCTTTATTAATGTCACTTGTTAAATCCACTTCAATCAGTGTAAATGAAGGGGAGGAGACGGGTTAAAGAAGGATTTTTAAGCCATGAGACAATTGAGACATGGATTGTACAGTACCAGTCAAAAGTTTGGACACACCTACACATTCCAGGGGGTTCTCTTTATTTTTACTATTTTCTACACTGTAGAATAACAGTGAAGACATCAAAACCATGAAATAGCACATATGGAATCATGTAGTAACCAAAAAAAAGTGTTAAACAAATCCAAAAATACTTGATATGAGATTCTTCAAAGTAGCCACCCTTAGCCTTGATGACAGCTTTGCACACTATTGGCATTCTCTCAACCAGCTTCACGAGGTAGTCAGCTGGAATGCATTTCAATTAACAGGTGTGCCTTGTTAAAAGTTAATTTGTGGAATTTCTTTCCTTCTTAATGCGTTTGAGCCAATCAGTTGTGTTGTGACAAGTTAGGGGTGGTATACAGAAGATGGCCTTTACCAAATAGGGCTAAGTTCATATTATGGCAAGAACCGTTCAAATAAGCAATGAGAAACGACAGTCCATCATTACTGTAAGACATGAAGGTCAGTCAACAAGGAACATCTCAAGTGCAGTCGCAAAAACCATCAAGCGGTATGATGACACTGGCTCTCATGAGGACCACCACAGGAAAAGAATACCCAGAGTTACCTCTGCTAGAGAGGATAAGTTCATTATAGTTACCAGCCTCAGAAAATGCAGCCCAAATAAATGCTTCAGAGTTCAAGTAACAGACATCTCAACATCAACTTTTCAAAGGAGACTGCGTGAATCAGGCCTTCATGGTCAATTTGCTGCAAAGAAACCACAACTAAAGGACAATAAGAAGAGGAGACTTGCTTGGGCCAAGAAACACAAGTAATGGACATTAGACCGGTAGAAATCTGTCCTTTGGTCTAATGAGTCCAAATCTGAAATTTTGTTTCCAACCGCCGTGTCTTTGTGAGACGCAGAGTAGGTGAACGGATGATCTACGCATGTGTGGTTCCCACCATGAAGCATGGAGGAGGAGGTGTGATGGTGCTTTGCTGGTGACACTGTCAGTGTTTTATTTAGAAATCAAGGCACACTTAACCAGCATGTCTACCACAGTATTCTGCAGCGATACGCCATCCCATATGGTTTGCGCTTAGTGGGACTATCATTTGTTTTTCAACAGGACATTGACACAAAACACACCTCCAGGCTGTGTAAGGGCTATTTGACCAAGGAGAGTGATGCAATGCTGCATCAGATGAGCTGGCCTCCACAATCACCCGACCTCAACCAAACTCAGATGGTTTGGGATGAGTTGGACCACAGAGTGAAGGAAAAGCACCATGCCTCAGGACTACCTGACCTGATGACTCCTTGCTGTCCCCAGTCCACCTGGTCGTGCTGCTGCTCCAGTTCCAACTGTTCTGCCTGCGGCTATGGAACCCTGATCTGTTCACCAGACGTGCTACCTGTCCCAGACCTGCTGTTTTCAACTCTCTAGAGACAGCAGAAGTGGTAGAGATACTCTGAATGATCGGCTATGAAAAGCCAACTGACATTTACTCCTGAGGTGCTGACCTGTTGCACCCTCGAGAACCACTGTGATTATTGTTATTTGACCCTACTTGTCATCTATGAACATCTTGGCCATGTTATGTTATAATCTCCACCCGGCACAGCCAGAAGAGGACTGGCCACCCCTCATAGCCTGGTTCCTCTCTAGGTTTCTTCCTTGGTTCTGGCCATTCTAGGAAGTTTTTCCTAGCCACCGTGCTTCTACACCTGCATTGCTTGCTGTTTGGGGTTTTAGGCTGGGTTTCTGTACAGCACTTTGTGACTGTTACGGATACAGTTATCCTGTGTGTATCCTGTGTGTGTGTGTGTGTGTTTCTTTTCTCTCCTTCTCCACTCACAGGTGAAAATCATCACTCCCCAATCAGTCAACAATCAACCCATCAATCAGAAGACACACCTCCTCCTGTTTCCTACCCTATCATAGTTCCTTCCCCATGGTTTAAAAACCCCATCATTTGTTTGCTCAGTAGCTCAATCTCTTTGTAATGCCATGTTGGTAGATCTCTGTTCTATATAGATTTCAAGCTCAATCGCTTTGTAAATGCCATGTATGTAGATCTCTCTCTTTGCGTCTTAACCTCTTCTTTTGTTTGAGCACCTCCAAATCACTTTGTCATCTCCTGTGAGTATTGTTTTGGTTATGGTGTTTGTTTGTTGCTGGTGGGAAAAGGGGGAAACCAAGACAAGTCGCCCATGGGCATACACTACCCGTAGGTAAACTTTGTTAACACACACTAGTTAGAACTGGGCGGACCACCCACTGTATTTTTGGTTAGTTAGTTAGCTGTTGTTGAAATAGGCTAGTCTAGCTTAGGGGTGTTTTGAATACTTATTGTTTCTTTCCTTGGGTCCAGCTCAGCCCCTTTTCCTGCTCCCCCCCCCATTACCGTGTGTTTATAAATAAACCCTGAGTTTGACGGTATTATTTCGGTTGTCGTGGTTATTTCGTTCACACTTACTTTGTCACAATTATAATTTACATGAATTATGTTACGGGTCTCACTACCATCCCCCCTAGACTGTCGGGCCAAAAGGGATTCGTAACATAAGTGGAGCCTCATCCGGGATATGTCTTTACTGACACCCATGCCGCTCATGTAGATTGAAGTGGTATAGTTCAGTGTTGAACGTTATAGCTGAAGTAGCATTAGTGTTTGCTATTTTCGTTGGCTCTTGTGAAGTAGTGTAAGATGGCTACTTTTGATTTGAAGTCCTTTTTGGATAACCCTTCGTGGGAGGTTTTTGATAAATGTCGTAGAGTTGATTTAATGACCTTGGCTGACCATTATTCAGTATCGATTCCACAGAATGTAGTTAAGTCGGAGGTTAAAAAGCTGGTGTTAAATGTATTGTTGGAAGAGCAGGTGCTTGTGTTACCGCTGCCTGAGCATACTAACCCTGTAGGGGATGTTGCTGCTCCTGTAAGCCCATTGGTATCTGAGAATGAGGGCTAGGCTAAAACACCAGCCACATTGTCCCATTTTGAACCACTCTCCCCACTGTCAAACGGTGATGCCAGGAGGGATGTCCGTTTAGCACAGTTCCAACTAGAGGTGGAAGAGAGAGCCCAAATTAGGCGAGACTCTCCAGTTGGAGATGTGTAAAATTGAGGCAGAGAAAGAACGAGAACAGCGGCATTTAGATTTGGAGATGGGTAAAATTGAGGCAGAAAGAGAACAACGGCATTTGGAGATGTGTAAAATTGAGGCAGAAAAAGAACGAGAACGAGAACAGAGGCAGATGACGTTTAAAATGCGCCAGATGGAACTGGAGGCAGAGACAGCGAGGCTAGCCTTCGTTCCTACTGTTCCTGTTAGTGAGTCGTCCTCACCAGCTGTGTCCTCAAACACGTTTGACATTAGTAGGCAGATTGCCTTAGTACCTTTGTTCAGAGAGTCGGAGGTTGACTCCTATTTTTGTGTATTTGAGCGTATAGCCGTAGCATTGAAATGGCCTGAAGAGGTATGGTGCCTATTACTTCAGTGTAAATTAACTGGTAAAGCCCAAGAGGTTTTGTCAGCGCTACCTCTAGAGGACAGTTTGAATTATGAAGTAGTCAAAGCTACTGTTCTTCGTGCCTATGAGCTTGTGCCTGAGGCATACCGACAGAGATTTAGGTCTCATAGAAAGTCTTCTAGTAAGACTTATGTGGAATTTGCTAGAGACAAGGGAAATCTGTTTGATAAATGGCATGCTGCTAGTAAGGTAACTGATTTCAACTCTCTCCGGGAGTTAATCTTGTTGGAAGAGTTTAAAAATTGCTTACCCGAACGCATTGTAGTTTACCTAAACGAACAGAAAGTATCCTCCCTGGCAGAAGCGTCTGTGTTGGCAGACGAGTTTGTGTTGACGCACAAGAGTGTGTTTTCGGCTCAAACTGAGAGTAGAACCACTGAGTTTCCTACCTTTAGCCCTAGTCGACCAGCAGTAGTATATCAAGCACGGCAGAAGAATGAGCGTTCCTGTTTCTATTGTCATAAAGTGGGACATATGATTAATGATTGCTTCCTGCTTAAACGCAAACAAGGGATGTCTCTTCGTGCCAAGCCACCAACAGGTGTTGGTCTAATTCGTATGGTTGTGAGGTCTGCAACAAAACAGGTGCCTAAGGGTAACTGTAGTTTGAAAGTCTCAGTCCCCGACCGCAGTTATGAACCATTCATTTCCGAGGGGTTTGTGTCCCTAACGAATGACGGAGCGTCTCAGCGTCCGGTTAAAATCCTTAGAGATACTGGTGCGGCGCAGTCGTTTATATTGTCTGATGTGTTGCCCTTATCTGACGATACATACTGTGGTTCCAGTGTGTTAGTGCAGGGTATTGAAATGGGTTTTGTCCCAGTGCCGTTGCACTTTGTGAATGTACACTCTGAGTTAATCAGTGGAATATTCAGAGTGGGGGTACGTCCTAAGTTGCCAGTGAAAGATGTGACCTTTATAATGGGTAACGATATTGCCGGAGGAAAGGTAGTACCCGTATTGGAAGTATTGGATAAAAGTGACCACTCTCTCTCGAATGAGTTGGCACAGTTATCCACATGTGTTCCCCGCTTGTGCTGTCACTCGTGCTCAGGCACTACAAGAGGGTGACGTGATAGATTTGTCGAACACTGTTCTGTTCAAAGAGGATGATCAAGAGGATGGGTTGTGTGATACCTCTGAGAAGCTGATCACCTCTGACAAACAGCCCAGGAAAGAATCAAAGAACGTTGAACTTATTGCTGATGCAATACAGTTACCAGTCACTCGTGAGCAGCTGATTGCTAACCAAAAGGTTGACGACAAACTTGCTAAATGTTTTTCTAGTGTTGTCTCATTGGAAGAAGTGAAGAAGAAGAACGTGGCTTACTTCATTGATGGTAATCTCCTCATGCGTAAATGGAAATCCCATGTTGACGCGGGTGGAGATTGGAATGCTGTTTACCAAATAGTGATTCCTACAGCCTTTCGACAAAATGTGTTATCCCTTGCTCATGATCACCAGTGGTCTGGTCATTTAGGAATTACAAAGACGTATGATCGGATCCTTCGACATTTCTTTTGGCCGGGTTTAAAACAAGATGTGGCTCAGTTCTGTCGGACATGCCACACATGTCAGATAACAGGAAAACCAAATCAGGTTATTCCTCCCGCTCTTCTTTGTCCCATACCTGTCATAGGTGAACCATTTGAGCATGTGGTGGTTGATTGTGTCGGACCGTTACCGAAGACAAAATCGGGTAACCAGTTTTTGTTAACGATAATGTGTATGGCTACAAGATACCCCGAGGCTATTCCTCTGAGAAGGATTACAGCTCCGATAGTGAGTAAAGCCTTAATAAAATTCTTCACGACATTCGGGTTACCTAAGGTGGTACAAAGCGATCAAGGTACCAATTTCCTATCCAAGCTCTTCAAGCAGGTGTTGAAATCCTTATCAATTACGCACCGTGTATCAAGCGCCTATCACCCAGAGTCTCAGGGTGCGCTTGAAAGATGGCATCAGACACTGAAGTCTATGCTACGTAAATATTGTTTGGAATCTGAGAAAGATTGGGATGAGGGAGTTCCTCTAGTTTTGTTTGCTGCTCGTGAAACTGTGCAGGAGTCCCTAGGTTTCAGCCCGGCTGAACTAGTGTTTGGTCACACAGTAAGAGGACCAATGAAAGTCCTTAAAGAACAGTTCTTGTCCCAAGAGTTGTGTACCAGAGATGAGAATGTGTTGGACTATGTTAGTCGCTTTCGTGAGCGCCTACACCAAGCTTGTGCTCTCGCAAAGGAAGCTCTGTCTTCCTCACAGAGGAGCATGAAAAGACACTATGATAAAGAGGCTGTTTCTCGTCCACTACAGCCAGGTGACCAAGTACTGGTGTTATTACCTGTTCCAGGATCTTCACTGTCAGCTCGTTTCTCTGGTCCTTATTTAATTGAAAAGAAAATAAGTGAAACTGACTATGTGCTTCAAACTCCTGATAGAAAACGCCAATCTCGTGTGTGTCACATTAACATGTTGAAAGCATACCACACCCGACCCATCACACAGTTAGATAGTTCAAAAACAGAGGAAGGTACTGCTGTCTCCTCTGCTACTACTGCGATGATAGTGGACTGTCAAATTGATGATGTTGATGGCTTGGAGTTGCGCAATACTCAGCAGCAGTGTGTTAGATTGCCCAACTCAGAAATGCTGCTGTCTATCCAGTCAGGTCTGGTTCATTTAACGGATGGACAGGCTAATGATATTGTGAGGCTACTACACAGTTTTCCATGTCTCTTTAATGACGTTCCTACTCGCACAAATGTGTTGGAACATGACATTAATGTTGGAAATGCTACACCTATCAAGCAACACCCATATCGTACCAACGCTTCCAAGAGGAAGATAATGAGGGATGAGGTGAGATATTTGTTGGAGAATGACCTGGCTAAGCCAAGTTCAAGCCCTTGGAGTTCTCCTTGCATTCTGGTTCCTAAACCTGATGGTACGTCCAGGTTATGTACGGATTATCGAAAGGTAAATTCTGTCACAATGCCAGATTCGTTCCCGTTACCCAGACTGGATGACTGTATCGATACTATTGGTGCTGCTAAGTATGTAACTAAGTTGGACCTCTTAAAAGGTTACTGGCAGGTTCCGTTAACTTCACGTGCTTCAGAGATTTCTGCCTTTGTGACTCCAGACAACTTCCTACAGTACTCAGTCATGGCTTTTGGGATGCGAAATGCACCAGCCACTTTCCAACGACTGGTTAACTCCGTATTAGCTGGCGTTCCTAATTGTAGTGCATACCTTGATGACCTAGTGATTTATTTGTCTGAGTGGTCAGATCATGTTGACTTGCTAAGGGTAGTATGTGAACGGTTGGCAGCTGCTTCTCTAACACTGAACTTAGCAAAGTGCGAGTTTGGGAAGGCTACTGTTACCTATCTCGGTAAAGAGGTTGGCCATGGACAGGTGCGCCCTGTTGATGCCAAGGTCTTGGCTATAACTGCATTCCCTGCACCTACCACTAGACGAGAGCTACGCCGCTTTTTAGGGATGGTTGGCTACTACCGTAGCTTCTGCAAAAATTTCTCTGCGGTAGTTGCTCCATTGACTGATTTGCTTAGTCCGGCAAGACCATTTGTGTGGTCCCCTGATTGTAAGAGAGCTTTTGAATCAGCGAAAGCACTCTTATGTAGTACCCCTGTACTTGCTGCTCTGGATTTTGAACAACCGTTCAAGCTTGAAGTAGATGCTAGTGCCAGAGGTGCTGGTGCTGTTCTACTGCAGCAGGACAAGAGTGGAGTAGATCATCCTGTTTGTTATTTTTCACGTAAATTTAATAAATGTCAAACAAACTATGCGACAATAGAACAAGAAGCTCTTGCTTTGTTGTTGGCTCTGCAATACTTCGAAGTATACATTGGTTCCAGTGCCCTACCCGTGATTGTATATACTGACCATAACCCCTTAGTTTTTCTCCACCGTATGTACAACCAGAACCAGCGCCTTATGCGTTGGGCGCTGATTGTACAGAATTATAATTTGGAGATCCGCCACAAAAAGGGTTCAGATAATGTGTTGGCAGATGCTTTGTCTCGTGTGTGAAGATGATTTCTGTATGTTTTGCAAGGTTGTTGCTTTGTTGTGAGTGTTCATTTAAATACAGTAGTCGCAACCCCTGGGGTTGCTCTTTTAAGGGTGGGAGTGTTACGGATACAGTTATCCTGTGTGTATCCTGTGTGTGTGTGTGTTTCTTTTCTCTCCTTCTCCCCTCACAGGTGAAAATCATCACTCCCCAATCAGTCAACAATCAACCCATCAATCAGAAGACACACCTCCTCCTGTTTCCTACCCTATCATAGTTCCTTCCCCATGGTTTAAAAACCCCATCATTTGTTTGCTCAGTAGCTCAATCTCTTTGTAATGCCATGTTGGTAGATCTCTGTTCTATATAGAT
Source organism: Oncorhynchus clarkii lewisi (assembly GCF_045791955.1). NCBI lineage: Eukaryota > Metazoa > Chordata > Actinopteri > Salmoniformes > Salmonidae > Oncorhynchus > Oncorhynchus clarkii. The sequence continues at coordinate 30,057,391 of NC_092158.1, forward strand.
TTCAAGCTCAATCGCTTTGTAAATGCCATGTATGTAGATCTCTCTCTTTGCGTCTTAACCTCTTCTTTTGTTTGAGCACCTCCAAATCACTTTGTCATCTCCTGTGAGTATTGTTTTGGTTATGGTGTTTGTTTGTTGCTGGTGGGAAAAGGGGGAAACCAAGACAAGTCGCCCATGGGCATACACTACCCGTAGGTAAACTTTGTTAACACACACTAGTTAGAACTGGGCGGACCACCCACTGTATTTTTGGTTAGTTAGTTAGCTGTTGTTGAAATAGGCTAGTCTAGCTTAGGGGTGTTTTGAATACTTATTGTTTCTTTCCTTGGGTCCAGCTCAGCCCCTTTTCCTGCTCCCCCCATTACCGTGTGTTTATAAATAAACCCTGAGTTTGACGGTATTATTTCGGTTGTCGTGGTTATTTCGTTCACACTTACTTTGTCACAATTATAATTTACATGAATTATGTTACGGGTCTCACTACCATCCCCCCTAGACTGTCGGGCCAAAAGGGATTCGTAACAGTGACATCAGCTGATGTAAGAAGGGCTTTATAAATACATTTGATTGATTGATTGATTGAAAAGCAGCCAACAAGTGCTCAGCATATGTGGGAACTCCTTCAAGACTGTTGGAAAAGCATTCCTCATGAAGCTGGTTGAGAAAATGCCAAGAGTGCAAAGCTGTCATCAAGGCAAAAGGGGGTACTTTGGAGAATCTAAAATATATTTTTATTTGTTTAACAAATGTTTGGTTACTACGATTCCATATGTGTTATTTCATAGTTTTGATGTCTTCACTAATATTCTACAACATAGAAAATAGTTTAAAAAAAAGAAAAACCCTTGAATGAGTAGGTGTCCAAACTTGACTGGTACTGTATATGTGTGCCATTCAGATGGTGAATGGGCAAGACAAAAGATTTAAGAGCCTTTGAGTGGGGTATGGCAGTAGGTGCCAGGTGCACCAGTTTGTGTCAAGAACTGCAACATTGCTGTTTTTTTTTAATGCTCAACAGCTTCCTGTGTGTATCAAGAATGGTCTACCACCCAAAGGCCATCCAGCCAACTTGACACAACTGTGGGAAGCATTGGAATCATGGGCCAGCATCCCTGTGGAACACTTTCGACACCTTGTAGAGTTCATGCCCTGGCGAATTGAGGCTGTTCTGAGGGGAAAAGGGGGTGCAACTCAATATTAGAAAGGTGTAGCTAATTTTTGGTATACTCAGTGTATAAAGTGTTATACATATAACTTGTATTATATTACAAGAGGTATTCATAGAAAGAGACAATGTGACAACATGGTGTGTTGGTGGAAGTTACCTCTGGTCTGTGGCTGGTCTTTGGCTCTCAGAGTGTTGCTCTTCCTTGAGGGTCTCTGCTGCTGCTCCAAGGCCACAGAAGTCTGCAGGGCTGTGGTCCGGGCTGCCTTATACTCACTCATCAGACCCCTCTCACGTACAGTCGCCTGTGGGAGGAAAAATATACAAATACTGAAAATGGATCTGTGTAAGAAAGTGTCTTGACAGTTGTCAGTTTCACAAAAAAGAAAAAAAAGTCTCTCAACATGGTAAACAATAAGTCTCGCGGAGGCCATCCTTCCAAAACTTGTCTTGTTGACTGTTGGAGGCGCTGAGGCGCTGCAGTGGCCAACACTCACATTTGATTGGCTCAGAGTAGAAATGACATTCCCTGTTAGGAGAGGCATTTTTTTTTTTGTCATTTTCATATTTTTCTACCACGTCAGACAACGTTTAAGTATGTAGCGTTGTTTTTTGTATCTCATGTTCGCTTGCTTTTTGGAAGTCAAATGTTTTCTGGAACAAAACCTCTGTTCAGAGCTTGAACCATGTCAAATACTAATTTCCATCTAGACTAACCCCTTTTAAGCATCTTTCTGCCGACAAGTTCACCAGGCTTTCAGAATGTACAGTACGTGAACGAAGCCTGAGGTTCGTGGCTAACTTACAATAAACCAAGACATGGGAAAAAAAAACAATGAACTCACCAAAAGTAGATTTCTGTCCTTGTCCTTTTCTTGCAGTAGTTTCTGTAGATCCTGGATTTCTCTCTTGGTGTGTTCACTCTGAAGGCATTGTGCTTCTCTCTCCTGCTCCCTCTCTCTCTTAGCCTGTCTCTCAAACTGACGCAGGGCTACCACTATAACATACAGACAGGAGTCCTATCAGTCTTAGCCATATATATTTACACTACAGTACATTTCTGTAGACGCATATATGAATCCTCTCAACTCTACATGACCCTTTCACATGTTTGTGTTGAGATGGACATTATGTGATGAATGAGTCAAGTGTACGCTACCTGCTTTGGTGTGTTCTCTTCTGGCCGTGTTGAGTTGAGATTCCATCACTCTAAGCTGCTGAGCACAGTGATCCTCTGTCTCAGACACTCTCTCCTGCAGAGCTGATGGGACAGTCAAACACCGATGGTGTAAGGAGAAATTCAGGTACAGAACATTGTGACATGTCAACAATTCGGTCACATCGATTTCAAGAGAAATTTAAATTTGATGAATAGATTGAAAAATCCTTGCAGAACACAGAACAATTGACTGAATTACAATGGAATCCTGGCATTGTACACTTAAGTCCACCCTGATCCCTCTCTAACCTCTGTCACTGTCCTCCTGTTGGCTGATCAGCTGTGCATGGAGCTGCTCTAGGTTGAGATTGCTCTCCTCTAGCTGTGTGTGGGCCTCCTGCAGCCTCTGCTGGGCCTCCTCTCTGGCTGCCTGGGCCTCGTGGGCTTCACCCCTGCTTCGCTCTGCAGCCTCCCTCAGCTGCCTCACCTCACTGTCAACTGGAGAGGAGGGGGAACACAGATGGTGTACTGCAGGGGTGTCAAACTCATTTGCCCAGGAGGCCGCAGTCAGTCTTCAACGAGGTCCAAAGGGCCGCATGGAAAACTGGTTATTTTTCCACGCCGTGAAAATGGCCAAATATAGTCTTAAATCCATAATTCCGGGAATCCCGGACTCTCCATCTTTCATTACGGTGATTATTAGCGAGCTGGACACAGTCAATGAATTTAGGTTCATTATCATTACCACACTGTTCTCATTTGGCTTTGGTTATTTTAAAAAGTACATTGACTTTGTTCCCACCACGGGTCGGATTCAAACCACCCGAAGTCCGGCTTGGACCCCCTAGCCAGCCGTATGTTTGACACCCCTGGTGTACTGTATTCTGAGTATTTCTACTACCACATAGTCAGGATATACAAGAGGAGGAAGGCGCTAAAAATAGTCAAAGAGTACAGCCACCCTAGTCATAGACTGTTCTCTCTGCTACCGCATGGCAAGCGGTACCGGAGCGCCAAGTCTAGGTCCAAACAGCTTTTACACCCCAAGCCTTACGACTCCGGAACAGCTAATCAAATGGCTAACCAGACTATTTGTATTGTCGCCCCCCCACCCCTCGTTTATGCTGCTGCTACTCTGTTTATTATCTCTGCATAGTCACTGTAATAACTCTACCTACATGTACATATTACCTCAATTACCTCGACTAACCAGTGCCCCTGCACATTGACTGTGTACCGGTACCCCCTGTATATAGCCTTCGCCACTGTTATTTGACTGCTGTTCTTTAATTATATTGTATTTTTAACTTAATACTTATTTTTCTTAACTGCATTGTTGGTTAAGGACTTGTAAGTAGGCATTTCACTATAAGGTCTAAACCTGTTCTATTCGGGCAAATGTGACAAAGAAAATTTGATTTGATGGTGCATGCAAATCTACTGTAGGTACAGTTACAGTGTACAAGGAATTCATGAATCTCTCTGAACAGATGACTAAACAGCGTACACTGTTCACGGACATCAGCCAGAGCACTCTCAATGAGCTCGGGGGTTCTCTTGAGCTCCTGCCTAAGCTTGTCTCTCTCCTCACACGCCGAGGACAGCTCTGCCTGGAGCTCTGTGACAGCGGCACTGTGAATAGAGAGAGAGGACAGCACAACTAGTGAGGCAATGGGAGATGTAGTGGTAGAGAGACAAACTGAGGCAATGGTCTACAAGTCAAGGCCTTTTCCTGATTAATAACTGGCCATTGCCAGCTAGGGTTCATGGAGACCCAGGGCCAAGGTGGTCCAGTGTGGTCAGTTATCATACAGCTCAGAGACCGGGTTGGCTGCTTTAGTGGCCTGCTGCACTCTCCGTAGGGCCTCCTTCCTCATCATTAGACCTGCGAGACAACAGTACAGTGAATGTGTGGTCAAACTGAGCCAGAATAAAACAGTGCAAAGAATTATCCAGGGGCACATGCAATTTAAACTCACTGTTGTAAGATTTCCTGTAGTTAAGCGGGAAGAAATCATTTCAGATCTATAGACAGACCTTGAATTGTGTCCACTCTTCTTTTGGCAAAGGTCAGCCTCTGGCCAAAGCTGTTCAGACGTGTTTGGACAGTCTCCACCTCTGACATCTTAGCCTCAAATGCCTGACTGAATCTGTAGAAAGAAGAACTGGTACTATAACAAAAGATTTGACATCAAATGAGGATTGTAGGATCGAGTAGTACACAAATTCACCCTGTGTCATTGGACATTTTGTAACAGATGGTATGAGTGATATGGACTGTGAAAGAGTCTGGAAAAGATTAGGTGCCCAGTGTACAAAATTACAGTTAGTACAACTTAAATATCTCAGGCGACTTGACTTGTATAGTGGTTGTCAAGGGGATCTGTCTATCTGGCAGCTCTTTACCGCTGGGTATCCTCTGTCATTGTCCTCAGTCCAGCCTCTGCCTCCTGACTCCAGCTCTTCAGCTCTGTGTTCTCCCTCTTAGTCGTAGTCATGTCCTGCTCCACGGCCTGACAGGACCAGACAAACATAAAAACCGACCCGCCACCAGACAACTACTAGGGTCTCCTTTCGGATGAGGTCATAGTGACCTTTTGATTACATATACAGTTAAATGTCAAATTTCTGAAAAAAGTTTAATGTCATCGCACACTGACTTCAGGGTTCAATCGTGTCTTTTGAGGATTGTTTGAGAGTATTTAATCTGGAAATTTTAATCTTGCTATAACATTTTTAAAGGAAGCATTTTTTGTATTCTCTTAATACTAATGGGAGGTGTAAGAGATTTTTCGTGAGAAGTGGCGCCCTCTGCTGTGCTAACACAACAGAGGTAATTGGCAACTCCCCCTGGCAACAGCAGATGCATCATGTCTCAACAAAATGGAGGAAAGACATCCTATGAAGAGATGCATTGAGACACTCCCACAGAGGCTGTCCCCCAGCTCCTCCTCACCTCCCTAGCCACCCTCTCCAGCTCCAGCTCAGCTGTTCTGTCCTGCAGGCTGTGCTGGAACACATTGGACTGGTACTTCTCCTTCTTCACCTCCTGCTCCAGAGACAAGATCTGAAGCAACAGGACACACAATAGAGTAATGGATGTTTCTGCACGTTTCGATTATGTCCCTTATCACGATTTGCCTATTTATACACTGAACATTATTTCACAGTGGTTGGAGTTCGTCAGGTTTTTAAGTCATAAGCCTCCTAAATCACATACGGTTGAGTGAAGTTTATCCCTTTCTCCCCTCAGTTCCATATCCTTTGAGCGAAGCTGGACCAACAACATGAAGACCTTCTCTCTCCAGCAACGCAGAACCCGAGTGCCTTTGGGCCCAGCTTTCAGGAGAGGGTCTGACAGAGTCTGTGGACGTGACAAAGCCTTTACTTAACCCACAAACCACTCAGATATAGTCACCCACACATGGGGGAATGGATGTTAATCAAATATCTGAAAGAAATAAGAGGATTTTGCATCAGCTGTGGGGCTGTGAACACACAAGCATGGTTCAAACACCTTCTCTACCATCTCCTCCTCTTGTAGGGCCAATATGTCGTTCACAGAGTTGAGTCTGACCGTCAGAAGCTCTGTTGTCACCTGCAGAGCCTCCTTCTCCCTATTCAGTGTCTATAGAGGAAGTCAGATTATAATATTGACTACATATTACATGGTAATATGAAAATATGCTCATACCATACATTGAGATTAAATGAGCCAAGATTCACCTTGTTCTACAGACAAGACTTTGCTGGAAGAACAATCCATTTCTCTGCTTGGTTAAGCACTAACTGTATTTTTCCTTGTGTGTTTCCTTAGAGCACACAAGTAACTTGATCTAAATCAATGTTATCAATGAATCTCCCCACCTGAATGGTTTCAGTTAGTTTCTCTTCCAACCCTCTCTCAGGGGTAAGTTGTCCAATGTAGTTTCTAAGACTCTGCAACGTTGCTGACTGGGTCTCAAAAGCATTGCCCATTTGGCTGAAAAAATAAAAACCCAAACATGAGATACTATCCATCCATTGAACAAAGCAGTATATTTAAGAAGCTTTGGGATCAAATATAACACCTACCTTAGTTGTTCTTTCAGTCCATCTCTCTCTGCAGACACTTCCAGTAGACAGCACTTCAGATGAGTCACCTCCTTTGACAGATGACATAACCTCTCCTGCACCTCAGAGCTCGTCTGTCTGACTGTGGACAATTCAGTGTCATGGGTGGCAGTCAACTGCTGCAACTAGAGGGAACAAATAAAGAGATCCACAATAAAACTTACACATCTGTAAAAAATGTATTATTTGCGCCATGTTTGTTAAATTGTTCAGAAAGAAATGTAAACAATCTGAAAAAAATACTCTTACCTGTGTTTCATGTCTCCTGTGGGATTCCTCCAGTTGCTTATTTAGTTTCTGCAACTCCTGCTTGGCCTCTTCCCCAGCCTGCAGCCTGGCTATATCAGCCTCCCTGGTCAGCCTGTGGGTTTCCTGTCTGCTCCTCTCCACCTCCCTCCTCAGCCTCTCAGCCTCCTCCACAGACTTCCTCTCCAGCATATCCAGCTGCACACCACAGAGAGCAGGCATTGTCCAATACAAGGTCAATGTAGTAAATAAAGAAGAGGTTTTAGTGGAAGCCTGGGAGCAGGGAATTGATTTAAACCAATAGCTGTTTTGAAGCAGTGATTCAAAATTACAGTCCTTGGGGGCTGCAAGCATACCTGACTTGGCTTCTATACCATTTCTTGGACCATCAATATACAATGTATTCAGAAAGTATTCAGACCCCTTCCCCTTTCCCACATTTTGTTACATTACAGCCTTATTCTAAATTTGATTCAATTATTATTTTTCTTCAATCTACACACAATACCCCATAATGACAAAAACTGTTTTTTTAGACATTTTTGCAAATGTATTAAAAAATTACAATAATAATACCTTATTTACATTCAGACTATTTGCTATGAGAATCGAAATTGAGCTCAGGTGCATCCTGTTTCCATTGATCATCTTTGAGATGTTTCTACAATTTGATTGGAGTCCACCTGTGGTGAATTCAATTGATTGGACATTTTTGGAAAGGCACACACCTTTCTACACAAGGTCCCACAGTTGATAGTGCATTGTCAGAGCAAAAACCAATTCATGAGGTCGAAGGAATTGTCCATAGAGCTCCAAGACAGGATTGTGTCGAGGCACAGACCTGGGGAAGGGTACCGAAACATTTCTGCAGCATTGAAGGTCCCCAAGAATACACTGGCCTCCATTATTCTTCAAATGGAAGAAGTTTGGAACCACCAAGACTCTTCCTAGTGCTGGCCGCCCGGCCAAACTGAGAAATCGGGGGAGAAGGGCCTTGGTCAGGGTGGTGACCAAGAACTCGATGGTCACTCTGACAGAGCTCCTATGTGGAGATGGGAGAACCTTCCAGAAGGACAACCATCTCTGCAGCACTCCACAAATCAGGCCTTTATGATAGAGCGTCTAGACGGAAGCCACTCCTCAGGAAAAGGCATCACCAGAGAACATCACCGGAGAGAACATCACCGGAGAGAACATCACCGGAGAGAACATCACCGGAGAGACCTGAAAACAGCTGTGCAGCAATGCTACCCATCCAACCTGACAGATCTTGAGAGAATCTGCAGAGAAGAATGGGAGAAACTCCCCAAATACAGTTGTGCCAAGCTTGTAGCGTCATACCCAAGAAGAATCTAGGCTGTAATCGCTGCCAAAGGTGCTTCAACAAAGTACTGAGTGAAGGGTCTGAATACTTATGTAAATGTGATATTTCTAAAGACCTGTTTTTGCCTTGTCATTATGGGGTATTGTGTGTAGATTCACGAATAAAAAAATATTGAACTAATTTTAGAATAAGGCTGTAATAAGGCTGTAACGTTACAAAACGTGGAAAAGGTCAAGGGGTCTGAATACTTTCCAAATGCACTGTATAGTTTTGCAATCATGCCATTGTTGCTGATGATGCTGCAATCATGGCACAGCTGCTGCAAGCTAGATGCAAATAACTGAACTTTCCCTTAGTTACCACCACACATAAAACAGAGGTGAGCTGGGATGACAACCTACACAAATGTAGAGTTATTTGTGAATAACTGTTACCTGGGTGCTGAGTCTCTCTTTGTCCTCTCTCTTTTGGACCAGCTCCACACTGACTTGGCTGAGCTCAGTCTTAGTCTTATATAACTCCTCCCGCATCACCTCCATTTCATGACTCTGCCTGCAATATAGGGTGTAGGGAGAGGGGAGGTAATATCACTGGTAACTTAAAAAACAAAACAAAAAAAATAAGTAGGTCTACTTAGAATAGAAGCAGGATACACATTTCTCCATAAAATGTGAATTGTTGAATGAGGAATGTAAGATCTAGATTACTAATCTGCCATAATGACAAGTCAGTGTCTATACACCCACACTATAATACCTGTTCAGATAAGTTTCTTTGACCCTCATCTCCTCTCTCTGTCTCCCTCCAACTTCCTTCAGTGCTTCTACCTGGCCTTTCAACCTCTCTGACTCTGCCCTGAAACGCTCTGTGTCCAGTCTCCATTCTGTCTCCCACCTGGAGGCCTGCTCACCTCTCGCTCCAGACCTGTGTGTGGGGGGTGGGAGGAGCAGGTTAGGTGTTATGTTAATAGACATGGGTGAGAATTGAAAAAAGTGGATTTCATAAGCAAGGCATATAGAGCAGCACCTGACCTTGCTATGGAGTGTGCAGAATCCTCTGTTGACTCCGTTCCTCTGAAGCAGTCTCCCTGTAACATCAGAATCCTCTGGTTTTCTCTGTGTAGTTCTAGAATTTCCTGTTTGGCCTGAGCCATGGTGAGCCATGGGTTGGCAGGGCCAGAGTCCGATGGGGGTGTTGCGTCATGGGTGACCCATTTTATTGGTGTTGTCCCTCGTCCCGTAACAGTCCCTGGTACTATGATGGAGGCAGACTGGGTGCTTGCGGTGAAATGGGATGGGGGCATCAGGGTCCTCTGACTACCCTCTGAAAAACAATATGCAGTATTCAGTATGTGAGAATGTACTTGCAATAAGCATGTGACAGAACACCTGCTGTCCCAAATATAGAAATAGAATGAATAGAATGGACATCCCCATTCAAGTCAATGGTGGCATAATGGGTGGACAGGCGGTGATTGCGACTGTACCCATGGAGGAAGTCAAAACAGCAAGTGTACCCATCAATATAAATTAAATTGTATTTGTCAAATGTTCCCAATGCCATCCAAGAGGACAGGTTCGGCGCATACGCGACTAGGTACGTTTGGTGCAACAGCTCACAAGACACAACTTACGCTGCTGTATAACTTAGAAAATTATACAACTTAAGTAATTGGTTAGCAATGCTACTTATGTTCTATATAACGTTAGGCGCAGCTGGCGTTAGCTTCCGGGTAGCTAGCCAACTAACTAACTTAGCTAGCTTTTTAGGACTTACTTGAGACACTTGATGCCACAAAATCGGACGGGGCATTCAGCTTCTCATCCTCATTGCATCTTTCCATCAGAGAATCGTAAAATGACCACTGTTCTAAAACAAGTTACAAAAGAGTACACTTTGTATTGTGCGCGGGATCATTTTGAACAACACTTTCATGGCGACGCGTCGCTGCAACGACTCTTCCTGTTTACGTAGTTACGTGTACGGAGTAGTTGCGTGGGCGTTGCATTCTCAATCGTTTTGGTAAACGGCAATAGATTTTAAAAAACATTGATGTATATCGATCAAATCAAGTCAAATTGTATTTGTCACATGCGCCGAATACAACAGGTGAAGGAAGACCTTACAGTGAAATGCTTACTTACAAGCCCTTAACAAACAATGCAGTTTTAAGAAAATACCCCCAAAAAGTAAGAGATAAGAATAACAAATAATTAAATAACAGCATTAAAATAACAATAGCGGGGCTATATATAGGGGGTACCAGTACAGAGTCAATGTGCGAGGGCACCGGTGTCGAGGTAATTGAGGTAATATGTACATGTAGGTAAAGTTATTAAAGTTACTATGCATAGATAATAACAGAGAGTAGCAGCAGTGTAGAGGGGGGGGGGGGGGGGCAATGCAAATAGTCAGGGTAGCATTTGATTAGATGTTCAGGAGTCTTATGGCTTGGGGGTAGACGCTGTTTAGAAGCCTCTTGGACCTAGACTTGGCGCTGCGGTACCGCTTGCCGTGTGGTAGCAGAGAGAACAGTCTATGACTAGGGTGGGTGGAGTCTTTGACAATATTTTAGGGCCTGACACCGCCTGGTATAGAGGTCCTGTATGGCAGGAAACTTGGCCCCGGTGATGTACTGGGCCGTACGCACTACCCTCTGTAGCGAGCAGTTGCTCGGTGGCCGAGCAGTTGCCATACCAGGCAGTGATGCAACCGGTCAGGATGCTCTCGATGGTGCAGCTGTAAAACCTTTTGAGGATCTGAGAACCCATGCCAAATATTTTCAGTCTCCTGAGAGGGAATACAGTAGGTTTTGTCGTGCCCTCTTCACGACTGTCTTGGTGTGCTTGGACCATGTTAGTTTGTTGGTGATGTGAACGGCAAGGAACTTGAAGCTCTCAACCTGCTCCACTACAGCCCCGTCAATGAGAATGGGGGGGTGCTCGTCCTCTTTTTCCTAAGAACCGATATGTGCACAACAATGGGGCAAAACAGCAAGGGGTTGGCTTTGATGGTTGACAAAATGCAAACTATATTTCGTCTCCAATGTTTATTGAAAACATAAATACATTTGCTCAATGAGCACTTGTTTCCTCTCAAATACATCCTTACAGTTGTTGGTTAGTGACTTTTTGCCATATTTGCATTGCCATGAACTCAGTCAAAGCAAGACATGGTATCAAGAACAAGATGAAACGAGCCCCTTACAATTCCCCACATGGAGTTTCTTGTTATTCTTGCTAGCAATCTGGCCGTCCAGAATCACAACAACACGCTGACTTCTGCCCCATGGAAGCGCACATACTGTATAATTACAGATAGAACAATGAGACAGATATTTCACTGGATGTATAAATGTGAAGCATCCGCTTGGCGTTTCCACTCATATGGTAGTGAGAAGAAGCCCACTGTCGAGCAGTGGGAGAGGATGGAACGAGATGGATTTTGGCCGACATTCTGCAAATGTTCTCATCGACGAAACATTTGATCTCAATACCGTTTTCTGTTCCCAAAACTACAAGCTGTTCCGAAAAGAGTGGACTAAGTTTTGTAGACTTTGCCATTTGCAAAGGGTTTCAAAAATCGCGTTGTTTAGAAGGTGTGTTTAGTCGAATGGGGTTAATGCATACGTGCAATTCACAAAGTAGACGTTAGCTAACGGAAATATGCAGATGATGCTCGTGCTTGGCTCTGCCCACCTCCTTGCTTGTTCTGCCCACTATGACTAATTTGTTCCTATTGGAAACGACATGCTGTGGTCTAGCTTGATTTAGTTCTAAAAAAATATTTGGTTTAATTTTCGTGATGTTGTCAACACATCTATAGAGAATGATAGTGGCCTCTAGTGGCCAAACTGCCATATTAGCATGGGCAGCGCCATTGAAGGCTTTCAACATTTTCATGTCGTCAACTAGGTGGGACTTACAACTTCATTGGCTGATCCAGCTTTTAGTGACCCTGTTGGAGTCATGTCCAACCGGATCATAAGGAGGGATCAGCCAATCGTGAAGAAGAAAATTGACCACTTCAAAATAGAGAGAGCCTCATTGGCGCTGCCCATGCTGTCACAGACGATATAATGGCACAGATAGAAGATGAGTCCTCTATCTCTATGGAGTACCCCAACAACAAAATGGTGAGGGCGTATACCGGTCAATAAAAATATGAATGACAAGTAAAAGAGCTGATTGGCCAGCTCAGACGGTGAGCCAATTAGAAGTCTCAGTCAAAAACATGAAGGCATCCTCTATGAGGAAATAGCAATTATTTTTTTCAACGGTTTGAGGTGGGGCTTTGGAAGCATTTTTTTTCTCTAATTTGTGCTTTGGCCACAAATATAAGTATAGGACTAGTCAACAACATTATTTGGGTACGCGTTAACAGATTATGAGCTTTTTAAAGTGAAATTTTCACTGGACAGTTACTTTAAAACATCGTTTCCCACTGAAGTTGCCCACGATGGCTGTGAATTTTAAACTTACCACAAGGGGGAGCTGTCCAACGCAGCATCAGCACCAGATACTGCAAGTGTTTGGGTGGGTGATGCTGAGCGCCTCTTTATAATTTAAACTTATTTTATAACTATAAACCATTTACTATATTAGACCATTCACATTTTAATGTTTTAATAAAGACATCTAATCAAAGGGTAATTACTAGCACCATTTTCCCATTCAAACGTTGACATGGTATTAGCAGAATTTGCTGAATCTTATCGAATGATTCCCATTGAATTGTCAGGAAGACAATGCAGATTGTAGGCCTATCCTTAAACAGCATTGGTTATGCTTAGGCTATCACACACACAGCCTACATTTAGACCCTTATATTTGAATTTTAAATTAGATGAGACCTGAATCTGCATCACTCTCATCGTGTCTTTCATTAGGCAGTTTTTCCTAGCCACCGTGCTGCTACATCTGCTTTGCATTCTGTTTGGGGTTTTAGGCTGGGTTTCTGTAGAGCAATTTGTGACATCTTCTGATGTAAAAGGCCTTTAAAAATACATTTGATTGATCACACAAGGGACCCGGGGAAAGGCTACCTGATGCGTTAGATACCATATAGCCTAATTATTATAATGAAATATACATAATTTTGATTAGACCATGATACAGATACATTCCCTTTACTTCTTTACTGCCTGTCTGTCAGCTCACGCGTATCCCCATGGTTGCCTAGAAACGCGAAGACAGTGGGCGCTCCTGACCTTGCCGTCGTGAACGAGCTGCGCGCGCACAAACCGAAAGGGCTAATATATTAATGTTAATCAAGAAGACAAAATAGAACATGTGAATTGAAAGCAAAATATTTGCATGCGATTTAAAAAATTATATTAATGAAATGTGATCATCAATGCAGTGCCATGAAAACGAAATGATATGGAGAAGAGCAAACCAGGGATGAAGAGTAGGAGCCTCCGTTAGAGCAGGTGAGTCGAAAATTCCCTTTCCATGAGATGAAGGTTTGGCAAGATTTTACTACACACCACGATCCCACATAGCAGGATCATGGGTATTCTTTTCATAATATGATGTGTTTTAATTGTAGCACATTTAAACATCATTGTATAATATGTTGATGATATTTAGATGTTTTGCATGTGATAATTAGGGTCAACATTTGCAACGTTTTATTCATCAACCGCATCCTTGGTGTTTATTTGGGAATTTGGAGGAGCAGGGCTGACTGTGGCTTGGTCTTTTGTGTGAACGTCTGGTTTTCAGTCTCTTTTTCACTCTGACATTTTAACGCATCGTTGCCTATTACTGGTGAATCAGTGCCACCAGCTCACCTTCAACAAGGTGTTCTGTGACATTATCATCCTTTTACCCTGTAACCGTGCATGTTTTAGTTTTACACTAAAACGAGTTGGACTAATTGAACGATTTGGAAGGATTAACACTGATTAAATTGCAAGGGCACTCGATTTGGCTATAGCACCGGATATGCGTGCCTTACATAGATAGAGAAGATAAATAAACTGCTTTATTTGCGCCGCACTCCGGTTATCTTTTAGCCATAACCATTCTGCCAATGGTCACAAGCTGCTACCTTGGAATCGGTATAATGCAATTGGGATTCATTAACACAAATTTATAGGCGAAATGTCAAAGCATGTCATGTGTGTCCAATTAGACTCCCCGTGTAGAGTAATTCACTACAAGTTGTCATTGGGATGTGGTTGTAATTGTGCTTATGACTGGCATAGCCAATAGAGCCACTGATATCATTACATTATTGTGGGCCTGTAGCCGCCATAACGGACCTCAACAATGTTGTTTTTTCAAATGCATCTTTAAATGCATGAATACATTTTTTGCCCAGCTTTGGCCCATAAATGCAACATTTGTAGACTATATTCAGGATGTTAACACACCTGTTTTGAGTGTGGTATAACTTATGGTTAATTGTCTGTATTTGACATATTGAGTATATTCGAAAGCATTAGGCTAATGGCCTACACTCAAAGTGACCATTGTTGTTCTCTATGCATTTTCTTAATCAACAGCCTTTGCATTGGGTCTGAAAATTACACACAGCTCAGGAAAATAGGACAGGTTGCGGCATTTAGTTGCAGACTTATACACAGGGCCTGTCAGTATTTTGAAGTGATGATTTTAATATAAGGATATTGAGAACTCTGGATAATTTATTTATTTTCAATGTAGGCTACACACTGCATGGGCATCAGATAGCTCCCACAGCACTGCAAGTATAAGAGACCGTGGGTTGTAATCTATTCGTATTCATGTCTTGTCGGGAAGTCTCTTCCATCTCCCCTGCTAGTCTAAACGCAATCCTATGTGTTTAGGGAATATACCTCGTCAGCTTTGCCTGGCCTCCTGATTAACCTAAGCTGAGGCTTACTTTGTCAACCTTTAGCCTGTTTCTGTATCCATACATCAGCCAATAAATTGCAATCATTGCACAAGTTGAAAATAAACAAATAAAAACAGCGTTTATCTAGCTACATTCACTACTTTTTTCTGATATATTTTCACAACCCAGATTGTACACTTTTGAAGAGGTAGAGGACTCAGAGATATTTCTGTTTTTTGACAAAATCATTATCTGTTCATTCCAGAAAAGAGTAGGTTCACTTTCAGGTGCCTCTACCATGGTCTATCAATAAATGCTAAAGAAATTCATTTAGGGAAACAAACTTATGCTTGCATGTTCTTGGAGTCATCCATACCGACAAGCAAGTACCCAGCCTGATGACCCAGGAGGCTGGTTACACTGTTTCTATTGCCTGTAGCTCTGCAACACTGTTGTTTCACTGTTTTCATTAGGATTTAGTCTAGTGTTTAGCTGTTTTCATTAGGATTTAGTCTAGTGTTTAGCTGTTTTCATTAGGATTTAGTCTAGTGTTTAGCTGTTTTACTGGAGGGTTGTTGTTGCCATGCTGCTGTGGCTCTATACTACGCACATGCAGGCATCATGGGTAAGAACATGATTATATGGCACTGTACTTCCTTCCATCACAGCTTTTCATCCTTCCACTCAAAGGTTACGTCAGTGTTGTTTTTCTGATATTTCTGTCCCGTTCATTACTGTCTTTTAAATGAGAGAAAGTGAATGTGCAGTATATTACTAAATCCCTTACTTCCAGATGCATTGCAGTATACAACATTCTGCCTTCATCGATGCAGATGCTTTTTCAGATAGTTCAAATCTTCTCCCCATGGTATTGTCAGCCCACACTAGAACCATGAAAGGGTGTTTATAACAAACATGACGCTGGAAATTATATCGCCTGTTTGTAGAGTAATATTTGTCCCAGGTGAAATCGTAAAAAAAAAAAAGAAGACAATTGAGGCCAATGAGCATATCTGCGATATATATTTACATATACAGTATTTACATTCATATTCTGCTGGATTACAGACAATACTACCACTCACTCACCAAAGTAGTGTGTTCAAATGGTCCCTTGAGTTCTCCCAAGTGATTAGTTTGCTTTGAAATGATTGTGTGGGTTGTCTACAGGGAGCCTATCTTCTGTGAAAGCATACGGATGATGAGCAACTCCCGCTCTATATATTTAGAAGCCCCAGTTTTCAAGTAATCTGGCAACATAGTCCCGTCAGTATACTCAGGGGCATTGCAGTTAGCAACCCACCGATGTTTGCTCACCTAACCATTTGTCTCTCTTGTTTGCAGCTCGGTTTCAGAACAGCAATGAGAATTGGAGCTGGAGATGAGTGAATACCTGGGCTTTGTTCATTTGTTTTTAGTAACCATTGGCGCCCAGGGCAGGTTGAGCGATGCCTGGTTAAGTGGAATATAGTAGGTCATAGGGGTTGAGAGGACACTCGAGTGTACATTGGCGTGGTGCAAGGGCACTCACTTGCCCAGACCATGTGTTTGGCAGAGTTTACGCACCATGTGTTGCCTGCACACCTATCAAATCGGCGAGGAACCGCAACCATCACCACCCGCCGTGGTCTTTTAATGTGGATGTTATGTTCCTACTGGCCATTTACAGTGGTGACCAGCCAGAACTTCAACCCGACTGTGAACACCCAGTTTGGGAAGCTGAGGGGCCTCCGGGTTGCGGTGCCAGGCGAGGTCCTTAAGCCCGTTGACCAGTACCTTGGGGTGCCGTACGCTGCCCCTCCCATCGGGGAGAAGCGCTTCATGCCCCCAGAGCAGCCCTCTTCCTGGTCAGGGATCAAGAATGCTACCCACTTCATGCCCGTGTGCCCTCAGAACATCCGCAACACAGTGCCTGAGATCATGATGCCCATATGGTTCACCTATAACCTGGACACAGTGGCCAACCTCATTCAGGATCAGAACGAGGACTGTTTGTATTTAAACATCTATATTCCAACAGAGGATGGTGAGTGGAACGGGTAAAATGGACCAAAGGAACAATCCATGTTGTTTACTGTATTACCCTTGCTGTCACCTTGCAATCATCATGTTTTGCGTATGCAGCAGTTGTCCTTGTGCATCTCATTTGTGCCACCCCAAGTTGTTTTCTCATCCAAAGTCATGTCACCTACTCTTCTTCATCCTGTTACACTGTTGACTCCGTTCATTGTGTTCTCTACGGGAAAATCACACACTGATATAAAACCTATTATTGCGTCAGACAACTAATAATTTAAAGTCAGAATATAGCCTACAGCATGGCATAACCTAACTACTGGGAATGGCTCAATAGTTATGATAAATCAGACTCAGACATTTGTTAGGCCGGTGAAATGTTTGTTATTGTGCACTAGAGGCCTGTTGTTTACAATGAAACGCCTTAACCGTGTAAGAATCTGAGTTGCAATACATTTATATATTTCTATGCTATGGATCTGTAGATCAATATTTACTTGACAAATTCGGAGGTGCTTAGTCTCAAGTAAACACTATTGTGATTGATAAACACATTTCCTTTCCTTCATTTATTTTGTAGAGTATTAGGGCTCATACAATATACAGACAGAGTGCATGTGAAAATGGACTGTGTGCAGCATTGTGAAATCATTATGATTATTATTTAATTCGATGTATATCTTTAACCCCCTATCCCACTACCTCCCTTGTATAGTTCCTGAGGGGATGAAAAGTGAACCGGGTTGGGAATTGGGTGCCTGAATGCTTCTTCAATTTTTCAGAGCCTTCTGTTATTCCGTAGTCTTTCATTCATTTTTCAGTCAAAAGAGTATCCAAGGAATGTGCCAGAAAACCCAACAAGAAAGTATGTAGAGAAGAAGGTATGTAAGCTAACAAAGAAGTAAAAAGGAGCAAAGTGACTTCAGAGTTGGCTCAAAACCAAGATCACATCGTCATCGTATTTGAAAATCAAACACAGTAGAGACCGATAAATGTCGGTCAGAGATGTGTGCGTCCATCCATGCCTGAGAGTGTGTGTGTCTCTCTGCTGTGTGAAATTAAGAGCAATCCAGAGTAAGATCATTCCACACAATAACATCCACCCATGACATGTTTATTCGAAAAACACATTGAGTTCTATACATTTTTTATTTGTTATTATTGGAAAGCCATTAATGAAATAAATCAACATTCTGATGTCAAAAGTTACTGTTTGTACAATATGTAAATCTAATTTGTTCTGATTGAGTCATGGCAATGAAAAGGAGAGTACATCATATCTTACCTCAAATTCTGCACAGCCTATGTTTACTGCAAACAAACATTCTTTTGTTTTTACAGTAACGCCATTTTTGACAGATTTTCCGAGACACAGATTGGGATATCACTATCTTCCTTCCTTGGTGGTCAACCATGCTATTTTTGAATTCTCTTGTACTTTTTTGTTTTTTCCTCCTTGATGTGATTCTTAGGGGCCCACAGCAAGAGTCAAGGAGTGGATTTCTCTCATGGTGACAGTGAAGGTATTTTTGGTGCTCAAAGTTTAATGCATGACGTTTTTTCTTTTTTTAGACACTTTTTGACTTTTGATATTTTCATAGACTTTCGTCTTCGATCTTACCTTTGACAACTCAGAAGTGGTTAAACCTTAGTTTATCAGTGGGCATGCCAAGTCAATTATAAGTCACTTGATTCTCTCAGCGTCTTAGCTATTTCACTCTCAATTGTTTTGATTTGGACATCCATATCATATCTGCAGTATTTTTGGTGTCATGGATTTTTTGGGACACTGAATACTGATTTTGTCCCCCTTGAAGACAAATGCTGGTCAATTTGCCATTGATCCCAAATTTACTCAATTTGAACAATGACTCACATGGGTTATTTCTTGTATCTTTGGGGCTATACCAATCAACAAAGATATTATTTTGTAGCACCATAAATAGAATGGGAAGTGAAGATTTTCCTGTGTCTTCTAGGGATCACAGACTGGGCTATCTATAACCAACTACATCTTATCTCAAAGTCTCCACTACCTCTCTTTGAGTCTCATGAGAGGACCGTATGAGTGACTCATGAGGATGAAGCTATTACTATTCACTACATGTCGCACTGTTCAAGAGATTGAGTGTGATGTAGGAAATGGGTGTCCTTAAGTTATTTTATGGCAACTCACGCCTTTCTCACATTGACACTGAACTTACAGTTCAGGTCATATGCCTTATTCTTTTTGTCACCAAATTGTTTTTTACTTTGTCATTTTTTCATTGGGGCGGGGAGGGCAGTTATATTGTGGGGAGGGTTTATATACTTATTCTGACGAAAAAACTATATTTAGTAGTTGTTGTTTTAGATGCAGAGAAAATCATGTCCTGTAATTTAACCACTATTATGACAAATTAATTCGATAGGAGCTTGGTGCACAGAAACGACCACCTTGCCTGAAGACGCATGCTCTGTTGAACATAGTGAACACATAGTATTAACTAGATGCACTTTAGAGATACTAGATGTTAAAACGGTATATTGCTAATAATAGAATATTAGAATATGGCTCAGGCTCTAGTATAAACACAGTTTTGTGGGGGAAAACATTGAGATTGACATAATATAGATCCCTGTTAGGCCTGTATGAGTAGTGTCCTTGCTTTGCATTCTTGTCTCCATTGGTGCGTCACAACCAAGACCGTAATCACCGAAGCACATCTGCTAAAATCAATACCATTACCTTGAGCTTACCTTCAGCTTTAGTGGTGTAAATGTTGCTGAGTCTACCGTCTGGTAGGGGTTACAGTATTCTGATGTTGCATTACCTTGCCAATAACTCTTTACAGTACAAATAGTAAATGGCTGATTCTCTCTGCAGACATTCGGAACACTGAGGCTAGGCCTGTGATGGTCTACATCCATGGAGGATCCTACATGGAGGGGACAGGAAATATGATCGATGGGAGTGTGCTGGCCAGCTATGGGAATGTCATCGTCATCACTCTCAACTACAGGGTCGGAGTACTAGGTGATGGGATTCTCTTACTATCTCTGAATGGTGTCTGTGGAATTTCTTTTCAGTCTAGAAGATACATTTTCTTCTTCTCATAACGTTGATCTCCACACAGAGATCCAATTCATATGTACACTTATGCCAGTTATTCAAACTTCTATTCATTTGTTACATTTCTATCATGTGCTATGGAAGTCCTTTTCTCCTGGTGTGTAATGTATAATCCCAGGTTATGAAGGCAAAGTCTTTTTCAGTATGTTATTGTCTTGAAGAGGGAGTAAGATTAGAACTCCTCAGTCAGAGGACAACGGTTAGGACTATTAATCGCCTACTTGGTGTATACAAGCTACAATATTCCAAAACACTGTTCATCTTTTTTGAACTAACCGCCAGGGAAATTGACCGCTTTTGTCAAGCCTGGAAGACTGATTTAAATAGGAAGGGATGCAGGAATCACAGCCAAGGTCTGGAGTCTTTCTTGTAGGAGCGACATCACAGCTGTAACACTTCATGTATCTCTGTGCGAGGGGCGGAAAGGGCCAGCCCCTCTCTCTGTGATTGATACTGCATAGTGGAGAATGCATAGTGGAGAAAAAGACTGGTTGCAACTCAAGGAACCATGCAGTGAGAGTATCCTTATGAAAAAGTGGAGGAGGAGGAGGAGAATGATGTACTGAGCTAGGTATTTAACCTGCTCTGGTATGGTAAATCACAGATAAAAGTGTGACAAGAAAGAAGTTAAATAACACTAATATCCTCTGCTGTACACTTCAGGGTTCCTCAGTACAGGTGACCAGGCAGCTAAAGGAAATTATGGACTCCTGGACCAGATCCAAGCCCTGCGTTGGATCAGCAAGAACATTGGCTATTTTGGAGGAGACCCTGGTCGCATCACTGTCTTTGGATCTGGGATCGGAGCATCCTGCGTCAGCCTGCTCACACTGTCCCATCACTCTGAGGGTAAGACTAAAACTCAACCTGGATAGACAGGGCAGGGGGGGTGGGATGGGATGGGGATAGTCACCAGTGAATCTCATGCCCAATGAGAATGCCTTTATATAGCTTTATCGCATGATAAACACACACAGACCCAGTGATTCCTCAGCCTGCAGTTTTCACAGACACATACTAGGTACTACATTATCTGGTACTTCATCTCAATGTATAGCTTTATGTGGAGCATTAACATTAATGTGTTGTGCTCTGTAGTATTGCTTCAGGGAAGTGACTTTATTCACTGTGTTGAAACAGATCTACTGTTATCTGCTTTTATTTCTACTTTGATGTTTTTATGCAAAAATGAAAAAATGTTATTTTTCTGTATTATGCCATTATTTAGTTTTACCTTTACATTATAAAGTGTGTTCGGAAAGTATTCAGATCTCTTCCCTTTTTCCACATTTTGTTACGTTACAGCCTTATTCAAAAATGTACTAAATTCTATTTTTCCCTCATCAATCTACACACAATACCCCATAATGACAAAGTGAAAACAGGTTTTTAGATATGTTTGCAAAGTTATAAAAAATGTCAAATATAAATATCTTATTTGCATAAGTATTCTGACCCTTTGCTATGAGACTCAAAACTGAGCTCAGGTGCATCCTGTTTCCATTGATCATTCTTGAGATGTTTCTACAACTTGATTGGAGTCCACCTGTGGTAAATTCAATTGATTGGACATAATTTGGAAAGGCATACATCTGTCTATATAAGGTTCCACAGCTGACAGTGCATGTCAGAGTAAAAACCAAGCCATGAGGTTGACTGGAGAAGGGTACCAAAAAATGTCTGCAGCCTTGAAGGTCCCCAAGAACACAGTGGCCTTTGGAACCACCAAGACTCTTCCTAGAGCTGACCACCTGGCCAAACTGAGCAATCGGGGAGAAGGGCCTTGGTCAGGGAGGTGACCAAGAACTCGATGATCACTCTGACAGAGCTTCAGAGTTCCTCTGCGGTGATGGGATAACCTTCCAGAAGGACAACCATCTCTGCAGCACTCCACCAATAAGGCCTTTATGGTAGAGTGGCCAGACGGAAGCCACTCCTCAGTAAAAAGCACATAATAGCCCGCTTGGAGTTTGCCAAACGGCACCCAAACAACTCTGAGACCATGAGAAATAAGATTATCTGGTCTGATGAAACCAATATTGAACTCTGTGGCAGGGACTGAGCTAAAGAGGATCTGCAAAAAAGAATGGGAGAAACTCATCAAATACAGGTGTGCCAAGCTTGTAGTGTCATATCCAAGAAGACTCGAGGCTGTAATCGCTGCCAAAGGTGCTTAAACAAAGTACTGAGTAAAGGGTATGAATACTTATGTAAATGTGATATTTTTTATCATTATATTTTATAAATGTGCAAACATTTCTAAGCCTGTTTTTGCTTTGTCATTGTGGGTTATTGTGTGTAAATTGATGAGAAAAAAAACAATTGAATACATTTTAGAATAAGGCATTAACGTAGCAAAATGTGGAAAAAGTCAAGGGGTCTGAGTACTTTCGCAGTATGCGCAGTATACAACCCTTATCCTCAACTAAAGAAGGAATAGTTTCACCAAAATGGCGCCGGAGAAGAAGGCTGATGTTTTACGTGGCCCCAACCGATTGTGTTTTTTTTTTTGTATATTTGTGTTGTTTGTAACTTATTTTTGAACTTATTTTGTACATAATGTTGCCGCTACCGTCTCTTATGACTGAAAAGAAGTAATGGACATCAGGATTGCGATTACTCACCACGGACTGGCAGAATCCTTTTTTTCCTTTAACGAGTCTGACGAGCCCTACGCAAAGTATTTACTGCTTTCTTGGGAACAGGCCCAGATCCCCTTGATTTGCGTGAAGAGGAGGTGGAGAAAAATGGGCCAGAGGGCGTGCTGCCTTCTGAGAATTTGTAGGCGATTGAATAAACCCCCACTTCCTTCCATTCTGCTAGCAAACGTGACATTTTTTAAGAATAAAATCGATGATATTCGCAGAGATTAAACTACCAACGGGACATTCAACACTGTAATATCTTATGCTTCACGGAGTCGTGGCTGAACGACGACATTATCAACATACAGATGGCTGGTTATACGCTGCACCGGCAGGATAGAACATCGGTGTCTGGTAAGACAAGGCTCGGCGGACTATGAATTTTTGTAAATAACAGCTGGTGCACGATATCTAAGGAAGTCTCGAGCTATTGCTCACCTGAAGTAGAGTATCTCATGATAAGCTGTAGACCACACTATCTACCTAGAGAGTTGGGGTGGTAGGATAGCCTAGTGGTTAGAGAGGTTGCAAGTTCAAATCCCAGAGCTGACAAGGTACAAATCTGCCCCTGAACAGGCAGTTAACCCACTGTTCCTAGGCCGTCATTGAAAATAAGAATTTGTTCTTATCTGACTTGCCTAGTTAAATAAAGGAAAAATAAAAAATCTGTATTTTTCGTAGCTGTTTACATACCACCACAGTCAGAGGTTGGCACTAAGACAGCTTTGAATGAGCTGTATTCCGCCATAAGCAAACAAGAAAACGGTGTTCCTAGTAGCCGGGGACTTTAATGCAGGGAAACTTAAATCCGTTTTACCAAATTTTTGTCAGCAACCAGAGGGAAAAAACTCTTTACTCCACACACAGAGACGCATACAAAGTTCTCCCTCGCCCTTCATTTGGCAAATCTGACCATAATTCTATCCTCGTGATTCCTGCTTACAAGCAAACATTAAAGCAGGTGCACCAGTGACTAGATCAATAAAAAAGTGATCAGATGAAGCAGATGCTAAACTACAGGACTGTTTTGCTAGCACAGACTGGAATATGTTCCGGGATTCCTCCAATGGCATTGAGGAGTACACCACATCAGTCATTGGCTTCATCAATAAGTGCATTGATGACATCATCCCCACAGTGACCGTACGTACATACCCCAACCAGAAGCCATGGATTAGAGGCAACATCCGCATTGAGCTAAAGGCTAGAGCTGCCGCTTTCAAGGAGCGGGACTCTAATCCAGAAGCTTATAAGAAATCCCGCTATGCCCTCCGACGAACCATCAAACAGGCAAAGCGTCAATACAGGACTAAGATCGAATCGTACTACACCGGCCCTGACACTCGTCGGATGTGGCTTGCAAACCATTACAGACTACAAAGGGAAACACAGCCGAGAGCTGCCCAGTGACACGAGCTAAACTACTTCTATGCTCGCTTCGAGGCAAATAACACTGAAACATGCTCAAGAGCACCAGCTGTTATGGAAGACTGTATGATCGCGCTCTCCGCAGGTCAACATTCATAAGGCCGCAGGACCAGACAGATTACCAGGATGTGTACTGTGAGCATGCACTGACCAACTGGCAAGTGTCTACACTGACATTTATAACCTCTCCCTGACCGAGTCTGTAATACCAACATGTTTTAAACAGACCACATAGTACCTGTGCCAAGAGCACTAAGGTAATGTGCTTAAATGACTACCGACCCGGATCACTCACAGAGTGCTTTGAAAGGCTGGGAATGGCTCACATCAACACCATTATCCCAGAAACCCGAGACCCACTCCAATTTGCCTACCGCCCCAACAGATCCACAGATGATGCAATCTCTATCGCACTCCACACTTCCCTTTCCCACCAGGACAAAAGGAACACTTATGTGAGAATGCTATTCATTGACTACAGCTCAGCGTTCAACACCATAGTGCCCTCCAAGCTTATCAATAAGCTAAGGACCCTGGGACTAAATACCTCCTAATGCAACTGGATCCTGGACTTCCTGATGGGCCGCCCAAGGTGGTAAGGGTATATAACAACACATCCGCCATGCTGATCCCCACCATAGGGGCCCCTCAGGGGTGCTCAGTCCCCTCCTGTACTCCCTGTTCACTCATGACTGCACGGCCAGGCACGACTCCAACACCATCATTAAGTTTGCCGATGACACAACAGTGGTAGGCCTGATCACCGACAACGATGAGACAGCCTATAGAGAGGAGGTCAGAGACCTGGCCGTGTGGTGACAGGACAAAAACCTCTGCCTCAACGTGATCAAGACAAAGGAGATGATTGTGGACTACAGGAAAAGAGGACAGAGCACGCCCCCATTCTCATCAATGGGGCTGCAGTGGAGCAGGTTGAAAGCTTCAAGTTCCTTGGTGTCCATGTCACCAACAAACTAACATGGTCCAAGCACACCAAGAGAGTTGTGAAGAGGGCACGACAAAGCCTATTCCCCCTCAGGAGACTGAAAAGATCTGGCATGGGTCCTCAGATCCTCAAAAGGTTCTACAGCTGCACAATCGAGAGCATCTTGACTGGTTGCATCACTGCCTGGTATGGCAACTGCTCGGGGTCCAATCACAAGGCACTACAGAGGGTAGTGCGACCGGCCCAGTACATCATTGGGGTCAAGCTTCCTGCCATCCATCTATACCAGGAGGTGTCCATCCTGCCATCTATACCAGGAGGTGTCAGAGGAAGGCCCTAAAAATTGTCAAAGACTCCAGCCACCCAAGTCATAGACTGTTCTCTCTGCTACCGCATGGCAAGCGGTACCGGAGTGCCAAGTCTAGGACAAAAAGGCTTAACAGCTTCTACCCCCAAGCCATAAGACCCCTGAACATCTAATCAAATGGCTACCCAGACTATTTGCATCCCCCCCCCCCTCTTTTACACCGCTGCTACACTCTGTTGTTATCATCTATGCATAGTCACTTTAATAACTCTACCTACATGTACATATTACCTCAACTAACCGGTGCCGCCTGTTACGTAACTAGGAGTGGTGGGTGCGGAGTCAGGAGTCAGAGAGCAGAGGTTTAAGGAAAACCGTATTTATTCCGGTGAGAAAAGGTCATGCCAAAACAACAGGCGAATAAATCACCGGCCCAAAACAGGACACAAACAGTCCGGAAAAATACAAACAATACCATCCACAAAACAGAACAGAGAAACAAGCCCACGCAAAAGCAGGTGGGCATAACAGGCTTAAATAGCCCTAAACCAAACCCCAAACGAGAAACAGGTGAAACCAATAAGACATAACCAACAGAAAAGGAAAAGGGAATTGGTGGCAGCTAGTAGACCGGTGACGACGACCTCCGAGGAAGGGGAGCCACCTTCGGTGGAAGTTGTGACACCCCGCACATTGACTCTGTACCGGTACCCCCATGTATATAGTCTCCCTATTGTTATTTTACTGCTGCTCTTTAATTACTTGTTACTTTTATTTCTTATTCTTATTTTTTTAAACTGCATTGTTGGTTAGGGGTTCGTAAGTAAGCATTTCATTGTAAGGTGTAACCTTTTGTTTTCTTAACTGTGTAACCTGTTGTTTTCAGCGCATGTGACTAATAAAATTTGATTTGATTTTATATTCAAACGAGTTCAGTTCACGTAACTGGGTTGACTTTAAAATGAGGGACAGACGTAAATGAATCACTAATCACATTAAATAAATACAAATCTTCAGAAAGGTCTTTGTCAAAGCAAAAACATAACTAGAGCTTTACAGTGATAGTGAAACCTTCAATACATTTGGGGTTAAGCGGGTTAAAATCTTCATGTCAAAATGCCGAATTTTCCATGTGGTCTATAATAAAGGGCACTTCATTTAATTTAACAGGCTTTTGAAATTCACTATTGGTAAACAATTTCTACTTAAAATATCAAAGGGATGCAAAATGTACTCTATTTGTGAACCAAACCGCAAACTCCAAATGGATCCAATCGAGTCCTTCAGAGGAAGTGAATTGTTTGGATATGTGGCTAGGGTGGTAGGGTAGTGGTACAGTTAAGTGATGGCTATTGTTCTCCTCTCCTAAATATAATCAGACTAAAAGCTTTGCCTCTTAAAGAGTGAACCCCTTTAACAGATCCACCTATAAATTCAAGGTAGTGTATGGATGGAGTCTAACTATCTAGCTATCTATCATTTGAACTTTATATATTTACATTTTATTCATCAAGACATGTGTACACAGCACATACTGTGCAGCATCTATTAATCAATATAATAATCTTTAAACCTCACTCTGTTTTACACTCACTAATTTATCCCCAGCGTTTCAGAAAGATTTGCTCGTATTTCTTTCTTACCCTCACGAGAGTAAATGGAAGGAGGGTTGTGAATGAATTGAGGAATGTCACTCAATCTGAAACGAAGATAGTGGCATCTGTGCCTTTACATCTCCCACAACCGCACACACACACACACACACACACACACACACACACACACACACACACACACACACACACACACACACACACACACACACACACACACACACACACACACACACACACCACCTCTTCTCCTCTAATCAATCAGCCCTTTATTACATCAGGCCACAGCTCTAACGGCACCAGAGCCAGCTTAGGCCCCTCTCACTGAGATTGTGTGAGCCAGCGTGATACTGTGGTATACAGACAGACTACCCAAGTCTTTATATCATATATTTTTCAAGCATTAATCAAGAACCACGATCACCGTTGGCGATATAATAAAAATATATTATATCGCCATGTTTTCCAGATGTTTTTCCACTGCCTGGCTGTGTAAAATGAGCTTGTTTCACTACAGGCCAAATTTGGTTTGATGGGATCATAACAAAGTAAAAAACAGGAAGGTCAGTTAAGTGAATAATTAAGGTGAAGCATACAGTATAATCAAAGTGGATAATTTAAGGGACTGAAGAGCAGTGGGATTTGTCCTTTGTTTTCCAGACATGTATGCTTTGGTTAGTGGTTGTGATGTATGTCCTGGTAGCTTGAAGCTACCCTTCAGCTCAATGCTCAGGGTCTTGCACTAACTGTAATCTATGGCCCTCTGAATATACTGTCTTTATCTGACAGTATGCATTATGTGGGTTGAATGCTGTAACAACACAGAATAAAAACATTGAAAGTCCCATTTGGGCTCCCGAGTGGCGCAGCGGTCTAAGGCACTGCATCTCGTTCTAGGGGCTGTATCACAACAGGCCGTGATTGGGAGTCCCATAGGGCAGCGCACAATTGTCCCAGCGTTGTCTGGGTTAGTATTTGGCCGAGGTAGGCCGCCATTGTAAATAAGAATTTGTTCTTAACTGACTTGCCTAGTTAAATAAAGTTTTTTTTTAAATGAAAAATGAAAAAACGGTAGTGAATGCCCATTTTTACTTATCACTTATTAACCATCATTTATTCACATTACTTTACTTTAATACATTTTTTGTTTTATGACTTTATTATTATAATAAAATGCAATTTATTTTTACCTACTTTTTCTCCCAAATTTCATGATATCCAATTGCGATCTTGTCTCATCGCTGCAACTCCCAAACGGGCTTGGGAGAGGCGAAGGTTGAGTCATGCGTCCTCCAGACAATCCGCGCTTCTTAACACCCGTCCGCTTAACCCAAAAGCCACCCGCACAAATGTGCCGGAGGAAACACCATCCAACTGACAATCGAAGTCAACCTGCAGGCGTCTGGCCTTCCACAAGGAGTTGCTAGAGTGTGATGAGCCAAGTAAAGCCCCCCCGGCCAAGCCCTCCCCTAACCTGGGCGATGCTGGGCCAATTGTGCACCGCCCTATGGTACTCCCGGTCGGTTGTGACACAGCCTGGGATCGAACCCGGGTCTGTAGTGACACCTTAGACCGCTGCGCCACTTTGGAAGGCCCCATGACTTTATTATTTCATTCAAAGTAATCATCTCATATAGGGCTGCTGCTGCCTATGCTGCCTGACAAAATCACAATTTGACTAGTTCTTCAGTAAATAAGGCATACTTTTATGACCCTGAAAACCAACTGTCAATCACTTAGATCATGTATTTAAGTGAACCCAGCCTAAAACCCCAAACAGCAAGCAATGCAGGTGTAGAAGCACGGTGGCTTGGAAAAACTCCCTAGAAAGGCCAAAACCTAGGAAGAAACCTAGAGAGGAACCAGGCTATGAGGGGTGGCCAGTACTATTCTGGCTGTGCCGGGTGGAGATTATAACAGAACATGGCCAAGATGTTCAAATGTTCATAAATGACCAGCATGGTCAAATATTAATAATCACAGTAGTTGTCGAGGGTGCAGCAAGTCAGCACATCAGGAGTAAATGTCAGTTGGCTTTTCATAGCCGATCATTATGAGTATCTCTACCACTCCTGCTGTCTCTAGAGAGTTGAAAACAGCAGGTCTGGGACAGGTAGCACGTCCAGTGAACAGGTCAGGATTCCATAGCCGCAGGCAGAACAGTTGAAACTGGAGCAGCAGCACGGTCAGGTGGACTAGGGACAGCAAGGAGTCATCATGCCAGGTAGTCCTGAGGCATGGTCCTAGGGCTCAGGTCCTCCGAGAGAAAGAGAGAATTAGAGAGAGCATACTTAAATTCACACAGGAAACCGGATAAGACAGGAGAAGTACTCCAGATATAACAAACTGACCCAGGAGACACTGTGGCCCCATCCGATAATACCCCCGACAGGGCCAAACAGGAGGGATATAACCCCAACCACTTTGCCAGAGCACAGCCCCCACACCACTAGAGGGATATCTTCAACCACAAACTTATCATCCTGAGACAAGGCTGAGTATAGCCCACAAAGATCTCCGCCACGGCACAACCCAAGGTTGTGACTCAACCCACTCAAGTGACGCACCCCACCTAGGGACGGCATGAAAGAGCACCAGTAAGCCAGTGACCAGTAAGCCAGCCCCTGTAATAGGGTTAAGAGAATCCCAGTGGAGAGAGGGGAACCGGCCAGGCAGAGACAGCAAGGGCGGTTCGTTGCTCCAGAGCCTTTCCGTTCACCTCCTGGGCCAGACTACACTCAATCATATGACCCACTGAAGAGATGAGTCTTCAGTAAAGACTTAAAGGTTGAGACCAAGTCTGCGTCTCTCACATTCTCGCAGACCATTCCATAAAAATGGAGCTCTATAGGGGAAAGCCCTGCCTCCAGCTGTTTGCTTAGAAATTCTAGGGACAATTAGGAGGCCTGCGTCTTGTGACTGTAGCGTACGTGTAGGTATGTACGGCAGGACCAAATCAGAAAGATAGGTAGGAGCAAGCCCATGTAATGCTTTGTAGGTTAGCAGTAAAACCTTGAAATCAGCCCTTGCTTTAACAGGAAGCCAGTGTAGAGAGGCTAGCACTGGAGTAATTGTTAGGAATTTTATGAATAAATGACTAAACAATATCCCCATTTTAAATAGAACTGTAACTAAGTAAACTTATACTCTGTTTTATTATATCTGATTAACAATATGAGTTCATAAGTGAGGGATTGTGGAGCCTGAAGCAGGGGGTAATTACATTTAAATAAATACCATTCCAGCCAGGTTGGAGGAGATTAGGAGTGTTTTTTTTAAGTAAGCAGAAAAGGTCTTTAACCTATGGTTGAACCGACGAAACTTAGCTCTGGGGTGTTTTAGATAAGGCAGTGAGTGCATTCCCAGGTTTCCGTTAACTAGAACTGTCAGCTAAGTGGTGATCGATAATGGTGAGGGGTCAAGAGTTAATTCAGCTATGTTGTGTGTCCTGTGTGTGCGTTAGTGAGTCGGAATGAACTTTTAAACTTGCTTTGTCTCAGTCGGGAGGAGGAGATTCACTCTAGAAGCAATGAAATGACGTCATGTTTTGTATATAAACTGTTGTTCGTGGATAGCGCGCTCCGGAGCGCGCTCCGAGAATAAATGCTATTATCCATTATTGATAAGACTGGTCTCCGTCTATTTTATGCAAATAACAATCTTACAAATTCTCATAAAATAGACTAAGTGAATTCAATTAATGAAAACATATTGGAAATAATGAAATTACAGTAACAGTAATAAGATCACATTTTTTGGTTCTAGTCAGGATTCTAGCAGCCGTATTTAGCACCAAAAGAATGCGGTGATCAATGGTATCAAAAGCAGCACTAAGGTCTAGGAGCACGAGGACAGATGCAGAGCCTTGGTCTGATGCCATTAAAAGGTCATTTACCACCTTCACAAGTGCAGTCTCAGTGCTATGATGGGGTCTAAAACCAGACTGAAGCATTTTGTATACATTGTTTGTCTTCAGGAAGGCAGTGAGTTGCTGCTTTTTCTAAAATTTTTGAGAGGAATGGAAGATTCGATATTGGCCGATAGTTTTTTATATTTTCTGGGTCAAGGTTTGACTTTTTCAAGAGAGGCTTTATTACTGCCACTTTTAGTGAGTTTGGTACACATCCGGTGGATAGAGAGCCTTTTATTATGTTCAACATAGGGGGGCCAAGCACAGGAAGCAGCTCTTTCAGTAGTTTAATTGGAATGCAGCTTGAAAGTTTAGAGGCCATGATTATTTTAATCAGTGTGTCAAGAGATATAGTACTAAAACACTTGAGTGTCTCTCTTGATCCTAGGTCCTGGCAGAGTTGTGCAGACTCAGGACAACTGAGCTTTGAAGGAATACGTAGATTTAAAGAGGAGTCCGTAATTTGCTTTCTAATGATCATGATCTTTTCCTCAAAGAAGTTCATGAATTTATTACTGCTGAAGTGAAAGCCATCCTCACTTGGGGAATGCTGCTTTTTAGTTAGCTTTGCGACAGTATCAAAAAGGAATTTCGGATTGTTCTTATTTTCCTCAATTAAGTTGGAAAAATAGGATGATCGAGCAGCAGTGAGGGCTCTTCGATACTGCATGGTACTGTCTTTCCAAGCTAGTCGGAAGACTTCCAGTTTGGTGTGGCGCCATTTCCGTTCCAATTTTCTGGAAGCTTGCTTCAAAGCTTGGGTATTTTCTGTATACCAGGGAGCTAGTTTCTTATGACAAATGTTTTTAGTTGTTAGGGGTGCAACTGTATCTAGGGTATTGCGCAAGGTTAAATTGAGTTCCTCAGTTAGGTGGTTAACTGATTTTTGTCCTCTGACGTCCTTGGGTAGGCAGAGGGAGTCTGGAAGGCCATCAAAGAATCGTTGTGTTGTCTGTGAATTAATAGCACGACTTTTGATGCTCCTTGGTTGGGGTCTGAGCAGATTATTTGTTGCAATTGCAAACGTAATAAAATGGTGGTCCGATAGTCCATGATTATGAGGAAAAACATTAAGATCCACAATATTTATTCCATGGGACAAAACTAGGTCCAGAGTATGACTGTGACAGTGAGTAGGTCCAGAGACATGTTGGACAAAACCCACTGAGTCGATGATGGCTCCGAAAGCCTTTTGGAGTGGGTCTGTGGACTTTTCCATGTGAATATTAAAGTCACCAAAAATGTGAATATTATCTGCTATGACTACAAGGAATTCAGGGAACTCAATGAGGAACGCTGTATATGGCCCAGGAGGCCTGTAAACAGTAGCTATAAAAAGTGATTGAGTAGGCTGCATAGATTTCATGACTAGAAGCTCAAAAAACGAAAATGTAATTTTTAAAAATAAATTTACATTTTCTATCGTAAATGTTAGCGACACCTCCACCTTTGCGGGATGCACGGGGGATATGGTCACTAGTGAAACCATTTTCAGGCTTGCGAAGCAACTGCTTTCTATCCCTCTCGATTGGCCTTCTCTCTTCTCTCAGTCTCCATGTCTTGCTCCGCACAGACCGGACAAGTTTATGCGGGCGTGCAATAGATTATGGTCATTGTAGTTAATTACCACGTTTTCTGCGCTAAACTGTGTAGAATATTGGCCTGTTGGAAACTTCAACTCCCTACTATGTTGCACAGTTCAGGCTTGATCTGATTTATCTATACATAAACTGCATATCGAGCTCACAGAAAAAAACAGAACGAAATGGAACAAATTATATTTGAAAGTATTTTGAATGTCTCTCATAAAAACCTAATATTTGAGGTATTTGAAAATATGCAAGTTTAAATATATATATATATATTTGATGGCAGCCAAATATTTGATAAAGAACAAAAAACCTTCTACAGTTAGTTCAGTTAATCTAAATATATGATCATAAGTACATGGTTTGGAGAGCTCTTAGATATGAATCTCAATATAGCCTATATTCTTGAATGAAATACATGAGGGACATGGAATCACCTCAACATTAGAGTAGACCACTTTTGCTGCTTCAGAATGACTAACAAATATATGTTCATAATGAGACAAGGTAATACTAACACTTGACATAGTTGTTATACATGTGTAGTAACTTTGTGATTATTACAATAGAAACATTGGTGTTACATAGGACTTTGGAAATGGCTTTATAATTTCATATTAATGGAATTATTACATAAATGGAATAAGAAACAGTCACTATTCCTCTTGTGTACAGTAGTTAAAAGGGTTAGGGTTAGCTAATAAAATGTTACTACAAAAGTAATGACAGTTGTATTACACAGACACAAGAATAGTTTAATGTTAAGTGTTACTGAGAATGCTAATAGTAACCAAATATGGCTATTAAGTGTTGAAAGGAAATCAACTACAGCTGAGGTAGGTGGAAAATCAAAAAAATGATCCCTTTACAGATGGTATAGTGTGTGTTTGAAATAAGAACACTTACCCTCAGATGGACAGAGGTTCCAAGTAGTTTTTTGTAAGTATCCAAATTGATGTTTGTAGTGTTTGCAAGTGGCTTTTAATTACTCTGCATTATTTTCAGGTATCATAAAATTAATTGCAGCTTTTGACCTTTTCAGTAGCATGTTGAAAGAGCCATACAATAGTTGAGTATCACAACTTATTTATACTTATCTGTACAAAATGTCATTGGTTAATTGGTTTGACTTGATTATGTACACCTGGGGCAATTGACATTCAAGAGAATGGACATTTACAAAATGTTCAGATAGAAATGTATTGTATAGATCAAATATGACTGCCAGATAGATTGGAATAGTATAGGAGATTGTGTGTGCTCTATTCATTCTATCTTCAACATGCAGTTCCGATACAGTCCTGCCATTAGTTGAAGGCAGCCAATCCAATAGTTTCAGAAAAGTAGTCCCTTACTTGTTTTCTCAGATCTGTATTCAATTTGTTTTAATAAGTAGTTACTTTCTGAGATCTGTATTTGAATAGCTTTAAAAAGTAGTTATTTCCACAAACTATATTTGTGGGAAGAGTTACTTTCCACAAACATAGTTTAAACTACAGGTATCCCAGGTCTGAATTATACCCATTTTGCCATGACTTGTTAATATGATTTCTGAGTGAGTGCCTAACAATATCGCCCTGGAAGTCAGGGCCACTGGGCACGTTCCCTGCATGCACGGTCGGTAATTCGATCATGATTCATACAAGTTTAGGTAGTTGGCTAGACTAATTTACCAATCTGAAAGATGTTTTGACATGGGCTAGTTGATAAATAGAGAGAAACTTCTGATGCACTATCAAATTTTCGAAATTACTGTACACGTCTGTCAAATAAAATGGTGGCCCTGCCACATAGCCAAGTAGTCTTTGGTTAGAGAGTTCCCTGAGGACGCAGATATTGAGGCACGATGCGATGACTGACTTTGTGTGTGCTACTGTGGTGTGTGTAGTTCCCTGCATGAGGGCTGCCTGTTATCGCATACACACCTGCTCACACACCCCCTGATGTGGTATTGATTTTGGAGCATGGTTTCTGTCAATGTTTATTATTTGGTTTGCCTGGCTGTCCACGGACCTCCATTACACTTGGTTCTGATGGACATGCTGTGAGTGTCAGCAGAGAGAGAGAGAGAGAGAGTGAGAGAGCTGTGAGTGTCAGCAGAGAGAGAGAGAGAGAGAGAGTGAGAGAGCTGTGAGTGTCAGCAGAGAGAAAGAGAGAGTGAGAGAGCTGTGAGTGTCAGCAGAGAGAGAGAGAAAGATGTTCCACATCAAGATCACTGGACCAATTCTTGCACAGAGTTAGGTTGAATTAATAGTGCTTCTTAAAATGTAATCTTAAAGGTTCATTTAACAGTGATGTTTTCAACAAGGCTACTGTGTGTATTCACGAAAATTCCTTTTTTTTTTTTTTGTAAATTGAAATTTTCTATCGTGACTCATTCCCAAAATCAGTACTCTTCAAGATGAGTGCCACAAATATGATGCCTTTGTGTTGAGTGAGAGTTTAATTAATTCAAATCCCTTTTTAATGTGGCCAATGTTGTGAGACCTTGCATATGCACCACTTACTAAGCTTTATTTTTAATTGTGGAATATACACTCTCAATTAGAATTCATATCATTTTTAGAGTTCCTTCCTTTCCCTCGATATTATTTAGTGATTTATCTTTCGTTAAAGGAAAATGAAAGTTAACTGAGACTGCAGATACACAGATTGAAAAAGCAATGTTGATGAGGTTTGTCTATCACCATCTCAGATGAAATTGTGCGGTGAGCACAAATTATCATCAAAAGTCTGGTCAAAACTGACCTCTCATCATCAGAACCTAGATAGAGATCCTATGAAGCTACCAATATGTTATACTGCAGGGTAGGCCTAAACATTTACTGTCTCAGATGGTTGTTGACCAAACAGCCCTCCTCTGATCTATGTTTGTGCCTGACTGTGCTGTGATCTCCTCAGGCCTGTTCCACAGAGCCATCATCCAGAGTGGCTCAGCCCTGTCCAGCTGGGCCGTCAACTATCAG
The DNA here is from genome assembly GCF_045791955.1 of Oncorhynchus clarkii lewisi. Lineage (NCBI taxonomy): Eukaryota > Metazoa > Chordata > Actinopteri > Salmoniformes > Salmonidae > Oncorhynchus > Oncorhynchus clarkii. Next base: position 30,092,752 of record NC_092158.1, read on the forward strand.
CCTGTCAAGTACACCCGCATGCTGGCCGAGAGGGTGGGCTGCAACGTGCTGGACACCCTGGACATGGTGTCCTGCCTGCAGAAGAAGAGTGCCAGAGAGCTGGTGGAGCAGGACATCCAGCCAGCCCGCTACCACGTAGCCTTTGGCCCCGTCATTGATGGTGACGTCATCCCTGATGATCCCGAGATCCTGATGGAGCAGGGCGAGTTCCTCAACTATGACATCATGCTGGGCGTCAACCAGGGGGAAGGGCTGCGCTTTGTGGAGACTGTTGTTGACCTGGAGGACGGCGTATCTGGCAGCGACTTTGATTTTGCTGTGTCGGACTTTGTGGACAGCCTGTATGGCTACCCGGAGGGGAAGGACACTCTGAGGGAGACCATCAAGTTCATGTACACGGACTGGGCCGACAGGGACAACCCGGAGACCAGGAGGAAGACATTAGTTGCCCTGTTCACTGACCACCAGTGGGTGGAGCCCTCAGTGGTGACGGCTGACCTGCACGCCCGCTACGGCTCGCCCACATACTTCTACGCCTTCTACCACCACTGCCAGAGCCTGATGAAGCCTGTGTGGTCGGACTCGGCCCACGGGGACGAGGTGCCCTATGTGTTTGGCATCCCCATGGTGGGAGCCACTGACCTGTTCCCGTGCAACTTCTCCAGGAATGACATCATGCTCAGCGCTGTGGTCATGACCTACTGGACTAACTTCGCTAAGAGTGGGTGAGTACAGTACACTGAGATCTGGTCAGCCTTGATTGTATAGTAAAATAATGGGGTCATTCTTTCACTTCTTTCAGAATATTTCCCATTTGTGTCCATGTATTTTCCCCAAAAGTTTTCCTAATCATATTTAGATGCGCATTGAAGCCTGTGCAGAATAACCAGTATTTATAGACATACAGTATAGATGCACTTCACATGTACAGTGCCTTCAGAAAGTACTCACACCCCTTGACATATTCCACATTTTGTGTTACAGCCTGAATTAAAAAATTATTACATTTAGATTTTTTTGTCAGTGGACTACACACAGTTTGTGATGTCAAAGTGGAATTAGGATTATTTTTAGTTTTTACAAATGAAAAGTTGAAATATCGAGTCAATAAGTATTCAATCCCTGTGTTATGTCAAGCCTAAATAAGTACAGGAGTAAACATTTGCTTGACAAGTTGCATGGACTCACTCTTTGTGCAATAATAGTGTTTAATATGATTTTTGAATGACTACCTCATCTCTGTACTCCACACATACAGTACAATTATCTGTAAGGTCCTTCAGTCAAGCAGTAAATTTCAAACACAAATTCAACCACAAAGACCAGGGCAGTTTTCCAATGCCTCACAAAGAAGGGCACCTATTGGTAGATAAAATCAAAAGAAGACATTGTATATCCCTTTGAGCATGGTGAAGTTATTCATTACACTTTGGATGGTGTATCAATACACCCGGTCAAAACAAAGACACAGGCATCCTTCCTAACTCAGTTGCCGGAGAGGAAGGAAACCGCTCTGGGATTTCACCATGAGGCCAATGGTGACTTTAAAACCGTTTCAGAATTTAATGGCTGTGATAGGAGAAAACTGAGGATGGATAAACAACATCGTAGTTACTCAACAATACCAACCTAATTGACAAAGTGAAAAAAAGGAAGCCAGTACATAATACAAATATTCCAACAAGGCACTTAAGTAATACTACAAAATGTTATGCTTGAGGCAAATCCAATACAACACATTACTTATTTTCAAGCGCAGTGGTGGCTGCATCATGTTATGGGTATGCTTGTAATCGTTAAGGGCTGGGGAGTTTTTCAGGATAAAAAAGAAACGGAATGGAGTTAAGCACAGGCAAAATCCTAGAGGAAAACCTGGTTCAGTCTGCTTTCCAACAGACACTGGGAGATGAATTCACTTTTCAGCAGGACAATAACCTAAAACACAAGGCCTAATATACATTGGAGTTGCTTACCAAGAAGACAGTGAATGTTCCTGAGTGGGCGAGTTACAGTTTTAACTTAAATCTACATGAAAATCTATGGCAAGACCTGAAAATGGTTGTCTAGCAATGATCAACAACCTATTTGACAGAGCTTGAATAATTGTTTTAAGAATAATGGACAAATGTTGCACAATCCAGGTGTGGGACACTCTTAGAGACTTACCCAGAAAGACATTTCTGTGACATTACATCAACCAGTTTCACAGCTCACAACTTGCCTGTTGACATCCCCCATAATGAAACAAATGAAAGTTTAATGTCTTCTATGTGGGTAGTCAATCTCTGATCCCTGTCTTCACTGTTTGTTTGCAGGGATCCCAACAAGCCAGTTCCTCAGGACACCAAGTTCATCCACACCAAGGCCAACCGCTTTGAGGAGGTGGCCTGGTCCAAGTACAACCCCCATGACCAGCTGTACCTTCACATCGGCCTGAAGCCTCGCATCCGCGACCACTACCGCGCCACCAAGGTAGCTTTCTGGAAGCACCTGGTGCCCCACCTGTATAACCTCCATGACATGTTCCAATACACCTCCACCACCACCAAGGTCCCTCCCCAGGACACCACCAACTCCAACGGTAAGAGGACTGGCACCACCAAGCGTCCGCCTGTCTCCACGGCCCACAGCAGTAACGGGGATGAGGAGGAAACGGGTCCTCTGATTGTGGCTAACCCGAGAGATTACTCCACTGAGCTGAGTGTCACCATCGCTGTGGGCGCTTCACTGCTGTTCCTCAATGTGCTGGCCTTTGCCGCGCTCTATTACCGTAAGGACAAGCGCAGCCGACAGGATGGCCACGGCAGCCCCCATCAAGCCAGTCCCCAGCGACAGAGCAACGGCAACGAAGTGAGCCACACCACCACCACCATCGACGAGAGCCTGTCCCATCAGATGACCCAGAGCAGCCAGATGAACCAGTGTGACACCCTGCATGACCTCCATGATCTCCACGACCTCCATGACCTTCATGACCTTCACGACCCCCTGCACCTCTCCACCAACATGGACTACACCATGACCCTGCGCCGCTCACCAGACGACATCCCCCTGATGACACCCAACAATATCACCATGATCCCCAACTCCTTGATGGGCCTTCCCAATATGCACCCCTACAGTACCTTCCCAGCCGGGTACAACTCCACAGGCCTGCCCCACTCCCACTCCACCACCCGGGTATAGACCCAGCCTGGGACAGATGACATACAGACCACAGGGGACAGAGATTGTAGAGGTGAGTTGAGGTGCGTGCTGTGCTGTACAGTAGTTTAGGAATGAATACAAAACAGTAGTTGGTATGGGATGCGTGGGTAAGATAAGTTTGAATTTATGTTCATACTGCAAGAGCCATACAAAGCTTTTTCTGCTCAAAGGGTGCAGAATCGCCACCAATATAATACTACTGCATCCTCTTCCTCACAGAAGGAGGTCTATAAGCAGTGTCATTTTCTTATAATCATTTTCAAAAGCCTTTGTGAGCTGGTTAAAACGTGGGGAAAAAAAGCTTTTTATTTCCCATTCTTGTCTTTTGAGGGTAACATTTATCTGTTTCTTTCTTGTACAACCTCAGTATAGTGTTTGTACAGTTGGATTTGTACGGGAAGCTTTTTTCTTACTATGATATCTGTTTTGATTTTCAACAATTCTTTGTGGAACAATTAACATCTGGACTCATCCCTGACTGAAGGACATTTGTAAAAAGCAGAAAATCTGTGTTATGAAGCTATTTTATACATATTCCTCATGTTACTCACAACTTAAAAGGGTATTTTTTACTTCCTGACTAAAGAATGGCTTGTCACTGTAACATTCTCTGCTTAGAGAAATACTGTTACGGTGACTGTGATGAATTGAACCTTTACTACAACATTGATTACAATTTGTAGTAAAAGTATCACATTTATCCAAACAATATTTCTATTTGAATATGCACAACGTGTGTGCGTTCGTGTGTGTGTGTGTGTGTGACTGTGTGTGTGTGTGTGTGTGTGTGTGTGCGTGTGTTTGTGTCTGTTTGCGTGCGTGTATGTTTGTGAGCGTGTGCGTGTCTGCGCACACGCAAAGTGCAATGTACAAGTGTAAATTGGTAAGACATTTGTTTGACATTTGTTTGAAGTATTGGCTTTCATCATATTAGTGTTGTACTCCGATCTATGGTCGTCTGTTTAAGTACCTTTGTTATTTTTCAGTTAACTGGGTCTTCTTTTGCTAAACCCGTTCTGCGAATGCGACTTCTGCTTTGTTATAAACAGAGAATAGCTTAAGATGGCACCTACTCTAACCAACTGATATGATTCCATTGGCTTGGCTTGTTTGTACAGAATAAACTTAGACCAGCAGTTTTTTTATTGTTATTTGTTTATATGAATATAAAGGTATTCAGTAAGATAATTAAGTATATCACAATTGTATGTATAAACTACCTGAATCAATCAGATTTTAAAGAGTTTTGCTTCAAATATTGCAGATTGAGCGAGCTGAGATTCACCCATAGGCTTCATCCCATTTACACAAAACCCAGATTTTGCAGCATAACCCGTTTTGAAGCATTGCTATGAAAGTTTATTTTGAATTCAATGTGAACACTTCACAGTATTATTCTGGGAGAGTGCACATCGCTCGGAGAATTATTGTCATCTTGCTTTCTTTGATACGATCATAGAACACAATTGACTAATACTACTGTTCAATATCAATGGGCTGATTAAAGATTTTTTGGAACTGAGTTGTCTTCTTGTCAAAATCCATCAACTTTAAAAAAATGTATCAGCTTTACTATGAGTCAGATGGCCAATCTAATTCAATTGTATCACATATCAAGATTATTTTTCAACGGAAAACAAACAGCACAATTTCAGCTTGGATTTTGAGGCATCAGGGCAATGCCCCATATATGACTGGGACCAGTTGAGATTACATAGACACAGCTTTGGCATATTATCATAATCTATGGTACATTTGTAACTGTATGTTGATATTTTGGTCAAGGGCTAAGACTGGGGAAAGTCAAAGAGGATAAGAGGTTACAGGCACACTCCAAAAAGACAGTGTGGTGTTTGCTCCAGCTGCACACTGGGACCATTGTAAGGAGTGGGCTTTGACATCAACTGGGTCAGGGATGAGGGAGGGGAGGGAGGGCAGCAGCTGGATCCAGCCCTCAATGTCCCCTTGTTAGTCTACTTAATCAATGTCAGTCCAATGGCATTTCCATGGTCTACCTTTTGTTTTATACTTTTGTCTGCACATTCTTCATATCTCTCTGTGTTTCCTGAAGATGCTTCTCTGAAGAGCCGAACACACCCACCAGCCAGAGCTTGCTTTCATTGACCATGTGGTGTCCTTTACGTACCTCAGATAGGCAGCACACATACTATGCAGACCATGAATAGCCTGGCTACTAAGAGAGAATAAACTGTCCATGCAGCAGCCCACACATGATCACACATGATGATCACACCTACAGTAAAAAGGCCTACAGATCTGCTATCTTAATTTCACCCTGTTTCTCACAGCAGGAAAGTAATTATGCAGCAACAGGAAATCTGAATTATTATGTGGATTATAATTAATGTAGGGGTTGATACATTTTTTGTTAGGGCAAATCAAGTTTGACATTTCAGTGGAAATTACAAACTTTAGAAGCCTTTTAAAACCTCAAATACACTATAATTTGAATTTCTTCCTGCACAGGAAAATTCTCCGCAAAAACAGTGTTCAAATTAAGATAGTAGATCTGTATGCATAGGAATAGGATTGTATTTAGGGAAATTGTTATAAGGTTTCTGCTCTGGATTGGTGAATACAGGATGTCATACTCAGTCTAGGAGAAATTTTGAAAAATATGGCATATCTTTTGAAATGTGAAAGGATATGAAGTGCTGCTCATTGAGTTGTATCTGATTGCTAACATTTAAAATATGTAATAACTTACTCCTAAAATCCAAAGCCAATTTATAGGGAGACATGCCACAGCAATGTTTACGATGAAGTCTGCTGCAAGTGTACTACACAGAAAAGGCTATGTGTTTGTGTGAATTTGTTATGCATGAGAGTGACTGAAAAGCAAGGGTCTACGGGTCTTTGACCCCTGCACTGTCCTTAATGTTGAACCCAGGGCTGCATTAGTGATGGACAGTGGCTGAAAAGGGACTTTGTGTCTTTAAGATCTGCTGGTATCTGGGAGCTGAGGGTCTGTCTATTGTTGGTCAGACAAAAGCGTGAGTCAGATTCATATAGGAGTGGTGGGGAATAACTTCTCAAATCACAGTCACAAAGCCGCCAAGCTAAACCTCAATAACCCCATAGCTCTTTCTGAACATGGGTAAGTGGTTATCTAATTAGTTTTTAATATTTTCTATGACTATCTTAATAGTAAAAGTCTGTGGAATATAATTAATCTACTTTTGAAATATATATATATATTTTAGAAAATATAATTGTTGCTTCACTTGAGAACAATATGAAGGCTTGATTAATATTGTGATAATTGCTGGTTTTATTGCAAGTTGATTGTATGATTGTCTGATAAGATTATAATGTCCACTTGTGGGTACCTCATGGGTTATTCATAACACAACATTGGTAATATTGCAACATTATAAACATAGGCAGGATTGCTCAAATATTATTCCAGGTTGCACGTAGGTAATATTGTAGACTAAATAGTCAATTTGGAACATTTGAGATAAGCTAAGCTTATTGATACTCATTACTCAAAATATTGATTGCATTTCCTTGAAAACAAAGATTCAAATACATTCAGGATCATCATCTAATCAATGAGATTAAACTTCAAATACATTCAGGATCATCATCTAATCAATGAGATTAAACTTCAAATACATTCAGGATCATCATCTAATCAATGAGATTAAACTTCAAATACATTCAGGATCATCATCTAATCAATGAGATTAAAATTCAAATCGAACCAGCTCTCACACAGCTAATATCTGTAAAATATTTTCTAAAAGGTGGATTGAACTCATTGGGGTTCAGAGAGACAGAGGACCAGCGCAGGCTGCTGTCAGGGAGAGGTCATGCAAGGTCGATCACGTCAAAGGCTCTCACACTTCCAGTCTTGTTCAGGGCATAATTAACAAATTTGCATGGAGTCCTTTGATTCACGTGGTAGATCTGACTCTGGAGTCAGTTTAAGTCGACCAACTATTCCTCCTTCACTACTATTTCTTCAAACAAAATAGTTACTCTGCACTACAGTTGATTCAGATTTAGCATGATTTAAGGACTTAGTTTGGTATGATCCTTCAGTGGTATCTGTGCTGTGATTTTATTAATAGGTTATCGTGGCATTTCAAAGCACAGCTGAAGAGGGGGCGTCTGCAGCTGATGTAATTTCCAGGGACTCAAACAACTTTCCAGCTGTTGCTGTTTTTATTTAAATGGCAGTATATTTCATTAATATACTTTGTTTATTCCTACCAACTAAAATCACAGAAACCATAATATTACAGGAACATTTAGTCAGTGTGCAACAGTTTCTCAGTCATCTATTATGTATGATCATGACAGTGTTTGCCATTCCCGAATGGGGTTTGTAGATCATACAACTTTGATGAGCCACTTGGTTGTTGTTGTGAAGATATTTCAGTTTCCCCCCACCCATTCATTGTGCTTCCTCCCACCCTTGAACACTTGAACTGCAGTCCCCACCCCCTGCTGAAATAGACACTTATTCGCTGCCATAGTACCAGTCCCAGCCAGCTGTAGCTGTGGGCTGGACTGGGTGAGTAGCACTGACGTTGCCATCGGTACTGTGAGAATCCTGGTGGTGGAGATACTCCCCTGACCTCCGCCCCACCTGCCCAGGCACCCGATGGCTTGTTTATTAGATTGTTGGTGTGTGTGTGTGTGTGTGTGTGTGTGTGTGTGTGTGTGTGTGTGTGTGTGTGTGTGTGTGTGTGTGTGTGTGTGTGTGTGTGTGTGTGTGTGTGTGTGTGTGTGTGTGTGTGTGTGTGTGTGTGTGTGTGTGTGTGTGTGTGTGTGTGAGAGGTGGTGCTAGTGTGGTCTTTGTTTGTTTGACATCGCTGGCCTTTGTTCTCCTCCAATCCTAGCTATGACAAAGGGCACTGTGTATCCCGCCACAAAGACAGGCTCTCTCTCTAAGTCCCTGGAGCCCATCCCTCAGTGCCCTCTTCTCTCTCTCCTCTCTTGGTGACGCCTGTGGTGGCGTGTGGTGGTGAAAGAGGGTTGGACTCTGGAGAGAAGAGGGGCTGAACTGTAAGCTGTTGGCAGGAGCTGAGGAGCCTTTACACACGGATGAAACCAGTGCAGAGAGCTGTTCTTTAGTTGCAATATCCTGCAGAAGAGCCTTTAGCATCACTGATTCATAAACTCTTTGCTTGTTGTTGAGGAGCACAAGATCGAAAGCAGCAAATGTTTCCGGTCAGACAGCCTTGGCTTTGCAAAGCCCTAGGTGCATCTCTCTCTCTGATTCCTATACCAATACAGCCATTAACAGTCTGGATATTTCCTATCTGCTTCCCCAGCACAGCTTACATTGGAGGAAGTGTATGAGAGTGCTGTGAAGTCATTGGTGGCTGGTTTTGTATGGGCGCTTTAACGTTACTTGGTTGGATACGCTGCTCTGCTGCACTTGGTTTCGCTGTTGTGTTTCGCTAAAATGTTTCTGTTGCTTTCATGCCTGTTGATGGAAGTTGTTGGTGGATGTTGATGGATTTTCAGCAGAAACAGTGGGGTCTTTCTTTTCAACAGCTCCCCAAGTAGGGTGACTGACAGGTGTCTGGACTGTGGCGTAGATGTGCTGTGTGTTGGTGTGTGCGGTGTGTGCCGCCTGTGTGTTGATGTATTATGCCCCCTCACCAGGTTGTTATGATTGCTGTATCCACTGCCTGGGGGCAGTGCCCTACCCCTCCCTGGTGGCCACTCTGCTCTGCTTCACCGGCATGGCACTGTTCTGTGGCTGTGGGCACGAGGCACTGGCCAACACAGAGGTTCTCGCCGAGACTTACTTCGCTCGTAACATACAAGACTATGTTGTCCTGGCCTCGTTGTGAGTTGAGTGGTCCTTTTAATTGATGAGTAGAATTTTCTTCCTAGTAAGTGTTTGTATTTGTAGATAGGTTGTGGAAATCAAGCAACATAAATGTAAAGACTCTTACAGTAGTAGTAGTAGTAGTAGTAGTAGAAGTTAGTAGTAGTACCCCTTCCTTTAGGTAGGTTGAGAGCAGCCACCTCTCAACAGCAAATGTTTATATCTGACCTCTCCTTATTATGACCTGTCCTTGTCTCCCAGTATCAAGTACTTCCAGTACGTGATCTATGGCCTGGCCTCTTTCTTCTTCCTTTACTGCATCCTGCTGCTGGCCGAGGGATTCTACACCACCAGTGCCGTCAAGCAGACCTTCGGAGAGTTCCGGAGCACCAGATGTGGCCGCTGCCTTAGTCTGACGGTGAGTAGGGGAGTGGGAGAGAGAGAGGTGAGGGGGCAGGGGGGAGGAGGGAATGACGTCACCTCGCTGTTAGGTTGCTAAAATAATATTGACACTATAGCCTACTGTACTCTAGCTTGTAACCCACCCACTGCAATAGAGGTTGAAAAACAATCCATAAACAATTCATAGAGTAGTTAATTAATCATCAGTTAATTATCCATGAATCCCTCATATATTATGCTCTGGGGATATTAAGCTCATGTTAGAGTATTTACCCTCTGTGGTGGGGTATTACTGCAGTAATAAGGCCTCATGGGACATGTTGTGTCACATCCTGATTCCCTGGAATTTGACCAATAACTTCCTGTGACCTCCTACTCTGCTTCCTGCTACACAGTTCATCATTGTGACATACGTCCTGGCAGTGATCTGGCTGGCGGTGTTTGCCTTTACAGCCATACCCGTCTTCTTCTTCTTCAACATGGCACAGACCTGCCACACCATCAACATCCTGGCTGAGACGACACCCAGCATCAACCAGCATGGCTGGATCTGCATGGATGCCCGGCAGTATGGTACGTTTAGGATGGGCCCAGCCGGGCCACCTTATGTTATTTTCTTTTTAATACATTTTTTACATTTGAAATGTACTGTACTTCATTTCACATTAATGAGACAAGCTTCGCTTTAGGACTGCTGCCCTGGAATGCAATGCCAGGGAAGGCTTGTGGAATGACCTTGGCATCCATTTGCAAAACAAAAGAGGTGAGTTGGTGGTAGCTCTGTCTGACAATACAACTACTTTGAAAGAATGAATGTTCCTGGATTATGTAACCTTTAAACCGCAAAACACATTATCATTCTGCATAGCAATTCAATGTACAGTACATGCACTCTATGAGGCCCCTTTTTATAATGTGTACTAAAATGCATTTAATCATATTTGCATGTTTTGTCTCTGCAGTTCTTCATCACCTATGACCTATATATCGCTGCCTTTGCTGGTGCAGGGATCGCTCTCTTGGCTCTGGTGAGTAAGAACGTCCACCCAGAGACTGATGAGTCTATGGGGCCTGTCAACCTCTTGGTTTAAGTTCAGAGTATGATTTGATGGTAACAGTTTATAATAGCTATCCTTTATAAACCATTTATAAATTAGTAAATAAATAAACTATTCGCAGATTATTAATAGTTAAATATCAGTACATTACTGGTAACTATATTAGTTAAAAATTATAAAAATTATGTTTAACTAATGCAGTTACTAATAATGTACTAATAATTTGGTAATATTTAGTTCATTTATAAATGGCTTATAAAGGATAGTTATTGTAAAGTATTACCGACTTGAATTTTGCAGCTCCATCTGGCTTAGTTTAAGGCATACCACCAAAGAGGTATGGGGTTCATTTAAGGCTCTTTGGCAGAGAAGAATAATAACAGAGAAATAGACAAATGTATCATACTGTCCATCAGCACAGTAGCTAAGTCTTTATTGATTTTCAACAATGATTAAGATGACAAGACCAGCCAGGTCATAAGAGAAAAGCTCACCAATAGAGAACAGACTTAGTGTTATATAGGTGTAACTGTAGGGGCATATGGAAGTGATCAATGTGTGCAGGAAGAGAGATCAGCTTGTGAGGCTATTGAATAATTGTGTCATCTAAATGAAGCTGCAGTTTTGCAAAAACATATTTAGGATGTATTTCATTTTTTTAATAGTTTCTCTTTTGTCCCACTCTTCATCTTTCTCTCTAGTTTATGTATGTGGTAGCCACCACATATAACTATGCAGTCCTGCGGTTCCTGGGCAGGAAAGGGCTGCGCTGTTAAAAACTGTGCCCTTTCACGTCTCCATCACCCCATAGACTGGGCCTGAGGGGGGCAGTTACACATCACACCACTGAACTCCATCCATCCCCTGTGAGACACACCTGCAACCTGGATCCCCTACGTACTGCTGGCTGCTTCCCTGGAGGGCTCCAATTACTGACACATGGTTCATCTGACCATCTGGTTTATCACCTCAGCCTAGCCTCAGAGCCATACTTTATGTATTTCTGAGCACCTCCAAGATGTATGATACCTACTAATGGTCTAGTTACTTTAGACAGAAACTAAAGTAGGGAGGTTGGTCAAAGAAAAGGGGTGGGCTCAATCCATGACTGTATGATATTGTACGACCGCTATTCCATTCATAACATAACCTAATGTAACGTAATATATCATGCTAAATGGAGTGTCAAAGATTTACGTTGAGAATAATACAGATTGCCCTGAGACCACGTTGGGTCGTTATAACTTTAAGCCCCTCCCCCTGCTCACCAGTCTTATACCCGTGGTTCTCAGTCCAGACTCTCTGATGTCTGTTGCTAATTTTCACATTGGATGTAGCGTCTCTGATTTTGGTTCACACATTAAAAAAAAAAAAGCTTGTATAAAGTGTCAGACGCTATTGTCAGATTGCGGGCTCTATTTAGCTCTCTAAATCTGAGTGACTTGGAGAGATGGCTGCTCTCCATGCTAATCAGAACTAAGAAACCGACCCCAGTCGCCTTGCTTACTGATATGTATATAGATTGTGAACATGATCTAGCTCCTGTTGCTTTAGATTGTGTTAGTAAATGAGCTGTCCATTACTGTAACTAGAGAAAACAGCAGAATGTGCCAAAGTTCTCTACAACACTCAAGTGAAATGTGGGAGTGTAATGTGGGAGTCGCTCGTCTAAGTGTGTCAAAGCACTTACGGCAGCTTTTTTGCATTCACTCTTGATGTAGTACCTATTGTTTGTCCTTTTGACTGATTACTGTGTGTGGGGTGCAAGGAAACCCAATTCTATGGATGTGCTAAAGGTATAAGCTAAATAAGATACTCCGTTTTCATTCTCCATATGTATTAATGCTCTCTGCTTTTAAACTGTAGTGTTTGATTTCCAGGGGATTTCTGGCTGGTGAGTGGCCTGCAATGCTATTTACTGAATTGGGTGTGTATATAATGCTGTGTTGAATTGATTAGCAATTAAAATGTATCAAAGCCTTTGAACCCAAGGTATTAAAATATTGTGCTTCATTTCATTGTCATGCAAATGTCAAATGGTAAAACAAAACTTCCAGTGAGGTTGGGTAATATAATGCACAACAACAAACAAGACAAATGTTATTAGAAGTTAATTATTGACAAATTATGGAAACGGTCATAAATCATTTATATATTTTTTCTCATTAAAGATATACATGCCCTCCACATGATGAAAACACAATAAATGGGGAAAAAATAATTATTTGTTTACAGAAAAAAGTCTTACATTCACAAAAGAATGGAATTCAGTGTCAGGGAAGGAAAATTGATGATAACTCTGGAATTATAACGTCTTACAAAAAAAAATTGAACAGTGTTAGCAAGTAATCTGTCAAAATGGTTTTGTTGGTGACAGGGATGTTCCAGGGATGACACTGTTGTGCCCTCTGTGTCAAGGTGATGAGAAGCCCTGGGGCCTACATGGTTTTAATAAAGCAGCCATCACAGTGGATCACTCGCCCATGCACGAACATGGAGGTCGTCATGTCCCCCAAGGCCTTACTGCACAACCCGCACTGAAAAAATGAAATATTCCCCTCAGTATGGAGAGAGAGAGAAAGAGGACTAACATATCACCAAAAAACAAGTGTCATAATGTTCAGTTCACTGACAGATTTTTTTGAACAATGAGGTGTCTGGACAAGGGTTGGGGTGCTGTACCTTAAAACAGTCTGGGTGGCTGTAGATTTGTGGGTAATTGATTGTGATCTTGACATTTCCATCAATTGACTTGTCACAGTATGAACAAATGGCTTTGCCATCCCTGCAGGGGAGAGGGGAAGTTCATCAATATTGAGTACGGTCAAAACATCTCTTTCTTAAGTATAGAAAATACACTATGACCTTTGGAATGGCTAAAACAGACTCGATTGTAAAATAATTGGCAAAAAATATGTTTACTTTTACAGTGGTGGAAAAAGTACCCAACTGTCATACTTGAGTAAAAGTACAAAATACCTTAATAGAAAATGACTCACGTAAAAGTCACCCAGTAAAATTCTACTTGAGTAAAGGTATAAATCGTTTCAAATTCCTTATATTAAACAAACCAGATGGCACCATTGTCTTGTTTTTTTTATTTACAGAAAGCCACGAGCACACTCCAATACTCAGACATTTTTTACAATTGAAGCATTTGTGTTTAGTGAGTCTGCCATATCAGAGACAGTAGGGATGACCAGGGATGTTCTCTTGATAAGTGCATGAATTGGACCATTATCCTGTCCTGCTAAGCATTGAAAATGTAACGAGTACTTTTCGGTGTCAGGGAAAATGTATGGAGTAAAAAGTAAAATATTTTCTTAACGAATGTAGTGAGGTAAAAGTAAAAGTAGTCAAAAATATAAAAAGTTAAGTACAGATACCCAAAAAAAAACACTTAAGTAGTACTTTAAAGTGTTTTTACTTAAGTACTTTACACCACTGTACTTTTATGAGGAGAAATGTGCATCCTGCAATGTGTAGTATTATGCTGGTGTAATTATTGGTGTAATATAAAAAAAACTGTCTTCCCCTTTACTCATAGTAAAGGTGTTTTCCTTTTAGGCCTACTATAGTCTGAACATGGACAGAATGACAACACTTACTTGGTGTGACGAAAGTCATGGACTATCTGATGCTGTGGTTCAGCATCCTCCTGTTGCTGAATGCTGAAACAGTACAGAAACAAATAGACACTGAAATTGCACTGCCCAAATGTAGAAAATGTACATACCATGCAAGTGTCTTACTGCATTACTACTGCATGTATTGAATGTATGTATGCATGTATCAAATAACTTAAAGGGTAAATGTACATTTGAAATGTGTGCTTGTTTACTGTACTGATTAACTTATCTGCTCAAATTACTTTAAAATAATTGTATTGTCTCTAATAGGAAAAGATTAGGACAACTTAATATGAGGGCAGACTCACAGTGATGGAACCTGACCCCCACAAGGGGATGGTGTAGGTTCTGATGCAGGTGCTATTATATCATCTGCCACGACTTCAGCAGCGGGTAGCTCCACGTCTAATGCCTCCTCAAGTTCAATAGCAGCTGATAATTCCTGAACAACTTCAACAGCTGCTTCAGCCACAGCTTCAGCTTCAATGATGGGTTCAGATGTTGACTCCTCAACTACAGGTTTAACTGCAGCCACAGGCTCAACTACAGGTTTAACTGCAGCCACAGGCTCAACTACAGGTTTAACTGCAGATAAAGGGTCAACTACAGGTTTAACTGCAGATACAGGGTCAACTACAGGTTTAACTGCAGCCACAGGCTCAACTACAGGTTTAACTACAGCCACAGGCTCAATTACAGGTTTAACTACAGCCACAGGCTCAACTACAGGTTTAACTGCAGCCACAGGCTCAACTACAGGTTTAACTGCAGCCACAGGCTCAACTACAGGTTTAACTGCAGCCACAGGCTCAACTACAGGTTTAACTGCAGCCACAGGCTCAACTACAGGTTTAACTGCAGCCACAGGCTCAACTACAGGTTTAACTGCAGCCACAGGCTCAACTACAGGTTTAACTGCAGCCACAGGCTCAACTGCAGGTTTAACTGTAGCCACAGGCTCAACTGCAGGTTTAACTGTAGCCACAGGCTCAACTACAGGTTTAACTGCAACCACAGGCTCAACTACAGGTTTAACTGCAACCACAGGCTCAACTACAAGTTCAATTGCCTCCACAGCCGCTGGCCTAACTGCAGGTTCTTCAGAAACACTGTCAACAGGTTTCACTACAGGTTCTAAGACTGATTCTACAGCAGCCTCTTCTGATTGAATTTCACTTGCTGGTTCCACTGTGGGTCCCACGGTGGGTTCTGCAGTGAGTTTTGCGATGAGTTCTCCATCAGCTTCTTCCACAGATGCAGGTTCCTCAGTCGTTGTCTCAGAGGGCTCTGCTGCCTCTGGTTGGTCAGTAGGTGCATCTACAGATTTTCTATCTGCTGGTTCATTTACAGATTCCTGCACTGCAGGTTGTTCCACAGGTTTCCCAAGAGATTTGTATTTTGATTCTGCTGTTGGTGGGTCCGACTCCTCCACAGCTTCTGACAACTCTTCAGGCCTACTGTAAATCAGTCACGCAGAATTAGCACTTAAATACGCTTTATGGCAGTAACTGATTCAAGCACCCATTATACTACTTCTGTCAGGGTGAACAACAGCACCTGCTATCTATATTTCTCCTCAATTATATTCTAAATGTGCACAAAATCTATTATTGCATAAAACAAAGTAAGGTAACATTCATTTTAATGGAGCTGGGGATGTGCTTGGCTACTTCATAGTGAATACATTAACCCCTTACCCTCCTGGGAAATTGCCTATATGGATAGGGCTAGATTGAGAAAAAAAAATTACAGGAAAAATATGGAAATTATATACATAACCATGGTAGCAATTCAAAGGGAGATTATGGCAAGATTATTAGGCTAAAGGTGAGGACACAACAGTTAACCTGACACAAGACTGAATCCAAACATTACACTTGATTTTATGTGCATTTTACATTTACTGTATTTTTAGCCGCATTTGATGATAACGAAATCTGAAAATACTCTGGATACATTCAGTAACATGATAAGAATATTATTGGGAAATTTAGGGTAGGTGCAACATAAGACAAAACAATTACAAGAGTTTGAGTGAGAGGTCTAACTGGTGGCCACACCTCTCCATAGTGTGCACAGTTCATAAGTCATTTCAATGCACTTTCATGACTCAAAGAAGAGTCTTCAACTAAACTCAGCAAAAAAAGAAACTGTTGACACTGTCAACTGTGTTTATTTTCAGCAAACTTAACATGTGTAAATATTTGTATGAACATAAGATTCAGCAACTGAGACAAAAACTGAACAAGTTCCACAGACATGTGACTAACAGAAATGGAATAATGTTTCCCTAAACAAAGGGGGGCTCAAAATCAAAAGTAACAGTCAGTATCTGGTGTGGCCACCAGCTGCATTAAGTACTGCAGTGCATCTCCTCCTCATGGACTGCACCAGATTTCCCCGTTCTTGCTGTGAGATGTTACCCCACTCTTCCACCAAGGCGCCTGCAAGTTCCCTGACATTTCTGGAGGGGGGAATGGCCCTAGCCCTCACCCTCCGATTCAACAGGTCCCAGACGTGCTCAATGGGATTGAGATCTGGGCTCTTCGCTGGCCATGGCAGAACACTAACATTCCTGTCTTGCAGGAAATCATGTACAGAACGAGCAGTATGGCTGGTGGCATTGTCATGCTAGAGGGTAATGTCAGGATGAGCTTGCAGGAAGCGTACCACATGAGGGAGGAGGATGTCTTCCCTGTAATGCACAGCGTTGAGACTGTATGCAATGACAACAAGCTCAGTCCGATGATGCTGTGACACACCGCCCCAGACCATGACGGACCCTCCACCTCCAAATCGATCCCGCTCCAGAGTACAGGCCTCGGTGTAACTCTCATTCCTTCAAAGATAAACACGAATCCAACCATCACCCCTGGTGAGACAAAACCACACTTTTTGCCAGTCCTGTCTGGTCCAGTGACGGTGGGTTTGTGCCCATAGGTGACGTTGTTGGCGGTGATGTCAGATGATGACCTGCCTTACAACAGGCCTACAAGCCCTCAGTCTAGCATCTCTCAGCCTATTGCGGACAGTCTGAGCACTGATGGAGGGATTGTGCGTTCCTGGTATAACTCGGGCAGTTTTTGTTGCCATCCTGTACCTGTCCCGCAGGTGTGATGTTCGGATGTACCGATCCTGTGCAGGTGTTGTTACAAGTGGTCTGCCACTGCGAGGACGATCAGCTGTCCGTCCTGTCTCCTGGGCATAATTTTAAAGCATGTTATATTAACCAACATGACTAGCTAAATTATAAAATACAATCTTACAGTGCTAGGCTTTCACTAGAAAATTCAGAGAAGCAGATCATAATTTTGGTGCGCATAGAATGGAGTCATGACTCGTGTGCATTTAGATGTGTGGTCCGCTTAACATTTTCTTCACAATACAATAAACATAGGCTCAATCTGTTAAGGACAAACCAGGGTATAATGCCATGTCACCTTGTAACTGTGCGTCAAAACATAGTGATCATAAATGTTGACACTGTATATTACATGAGTTTTATCATATGGAAATGTGAAGTGCACATTTGGACTCAAGGGTGTTTGGCTTGCTTGTATGATATCAAAGCAGTATTTATTATCTCAATGTCTCATCTTTCAAAATACATCGAGTCCTCACTCAGCATTTTCCCCACTCAGACAACAAAATATTTGCAAAAGTTGCCCAATTAGCGGGAGGGATGAGAGACCCTGTGCTCCGATGTCATGAATAGTATGTTACTGTACAGTCACTGCTTTCCAATTTAGGAACTTATCAGTGTCCAAATCTACCATTTTCGACCCCTATACAGATACGAGTGTAAAGTGCTAGAGATAAGTTGATGTTATGTCCCAGGGTGATGGAAAGATACTCAGTCGGGATCACAGCAGCGACATCAATCGGAGTGGATGCAATTTCAGAGAGAGAGAGAGAGAGAGAGAGAGAGAGAGAGAGAGAGAGAGAGAGAGAGAGAGAGAGAGAGAGAGAGAGAGAGAGAGAGAGAGAGAGAGAGAGAGAGAGAGAGAGAGAGAGAGAGAGAGAGAGAGAGAGAGAGAGAGAGAGAGAGAGAGAGAGAGAGAGAGAGAGAGAGAGAGAGAGAGAGAGAGAGTATATTTTCTATCAGGAAAACATTACCTTATAGGGAAAGGGAAATGTGACTGGCTGATTTTGAATGGTGGGGGGCTCGTTGGGGAATCCAGAGATCTAAAAAGGTAAGAGAAAAGACATACCCTAAGATAACTTGCATGTCGGAACTAAACTACCGGTCAAAAGTTTTAGAACACCTACTCATGCAAGGGTTTTTCTTAATTTTTTACTATTTTCTACATTATAGAATAATATTGAAGACGTCAAAACTATGAAATAACACATATGGAATCATAGGGAAGCAAAAAAAGTGTTAAACAAATAAAAATATATTTTATATTTGATTCTTCAAATAGCCACCCGTTGCCTTGACAGCCTTGAACACTCTTCGCATTCTCTCAACCAGCTTCACGAGGTAGTCACCTGGAATGCATTTCAATTAACAGGTGTGCCTTCTTAAAAGGTCATTTGTGCAATTTCTTTCCTTCTTAATGCGTTTGAGCCAATCAGTTGTGTTGTGACAAGGTAGGGGGGTATACAGAAGATAGTCCCATTTGGTAAAAGACCAAGTCCATATTATGGCAAGAACAGCTCAAACAAGCAAAGAGAAATGACAATCCATCATTACTTTAAGACATGAAGGTCAGTCAATACGGAAAATTTCAAGAACTTTGAAAGTTTCTTCAAGTGCAGTCGCAAAACCCATCAAGCGCTATGATGCAACTGGCTATCATGAGGACCGCCACAGGAATGGAAGACCCAGAGTTACCTCTGCTGCAGAGAATAAGTTCCTTAGAGTTACCAGCCTCAGTCATTGCAGCCCAAATAAATGCTTCACATCTCAACATCAACTGTTCAGAGGAGACTGTGTGACTCAGGCCTTCATGGTCGAATTGCTGCAAAGAAACCACTACTAAAGGACACCAATAAGAAGAACAGACTTGCTTAGATCAAGAAACACGAGCAACGGACATTAGACCGGTAGAATTTGGTCCTTTGGTCTGGAGTCCAAATTTGAGAGTTTTGGTTCTAACCACCGTGTCTTTGTGGGATGCGGTGTGGGTGAACGGATGATCTCTGCATGTGTATTTCCCACCGGAAAGTATGGAGGAGGTGTTATGGTGTGGCGGTGCTTTGCTGGTGACACTGTCTGTGATTTATTAACCTCTCTTGGGTAGGAGGCAGTATTTTCACGTCCGGATGAAAAGCGTGCCCAAAGTAAACTCCCTGTTACTCAGACCCAGAAGCTAGGATATGCATATAATTGGTAGATTTGGATCGAAAACACTAATGTTTCTAAAACTTAAAATGTATGTCTGAGTAATAACAGAACTGATATGGCAGGCAAAACCCAGAGTACAAACCATCCCAAAAACAAACAAAAAATCTCCCTACCAATGTTTTCAATGGCTGTCACTTTTATTATAAGGTGAAATCCTCCCATATTGCAGTTCCTAGGGCTTCCACTAGATGTCAACAGTCTAAAGAAAGAGTTTCATGCTGTTTTTTGGAAAAATTAGCCAGAAATTGTAATTTTCTAGATGGCTCCCATTTTGGCTGTACAGTTTCCAAGCGCGTGGAAGAGAGCGTTTTGGTATTTTTCTCCGGTAAAGACAATAACAATTCTCCGTCTTAAATTGTATAGTTTTGTCACGTATTAAGGTACCTAAGGTTTGATTATAAATGTTGTTTGACTTGTTTGGAAAAGTTTATTAGTAGCGTTTGTGATTCATTTTGTATGCATTTTGATGGAGGGAAACTGGGTGGATTATTGACTGAAGCAGTTTTTATGGCTATAAAGGACATTATCAAACAAAAGGACCATTTGTGATGTATCTGGGACCTTTTGGAGTGCCAACAGAAGAAGATCAAAGGTAAGGTATTTATTATATCGCCATTTCTGACTTTCGTGGCGCACCTGCCTGGTTGAAATATGTTTTTCATGCTTTTGTATGCGGGGCACTGTCCTCAGATAACCGCATGGTGTGCTTTCGCCATAAAGCCTTTTTGAAATCTGACACAGCGGCTGGATTAACAAGAAGTTAAGCTTTATTTTGATGTATTACACTTGTGATTTTATGAAAGTTAAATATTTATAATTCTGTAGTTTGAATTTAGTGCTCTGCAATTTCACCGGATGTTGGCCAGGTGGGATGCTACCGTCCCACCTGCCCATAAGAAGTTAAGAATTCAAGGCACACTTAACCAGCATTGCTACCACAGCATTCTGCAGCGATACGCCATCCCATCTGGTTTGATTTGTTTAACACTTTTTGGGTTACTACATGATTCCACAATGATACTGGGAAGAGATAAACAATATGCTATTCATATGTTACAAGTAAAAAGACTCAGCTACTGAGTTTTATGGGTAGATCTAAAAAAATATATATTGTGTAAATATACATACAAATAAACATTAAAACACTACACTAAAACACAAACACCCACTCAAATTTCTTAGCTGCTGAGAGGACATAGGACTTTGCCAGGGGTCTGACCCTGCTAGATGTCAATGACCTACAGAAGAGAAGAAAGAGGTAATTAAGTTATGACATGTTATTACACTTTAATAACTGTCTAATACTGATTCATCACATGCACAGTCAAAGGTAATTACCCTCTTACCATTTGGTGATTTCCTCAGGGGTCAGTGGGTCAACGTCTGGTGTCACTGTAGGACTGTAGGGGTTGCATGGAGCAAGAGAGGTAACAGGGCTGGATTCAGCTGAGAAGAGACCAGTGGGTTTCTTTGGAAGTTCTGGCTTACTTGAGAGAAGAAAATAGTGGGGTTGTGGAATGTTAGTTCCAAATAGACTAGCGCCATAAATATAAAATCTGACTCAATTGTTGATTGCAATTAACGCTTTAGATAAATCATTAATGTCTTAGACAAAGATAAATGTGCCTCCATTGTCTCCTAAAACATCAAGTGGGTGGATTTTGGTTTGGAATGGGTTACCGTGGTTTTCCCTCTTCTTCATCTGGGTCTGTCACTCTACGGATCCAGCTGCCGTCTCCCTTGAGGGAAGTACGCACCTTCATGGTTCGAACCACCTGTGCTCTGTTAACTTCTACAACACACACAACACATACACTTTATATTATTCTGTGTTTTGATATACCACAATTGCTCATGATGGAGCAGTGATGTTTTATATAGTGTTTAGTTACAGAGTTATGTAGCTCAACACACCCTTGGTGGCCATGGTCCAGTCCAAATCTCTGCTTCCTATTGAAACAAAGAACACGGTTGTTGGGTAATTGTGTGGGGATCATAGTATGTACAGAACAGAAGTCTGTATGTACTAAATATATATTGCATTAGAAAAAGGTATAACCAAAGGCACTTCAGCCCAGCTTAAACAAAAAAGGGGAATCAGTTGCTAGACTGAAGGATTTGAAAATCCAAAAAACATTCCTTCCCCCAGGATACTTCAACTGGTGACTAACCGGGAGAACAAAGAAAAAAGAGCACACTGGTACTGCGTAAATCTAATAGATTTATTGACTGGACAAACAAACAATATGCTTGAGTTTCGGCCTTAATCACCTTCATCAGAGCCTTGAGAAGGAAAATAGTGGGAGGCACCTACAGTTGAAGTCGGAAGTTTACATACACCTTAGCCAAATACATTTAAACTCAGTTTTTCACAATTCCTGACATTTAATCCTAGTAAAAATGCTCTGTCTTAGGTCAGTTAGGATCACCACTTTATTTTAAGAATCTGAAATGTCAGAATAATAGTATAATTAATTCTTTATTTCAGCTCTTATTTATTTCATCACATTCCCAGTGGGTCAGAAGTTTACATACACTCAATTTGGTAGCATTGCTTTTAAATTGTTTAACTTGGGTCAAACGTTTCAGGTTGCCTTCCACAAGCTTCCCACAAAAAGTTGGGTGAATTTTGGCCCATTCCTCCTGACACAGCTGGTGTAACTGAGTCAGGTTTGTAAGGCCTCCTTGCTCACACACGCTTTTTCAGTTCTGCCCACAATTTTTCTATGGATTGTGGTTAGGGCTTTGTGATGGCCACTCCAATACCTTGACATTGTTGTCCTTAAGCCATTTTGCCACAACTTTGGAAGTATGCTTGGGGTGATTGTCCATTTGGAAGACCCATTTGCGACCAAGATTTAACTTCCTGACTGATGTCTTGAGATGTTGCTTCAATATGTTCACATCATTTTCTTTCCTCATGATGCCATCTATTTTGTGAAGTGCACCAGTCTCTCCTGCAGCAAAGCACCCCCACAACATGATGCTGCCACCTTCGTGCTTCACAGTTGGGATGGTGTTCTTCGGCTTGCAAGCCTCCCCTTTTTCCTCATTATGGCCAAACAGTTCTATTTTTGTTTCATCAGACCAGAGGACATTTCTCCAAAAAGTACAATCTTTGTCCCCATGTGCAGTTGCAAACCGTAGTCTGGCTTTTTTTATGGTGGATTTGGAGCAGTGGCTTCTGCCTTGCTGAGCGGCCTTTCAGGTTATGCCGATATAGGACTTGTTTTACTGTGGATATAGATTTATTTTGGTACTGTCCATATAAGATAACCAATGTAAAACATACAAGATCTGTAAAATGTATATAGGTTCAGAAATGTTGTGAAATAGCACAGTTACAAATAGAAATCAAACTGGATGGACATCAGAAATAGAGGAAGGACTAAAAACAAACAGAATATAACTATTTTAAAATAGATTGTGTCTGTAAAATGTGTATAAATATAGAGGATTGGAAATTATGCATACAATTACATTGATGGAAGCAACAATCTGAAATATTAAAGATGATCCACCCCTTAAAAAAAAAAGAACAAGAACATTTCCCAGGACATAGACATATCTGATATGGGCAGAAAGCTTAAATTCGTGATAATCTAACTGCACGGTCAAATTTACAGTAGCTATAGTGAAATAATACCATGCTATTGTTTGAGGAGTGCACAGTTAACTTGAAAATGTATTAATAAACCAATTAGGCACATTTGGCCAGTTTTGAACAGTTCATTGAATCAGTCTAAAACTTTGCACATACACTGCTGCCATCTAGTGGCCAAAATCTAAATTGTGCCTAACCTGGAATAGTACATTATGGCCTTTCTCTGGCATTTCAAAGATGGAACAAAAAAACATGTTTTTTTTCTTTGCATTATTTTTTACCAGAACTAATGTGTTATATTCTCCTACATTCATTTCACATTTCCACAAACTTCAAAGCGTTTCCTTTCAAATGGTATCAATAATATACATATCCTTGCTTCAGGTTCTTAGCTACAGGCACTTAGATTTGGGTATGACATTTTAGGCCAAAAATGGAAAAAAAGGGTCCGATCCTTACGTGTCACGTATCAGTTTGCAATTTAAAAAATAATAATAGAGTTAATAAAGCCGCATACAAACTTGGTCTCTTTTTTGCTTTCTTGACCAAGGCAGCTCCAGCCTAGCTCCGTGCTTTCTGCGGTGGTGGGGCAGTGTTCTGTCCCACTACGACACCACCAAATCTAAGGGTAGAGCTAAAACAATTCAAGCCCCTTGGGTGCTGCCATAGAGTTACATTAGAAGTGCCCATCCAAAAAGGCACAAGGTCATTGAGCACAGGTAAAATGTCAAATCACGTTATATCTACAGCAGCTTTGATTGGACAACATCATACTTTCAAAATCTTAGCTTGCAAGCTAGCAGTCATCATCATGAATGAAGTCGACAATTTACTGGCAAATACTTTTTAATCCTTGTCATACGAAGATAAATAATGAAGAGAAATGATAGATGTAAAGTATTGGTGCTCATAGGCCATTGGACATAAACAAGTTGGAAATTGCAAATTCAACAAGAAGTGGTTTGGAAGGAATCAGTGGCTAACTGCAAGCATTGCAAAGCAATCACTAGCCTGCTATTCAGTGGAGTGGATGTGTGGTCCCAAGTCTGTGTTTAATGCCCCCTCTGTGTCAGATTTCAAAATAACTTTACGGAAAAAGCAAACCATGCAATAATCTGAGACGGCGCTCAGAACAATAGTCAAATTAGCCGCCATGTTGGACTCTACAGAAACCAGAAATTACATGATAAATGTTCCCTTACCTTTGATGATCTTCATCAGAATGCACTCCCAGGAATCACAGGTCCACAATAAATGTTTGTTTTGTTCGATAATGTCAGTTATTTATGTCCAAATACCTCCTTTTGTTAGCGCGTTTGGTATACATATCCACTTCAGACAAAAACTTCAAAAAGTTATTACAGGTCGAAGAAACATTTCAAACTAAGTACAGAATCAATCATTAGGATGTTTTTATCATATATCTTCAATAAAGTTCCAACTGGAGAATTCCTTTGGGTCTTGAGGAGCAACGGAACGCAGGTCGCTATCATGTGGAATGCGCGTGACCAGAAAATGGCTGACTGCCAGACACCTGTTCATTCTGTTCTTATTCAGTCCCACAACACAGTAGAAGCATTCAAATTGCTATAGACGGTTGACATCTAGTGGAAGCCCTAGGAAGTGAAACTTCATTCATATCTCAAGGGGATTTCAATGGGAACTGTGTTGAAAAACTACCAACCTCAGATTTCTCACTTCCTGTTTGGATTTCTCCTCAGGTTTTTGCCTGCCATATGAGTTCTGTTATACTCAAAGACATCATTCAAACAGTTGTAGAAAGAGTGTTTTCTGTCCAATACTAATAATAATATGCATATATTAGTAACTGGGACTGAGGAGCAGGCTGTTTACTCTGGGCACCTTTCATCCAAGCTACTCAATACTGCCCCTGCAGCCATAAGAAGTTATGTATGCCCTAACAGTTTGTGGGCACCGTTTGCCACTGATATAGTTCAATTAATGTATGGTTTGGTGTTGTGTAATGGGTTTGCTGGCATGCATCTAAAACAAAATGTGTTTTTGTTTGGCCCACCAAGATTTACATGCTAAAATTGCCACTGAATGTGTACAAAAACTTAACCAACAATCAATGCCGGTGTGTTAGTGAGGAAGAATGTGTTGATAAAAAATTGGTTCAATGGATATAATGTCATCATTGTGGGCGTGGCATGCGGCCACCATGGCATTTCTTTCTAAATATATATATATGCACAACCGGTCAAAAGTTATAGAACACCTACTCATTCCAGTTTTTTTCTTTATTTTTTACTATTTTCTACATAATAATGAAGACATCAAAACTGTTAAACACATAAGGAATCATATAGTAACCAAAACAATCTGTTTGTAACGGTTTTTTATTGTGGTGAAGGAGAGTCGGACCAAAACGCAGCGTGGTTTCTATTCATGGTACTTTAATAAAGCAACTACACATGAACAATCTACAAAACAAGAAACGTGAAAACCTAAACAGCCCTATCTGGTGCAAACACAGAGACAGGAACAATCACCCACAAAATCCCAACACCAAACAGGCTACCTAAATATGGTTCCCAATCAGAGACAATGACTAACACCTGCCTCTGATTGAGAACCATAGCAGGCCAAACATAGAACTAGACAAACTAGACATGTAACATAGAATGCCCACTCAGATCACACCCTGACCAACCAAAACATAGAAACATACAAAGCAAACTATGGTCAGGGTGTGACACTGTTGTGTTGTGACAAGGTAGGGGGAGTATACAGAAGACAGTGCTATTTGGTAAAAGAACAAGTCCATATTATGGCAAGAGCGCAAATAAGCCAAGAGAAATGACAGTCCGTCATTACTTTAAGACATGAAGGACAGTCAATACAGAAAATGTCAAGAACTTTGAACGTTTCTTCAGGTGCAGTCGCAAAACCCATCAAGCGCTATGATGAAACTGGCTATCATGAGGACCACCACAGGAATGGAAGACCCATAGTTACCTCTGAGGATAAGTTCTTAAAATGTACCAGCCCAAATAAATGCTTCAGAGTTCAAGTAACAAACACATCTCAACATTAGCTGTTCAGAGGAGACTTGCTTGAGCCAAGAAACACGAGGATATTAAACCGGTAGAAATTTGTCCTTTGGTCTGGAGATTTTTGGTTCAAAACGCCAAGTCTTTTTGAGATGCAGCGTGGGTGAACAGATGATCTCTGCATGTGCATTTCCCACCATATAGCATGGAGGAGGTGTTATGGTGTGGTGGTGCTTTGCTGGTGACACTGTCTGATTTATTTAGAATTCAAGGCACACTTAACCAGCATGGCTACCACAGCATTCTGCAGCGAGACGCTATCCCATCTGGTTTGGGCTTAGTGGAACTATAATTTGTTTCAATAGGACAATGACCCAACACACCTCCAGGCTGTGTAAGGGCTATTTGACCAAGAAGGAGAGTGATGGAGTGCTGCATCAGATGAACTGGCCTCCACAATCCCCCGACATCAACCAAATTGAGATGGTTTGGGATGAGTCGGACCGCAGAGTGAAGGAAAATCAGCCAACAAGGTCTCAGCATATGTGGGAACTCTTTCAAGACTGTTGGAAAAGCATTCCAGGGGAAGCTGGTTGAGAGAATGCCAAGAGTGTGCAGATCTGTCATCAAAGCAAATGGTGGCTATTTGAAGAATCTCAAATATATTTTGATTTGTTGAACACTTTATTGGCTACTACATGATATGGCAACTGCTCAGCCTTCGACCGCAAGGCACTACAGAGGGTAGTGAGAATGGCCCAGAACATCAATGGGGCCAAGCTTCCTGCCATCCAGGACCTCTTTACCAGGCGGTGTCAGAGGAAGGCCCTAAGAATTGTCATAGACTCCAGCCACCCTAGTCATAGACACCCACACATAACGACAAGAGAGACAACACTACATAAAGAGAGACATAAAGACAGCAACATAGCAAGGCAGCAATACATGACAACACAGCATGGTAGCAACACAACATGGTAGCAGCACAAAACATGGTACAAACATTATTGGGCACAGACAACAGCACAAAGGGCAAGAAGGTAGAGACAACAATACATTACACAAAGCAGCCACAACTGTCAGTAAGTGTCCATTATTGAGTCTTTGAATGAAGAGCTAAAACTGTCCAGTTTCAGGGTTTGTTGCAGCTCGTTCCAGTCGCTAGCTCCAGCGAACTGAAAAGACGAGCGACCCAGGGATGTGTGTGCTTTGGGGACCTTTAACAGAATGTGACTGGCAGAACGGGTGTTGTATGTAGAGGAGGAGGGTGGCAGTAGATAGGGGGGAGTGAGGCCTAAGAGGGTCTTATAAATAAGCATCAACCAGTGGGTCTTGCGACGGGTATACAGAGATGACCAGTTTACAGAGGAGTATAGAGTGCAGTGATGTGTCCTATAAGGAGCATTGGTGGCAAACCTGATGTCTGAATGGTAAAGAACATCTAGCCGCTTGAGAGCACCCTTACCTGCTGATCTATAAATGATGTCACAATTATGTCACGAGATCTTGGCCACTTGTAACAACACCTGCACAGGATCAGTACATCCGAACATCACACCTGCGGGACAGGTACAGGATGGCAACAACAACTGCCCGAGTTACACCAGGAACGCACAATCCCTCCATCTGTGCTCAGACTGTCCGCAATAAGCTTAGAGAGGCTGGACTTGTAGGCCTGTTGTAAGGCAGGTTCTCACCATACATCACCAGCAACAACGTCGCTTGTGGGCACAAACCCACCGCCGCTGGACCAGACAGGACTGGCAAAAAGTGCTCTTCACTGACGAGTCGCGGTTTTGTCTCACCAGGGGTGATGGTCGGATTTGCGTTTATCATCAAAGGAATGAGCGTTACACCGAGGCCTGTACTCCGGAGCGGGATCAATATGGAGGTGGGGGGTCCGTCATGGTCTGGGACGGTGTGTCACAGCATCATTGGACTGAGCTTGTTATTATTGCAGGCAATCTCAACGCTGTGTGTTACAGGGAAGACATCCTCCTCCAGCATGTGGTACCCTTCCTGCAGGCTCATCCTGACATGACCCTCCAGCATGACAATGCCACCAGCCATACTGCTCGTTCTGTGCATGATTTCCTGCAAGAATGTCAGTGTTCTGCCATGGCCAGCGAAGAGCCCAGATCTCAATCCCATTGAGCATGTCTGAGACCTGTTTGGATCAGAGGGTGAGGGCTAGGGCCATTCCCCCCAGAAATGTCCGGGAACTTGCAGGTGCCTTGGTGGAAGAGTGGGGTAACATCTCACAGCAAGAACTGGCAAATCTGGTGCAGTCCATGAGGAGGAGACGGACTGCAGTACTCAATGCACATCTATCAGTGTTAATGCAAAATGTTAATTATTTTACCTCTATGGCCTATTTATTGCCTAATCTTACTACATTTGCACACACTGTACTATATTTGTCTATTGTGTTATTGACTGTACGTTTGTTTATCTCATGTGTAACTCTGTGTTGTTGTTTTTGTTGCACTGCTTTATCTTGGCCAGGTCGCAGTTGTAAATGAGAACTTGTTCTCAACTGGCCTACCTGGAAAAAATAAAGTTGAAATATATAAAAATAAATAAAATGCAGCTAGTGGCCACACCAGCTACTGGCTGTTACTTTTGATTTTGAGCCCCCCTTTGTTCAGGGACACATTGTTCCATTTCTGTTAGTCACATGTCTGTGGAACTTGTTCAGTTTGTCTCAGTTGTTGAATCTTATGTTAATACAAATATTTACACATGTTACGTTTGCTGAAAATAAACACAGTTGACAGTGAGAGGACATTTCATTTTTTGATGAGTTTATGAAATAACACATATGGAATCATGTAGTCACCAAATAAGTGTTAAACAAATCAAAATATATTTTATATTTGAGATTCTTCAAAAGTAGCCACCCTTTGCCTTGATGACAGCTTTGCACACTCTTGGCATTCTCTCAACCAGCTTCACCTGGAATGCTTTTCCAAAAGACTTAAAGGAGTTCCCACATATGCTGAGCACTTGTTGGCTGCTTTTCCTTCACTCTGCAGTCCAACTCATACCAACCCATCTCAATTGGGTTGAGGTTGGGTGATTGTGGAAGCTAGGTCATCTGATGCAGCCCTCCATCACTCTCCTTCTTGGTCAAATAGCCCTTACACAGCCTGGAGGTGTGTTGGGTCATTGTCCCGTTGAAAAACAAATGATAGTGGGACTAAGCACAAACCAGATGGCATGGCGTACTGCTGCAGAATGCTGTGGTAGCCATGCTGGTTAAGTGTACCTTGAATTCTAAATACATCACTGACAGTGACACCAGCAAAGCACTCCCACAGCATCACACCTCCTCCTGCATGCTTCACGGTGGTAACCACAAATGCAGAGATAATCTGTTCACCTACTCTGTGTCTCACAAAGAGACGGCGGTTGGAACCAAAAATCTCAAATTTGGACTCATCAGACCGAAAGGACAGATTTCCACTGGTCTAATGTCCATTGCTCGTGTTTCTTGGCCAAAGAAAGTAACTTCTTCGTATTTGTGTCCTTTAGTAGTGGTTTCTTTGCAGCAATTCAACCATGAAGGCCTGATTCACAGTCTCCTCTGAGATGTGTCTGTTACTTGAACTCTGTGAATCATTTATTTAGGCTTCAATTGCTGAGGCTAGTAACTCTAATGAACTTATCCTCTGCATGTCTTAAAGTAATGATGGACTGTCGTTTCTTTTTGCTTATTTGAGCCGTTCTTGCCATAATATGGACTTGGTCTTTTACCAATTACCAAATATTCTGTATACCAACCCGACCTTGTCACAACACAACTGACTGGCTCAAACGCATTAAGGAAAGACATTCCACAAATTAACTTAACAAAGCACACCTGTTAATTGAAATGCATTCCAGGTGACTACCTCGTGAAGCTGGTTAAGAGAATGCCAAGAATGTGCAAAGCTGTCAAGGCAAAGGGTGGCTACTTTGAAGAATCTCAAATATATTTAGATTCGCTTAATAATTTTTTGGTTACGACATATAACACATGGAATTTTCATAGTTTTGATGATGTCTTCAATATTATTCTACAATGTAGAAAATGGTAAAAAAAAATAAAGAAAAACCCTTGAATGAGTAGGCGAGTCCAAACTTTTGACTGGTTCTGTATATTTACAAATATATATATGGTGGATTGGAAATGATCAAATTACATTGATGGACGCTACAATCTAGCTGCAATATTAAAGCGGATCTACCCCCCTAAAAAAAACATAATTAAAAAAAGATCCCATGGCACATATCGTAAGAGTAGGGGTGTTAACCCCGGTGTCCTGGCTAAATTCCCAATCTGACCATCATGGCCACCTAATCATCCCCAGCATCCAATTGGCTTATTATTCCCTCTCCTCTCCCCTGTATTATTCCTCAGGTCATTGCTGTAAATGAGAATGTGTTCAGTTGACTTACCTGGTAAAATAAGGGTTAAATAGGAAGTGCAATGCTCTTCAGGAAACAAAAAATGGGGAGTTGGCATGCAACACAAATCTACTCAGGTGGGTGAACCTCTGTGCCCCTACAGGCTACCAGAATATCATCCATATATCTGTGCCACGGGACAATATTATTAAATAACGTGTTCGATACAGCATTGTTAATGAATTTATTTTTTCCAGAAAGCTATAAACAAATTAACATAATTTGGCACAATTGCCGCTCCCATCGCATATTGAAAAAAGTTAATAGTTAACGCCATTTTGGTTAAAGTCTAAATAAATCCATAAGTGGCAGCAGACCTTCAGGGCGTGTATATGGTGGGAGAGGGCTTCTAGGCCTCCTGCATGGGGGATGTTTGTAAGTATGTCATTAGATTCATATTTGACATTCTCAAGGATCTTTAGCACGTAAGTGGTGTCGCCAAAGAAAGCTGTGAGGAAAGGAACCAACTTCATGAAAAAAATATACAAATTGGGATAGGGGTTCCGTGAGGCTATTATTAGCACAGACTATAGGCCTCGGAGGAGGGTCAGATTGTTTCTCAAGAAACAGAGTGCTCCTTTTACTTTTTTCTCCTGTATAATCACCAGTTGAAGTATCCAGGGGTAAGGAAGGTTTTTTAGATATTAGATTACTCAGTGGAGCTGAAAGCCCTGAGGGAAAGATCTAGAGCTTTGATTATGTCAGTCATCCATCTTTTTACCATGACTTCACACACAATTTATGGGCCAACATTTCACTAGCAACCGGTGTTACCGCATTCTGGGACTCTAAAGGAATGATCGGCATCACATTTAACCAACATATGCAAAACCCACAAAATCATGTAACAACAAAAATGTACAGATGTACATGAACATACCAATTATTACAGGCCTCTAGAGCAGGGGTTCTTAACGTTTTACATCCTGGGACCCAAATTAGAAATGCTGTGCTTTTCTGGGACCCAAGCTTATGAAAACTATACGTAAATATCAGTACGTTTAATTGCCCGTATGCCTAAAACAAATGCAATATAGATAAAAACAAATAACAATGAAATACCCATATAAAGAGCAATTAATGTTTATTTTTCCCCATTAAAAAAACTCTTACATATCTGTCTAGGTTGGAACTATTGCTGTTAATATACAATAAATAATTTTAATTCTGAACTGGAATAAACTGATTGTTCACTTCACACAGACGTATAAGAGAACACACAGGCTCAGCTTGATAGTGTAACCCTAAGTAACAGTACATTGAAAGATTCAGGCCTACTGTACATCTTACTGTAGAAAGTATTGCTGGAAAAAAGGTCTAGGTTAGAACTGTTGCTGTTAAAATACAATAAATATTTTCTTATTTTGTCTGGAATAAACCTTTTGATCACATCACACAGATATAGACCAGAAAACAAACACGCACAGTCACAATGAGGTGTGTGACTGGTTGAAGTTTTCAACAAGTATGTCGATTCTGGGCTCAGTTTTTGATAGTGCAACCCTGAGGTCATGCTCAGAATTGGGTATGTTTCTGTACTTTTTTTTTTAGGTACACCAGAGTTGAGAACCCTGACTTAGGTATGTGGTGCCAAACTGGAAAATAATATCTACTGCCTTCTCACTCAGGCAGGGGACCACTTCCTGCTGTTCCAATCTGGAATTGTTTAACAATAATTTATACAGTAAGATGTACAGTAGTTCAGATAATTATTTATCTTCATCTGTACTGTTACTTAGGGTTGCACTAAGTACAGTAGCTACTTTAACTAACTTGGTTTAGCTAAAGTTAGCTAGCTATTACCTGTGTACATGGGGATTGTTCGATAGAGAAACTCACATCTACTTTAGTACTATGAGCGATACAAACGTTACTCCCATATTTCTGCTGATCATCACCTGTTAGAAAATGACAACAATGCCTTGCTAGCTGAATTACTTTTCCACTGTCGAAGCACTGTTTCCTGAAGCATTGTGCCCTGTTCTGAAATAACTCCCTCGGTTTACCTTCATGCTGTAGACGTTTGGTCAGGACGTGTATGAAACCAAGAGAGATAAATGTATTGCTGTATGAGCTCAGTCAGAACATGTGGCTAGCTTGAGTACATTTGATTACAGAGGTGAGTGAGAACGACAAGACAGTGGCTGTCATCTGCTGCTGAACGACGCTGCAGCTTGTGTGTCGCGGAGTGATCTTCAATAAAACTGCAGAAAAAAGATCCGGTGAACCGCCCCTCCCACAGCTGCTAAACTGATCAGAGACACTGCTGCTAAACAGAGAGCACAGTTGCACTTGGCAAAATCAGTTCCAGTAATGAATGAAATAATTACACATTTACCCCCAACATTGTTATTACAATCTGCAATGACTGCAACAAAGCAAGGATGCTGGAAGAGTCATGTGATCTACTCCAAAGAATGGAAATTTGCCAAATTTTACATTAATCTATAACCAGTTGTAAAATATCTTCTCCATTTGCCGCTTCAATCATTGTGGGCAACTGTGTCTGCATCCACACACTCACATTATACACACTCTCCACTGAGTAATGGATTATTCACACTCTACAGATGGTCAAGACTAGCAGCACCAAAACAAAGGTAAGTCTAAGGACCTGTAGTGAAACCTGTTAAGTGTTTCTCAAGGAATGCAAAGGCAACAACATAAATATCAGTTTAAAGATCATGTGTATGCATATGTAAATCATTTAAATGTTCTGCAGTGAGAGCAGTCTGAATTAGCAGCATAATCTCTCCCTCCCAGTATTTTATAAAGTTTTCAGATTGTTGTCTAAAAGATCAAAGGCAGGCAGAACTCACCTGTTGGAATCAGTACTGTGGATGATAGCAGTGCCGCAGTACCTGGTCTGGGTTTGTAGCAAGTCAGGTCCTCCTTTCACACAGCATAGATGCCTCTCACTGTGGGATGGTTGAGACCGCAAGCTTAAGATTCAACACAAATAGCTTTTGCCCCCCTCCCCCCCATCTCTTACACCACAGGTACCACCCCTGGATGCTAGTATGCCATGCAGGGATCTCAGAGTGGGGCAGAGGGGAGCATTGTGACTGTCATTTTTTATTTATGTCTTACTTCCTTTGTATGTTTGAAAGACATTCCTAGAGAGGCAAAGAGATACCAGATAAAACCGGATCATAACGAGGCAACACTGTTTCTTACTAATTCCTGCTTTCACAGCCTGGTCTCATAGATTAAATGTAGCATAGTAAACAGAATTCCGGGACACTCAAATTAGTATGATATGTTAAGTTTGGTTACATAAGACAGATGTTTACTTAAGGCAAAAAACACAAGACGTCTAGCAACCCAAAGGTTGCGACTTCGAATCTCATTACTGACAACTTTGGCATTTTAGCTAATTGGCAACTTTTCAACGACTTACTACTTTTGTAGCTACTTTTCATGTTAGCTAACCCTTCTCCTAACCTAACTCCTGAATTTAACCCTAACCCCTAGCCTAGCTAACATTACTCACCTAGCTAACGTTAGCCACCTAGCAAGAATTCGCAACATATCATGAGTTTTGCAAATTCGTAACATATAATACAAATTGTAATTTGTAACATATCATACGAAATGATGGACATGAACAAATGAATGCGTACCATACGAAACATATCATACTAAATTGAGTGTCTGTCACGATCGTCGTAAAGGGGAGACCAAAGCGCAGCGTGATTAGAATACATTCTTCTTTTACTGAAGGAAGAACAGTTAAACAAAAATAACAACACGAATGTGACGCTATGCCCAACGAGTGCAGACACAGGCAACTTCACATAGACAATAACCCACAAACCACAATACAAAACAGGCTACCTAAATATGGTTCCCAATCCGAGACAACGACAAACACCTGCCCCTAATTGAGAACCATATCAGGCCAAAACACATAGAAACAGACAAACTAGACATGCAACATAGAATGCCCACTCATATCACACCCTGACCAAACAAAACATAGAAACAAACAACGCAAATAATGGTCAGAGTGTGACAGTCCCGGATTTACATACAGAATAATACAAAATGCTCTGAGACCAGGTTGGTTTTCAAAAACGTTTATAGTGAAACCCAGATGCAAAGCTCAATTAGCAGTCATAAAAAACAGTCACTAAGACACAAACCCATCTGGTGTGCTCTGTGTCAACACAACTTTTTATCATTAGAAAGTAAATTACTAAAGGCTAAAATCAGGCTAGCTTTTCAACACCAGTAAGTATTAGTGTCTTGATGAGGAGCTATCAGAATGTTAGTCTGACTTGTCCTTGTTGAATTAAACTACTCATGTATAGCCATTCAACTGCCCCAGAGTAAATTGAGCATTAGTCTTGTTTTTGGTGATGTTATGTGGTGAGATTAAGTGCCTATAACTGATCACAGTCATTCCTGTTTTGACTAACCACTCTCTTCCCCCTTATACATAAGGAACTTGGCCAAGGGGTGTATGCTTTTCCTCTTTGTATGCACCACACACAGTCACACTCACGTAAAAATAGACCAGACCCATACACCATGAATAAGTAGATTTACTGGGAGGTTTCTGGCCATGCCCTCATAGCTAAGCTTTAATATTAGGCCAATCAACATGAGTCAGTTAACACTCTAGTGAATACACTTTGTGGGTTATTTCATTAAATGTCTGTGTGCCTGCTTGCTTGAAACCCTCATCCACCCACACCCCATCATTCCTACCCACCATCTAGCACAATATGGAACCAGTAGAACCTCCCCTCTCAGTCTACCTCCCTCTACCTCCCTCTGCCCTGGGGCCTTCGATGGGAATTTGCGGCATTTGAATCCACCTCACCGTATCCAAAAAAGACAGAAGGAAAAAACATAACTATATGAAGACAATGTTTGGCATCTGTGGACTGATGATTCATGTCAGTGGCCAATCATTCTCAGACAGAGCACAATGAAGATTGTTTATGACACATGAGAAGGCAGGGACATTCTGATCTGTTCTCTTATTTTCAAGTTTGAATGTCACGTGCACAAGTACAGTGAAATCTCTTTCTAGGCCCAACAATGCAATAATCAATATCAATGTAGCACTAAAATACCATAAGGTAGAACAAAAAAACACAAGTAAAAAAATCAGAAATAAGAAGAATATGAGAAAGTAAGTATGCTATATACAGGGATCAGTCAGTTCCAATATCATATTTCCAATGTGCAGGGATACTGGAGTGATAGAGGTGGGGTAAGGTGAATAGGCATCAAGTTATATGATAAACAGAATAGCAGCAGCCTATATGATGATCATATGTAAGTGTGTACGTGTGTGTAGAGTCAGTATAAATGTGTGTGCATGTTGTGTGTGTGTGTTTAACTGTCAGTGTGCATGAGTTTGTAGAGTCCTGTGAGTATGCATGGAGACAAAAATAAAATGCCAGGGTCTACTGAGATAGTCCATGTAGCCATTTAGTTAGCTATTTAGCAGTCTTATGGCTTTGGGATAAAAGCCTGTTGGTGTCAGACTTGATTCACCTGTACAGCTTGCCTTGTGGAAGCAGAGAAAACAATCTTTGGCTTGAGTTTGGAGTCTGGATGGCAGAGAGCTAGGCCCTAGTGATTTACAGTGCATTCAGGCTCCTTGACTTTTTCCACATTTTGTTACGTTACAGCCATATTCTAACATGTATTAAATGTTTGTTTTTTTCCTCATCAATCTACACACAATACCCCGTAATGACAAAATAAAAACAGATTTTTAGAAATGTAGCAAATGTCCCTTTACTCAGTAGGGGAGAGTGAGGTAAGCTGTCACACGGGCAAGTTGTCAAACTGTTCATACCTCCAACACAAGAGATGCTATCTCAAAAATCAAATAGCTACTTTGTGTGACTACACAAATTGTGAATTTCCTGTTCACATGTGGTCAAGGTCACTCTAATCTGAGATGAGCACTATTTTCATATTTTTCCCCTTCAAAAGGTAAAAAATTGTCACTTTACATTTTAAGCAATAAAACGTTGTTAGGTATGAATGTTCAAAATTATAATTTTGCACTGAGTAGAGGAGACAATAACGTCTCTTTTGATACTTTAGCTGCAGTCTTAGGTTGAGCTAACCTTGAGATTTAGCCAACATTAGCACACATGTCAGTTTGGGGCAAGTTGTCTCAATGACCTTGGGGCAAGTCTTCACATTTGACAACTTGCCCTAGTATACATAGACACATAGAAAATGTTAAGAAAATCATTGTGATATTGTATAATCAGCTCTGATAATAGTATTAAATGTTACTGTAAATGGATTATTATATATGCACGTATGTCTTAGAGCAGCAGACCTATCCCTAGACTACACAAGACAGGCTCTGGTGTATGTGTGTGTGTCTACTAACACACTACATGCCTACTGTATGACACAGTATATCCACACACACACTACTTCATACAGTGTCATGAATTTAGTGTGGTGTTATGTATTGCATTGTGGCAACAAGGATAGTAGACAGTTAAGTGGGTGTAATAAGCCTGTAATGAATATGTAATTGCAATGAGGAAATGTGTTTTTGAAGGAAAAATGGAAGGAACGAAAGAGGGTTATACATTTTAAAAGAAAGACAGAATGGCAGCACACCACCTGGCATAATGTTATAGGCAGTGAGGCAGGTGAAGTTGCAGAACAAATGAATCAGGAGAACAGGGAAGGATTTTTACATAAATGACCGTACTCTGCAGCACCAACCTGCCAGGCTCCAGCACCATTTCATCCCTGCCAGGCCCCAGTACTAACCTGCCAGGCCCCAACACCAACAGTTGGCCCCTGAAAACCAGCTTGCAAAGGAAGAAAACGGCGCAAAACAGCAATTCTAACTGACACACCAGTGAAGCAGGCACTAGAAATGGAAAAGAATAAGTCACAATCTAGCAAAAGACTGTTTCCGAAAGAAAGGGAAGCAAGGGGGGGTGGGAGGAGTCAATCTGGATCTGCAACGACAAGGCAACAGCTTAAAAAAATTAAAATCGTAGAAGATTCATCATCAGATGAAGAGGAGTGCTTCTGCCTCGTCTGTGTGGAGCAATTTTCAAACAGCTTTCTAAAGGAGACTTGGGTGAAGTGTGTGAGATGCAGCAAATGGGCCCATGATGCTTGCACCTCAGGCCAAGCAATTTGGGGGCCAGAACTGTGACTCTGAAGATGAGTCTGATACGAATGTATGTCGTATAGGCTGTTACAAAACTGTATTAGTGCATTAGTGTGTTTAAACACCACGTCTGTTTTGTTAAGACTTTCGACATTTAAGCAAGTTATCTGTAGCATTACATTACATTCAGATTCCAACAACTATCGTGCATCTATGTGCACACCAGAGAACTTTCGTTTTCAAAGTAAAAGTAAAAGTGGTCGTGCAACTTATTGTTTTGATTGAAAGGCATGATTTGCCAAATTCTCTAGGCATGATTGTTTTGATTTTAAGGTCTTTAATAAAGTTGAGCTTGGTTTTGAATTTGAAATTAAAATCAATATTCACAATTAATTAGTTGTGTTCTTATTTGTTGATAATCCAATGTGACAACTTACACGATGTAGTGTGACAATTTACCCGCTGATGGGGCAAATTGTCACAAGTGCACACTATTTAACAATCTACAACTTCGTACTGAAATAAGATAGGAAGCTGTAATGAATACAAAATATGTGCCCAAGACTTCCTTCTTTCATTTGGTATGACATTTATACCATTGTGATATATTGTGCCCAGTAAATGTTAGACAGCGTGAAAAGTGTGACAACATACCTCGCTCTCCCCTACTTTGTTGAAGCACCTTTGGCAGCGATTACAGCCTTAAGTCTTCTTGAGTATGACGCTACAAGCTTGGCACACATGTATTTGGGGATTTTTTCCCATTCTTCTCTGTAGATCCTCTCAAGCTCTGTCAGGTTGGATGGGGAGCGTCACTGCACAGCTATTTTCTGGTCTCTCCAGAGATGTTAGATCGGGTTCAAGTCCAGGCTCTGGCTGGGCCACTCAAGGACATTCAGAGACTTGTCCCGAAGCCACTCCTGCATTGTCTTGGCTGTGTGCTTAGGGTCATTGTCCTGTTGGAAGGTGAACCTTCGCCCCAGTCTGAGGTCAAAATCAAATCAAATAGTATTTGTCACATGCTCCAAATACAACATGTGTAGACATTACCGTGAAATGCTTAAGTCCTGAGCACACTGGAGCAGGTTTTCCTAAAGGATCTCTGTACTTTGCTCCCTTCATCTTTCCCTCAATCCTGACGAGTCTCCCAGTCCCTGCTGCTGAAAAACATCCCCACAGCATGATGCTGCAACCACCATGCTTCACCGTAGGAATGGTGCCAGGTTTCCTCCAAACGTTACGCTTGGCATTCAGGCCAAAGAGTTCAATCTTGGTTTCATCAGACCAGAGAATCTTGTTTCTCATGGCCTGAGAGTCCTTAAGGTACCTTTTGGCAAACTCCAAGCAGGCTGTCATGTGCCTTTTCCTGAGGAGTGGCTTCCGTCTGGCCACTATACCATAAAGGCCTGATGGGTGGAGGGATGCAGAGATGGGGTTCCTTCTGGAAGGTTCTCCCATCTCCTCAGAGGAACAGCTCTTGGTCACCTCCCTGACCAAGGACCTTCTCCGCTGATTGCTCAGTTTGGCCAGTCCGCCAGCTTTAGGAAGAGTCTTGGTGGTTTCAAAATTCTTCCATTTTAAAATTATGGAGGCCACTGTGTTCTTGGGGGCCTTCAACGCTGCAGAAATGTTTTGGTACCCTTCCCCAGATCTGTGCCTCGACACAATCCTGTCTCGGCGCTCTACGGACAATTCCTTCGACCACATGGCTTGGTTTTTGCTCTGACATGCACTGTCAGCTGTGGAACCTTATATAGACAGGTGTGTGCCTTTCCAAATCCGAATCTTGTCCAATCAATTGAATTTACCACAGGTGGACTCCAATCAAGTTGTAGAAACATCTCAAGGATGATCAATGGAAACAGGATGCACCTGAGCTCAATTTCGGGTCTCACAGCAAAGGGTCTGAAAACGTAAATAAGGTATTTGTGTTGTTTATTTTTAATACAATTGCAGACATTTCTAAAACCCTGTTTTTCGCTTTGTCATTATGGAGTATTGTGTGTAGATTGTTGAGGATTTTTATTTATTTAATCCATTTTAGAATAAGTCTGTAACGCAAAAAAAAATGTGGAAAAAGTGAAAGGGTCTGAATATTTCCGAATGCACTGTATGTACCCATGTCAGACCTTTTGAACCACCTGAGGGGGAAGAGGCGCTGTCGCGCCCTCTTCATATCTGTGCTTGGACCATTTTAAGTCCTTAGTGATTTGGACACTGAGGAACTTGAAGCCTTCGACCTGCTCCACTGCAGCCCCCGTCAATGTGGATGGGGGCGTTTTGTTGTAGTCCACGATCAGCTCCTTGGTCTTATTGATGTTGAGGGAGAGGTTGTTGTCCCAGCACCACATTGCCAGGTCTGGCCTACCACCATCGTGTCATGAGCAAACTTGATGATGGTGTTGGAGTCGTGCGTGGCCATGCAGTCGTGGGTGAACAGGGAGTACAGGAGGTCCCCCTGTGTCGAGGCGGAGGTGATGTTGCCTACCCTCACTGCCTGGGGTCAGCCCGTCAGGAAGTCCAGGATCCAGTTTCAGAGGTATGTGTTCAGGCCCGGGGTCTTAAACTTGGTGATGAGCTTGGAGAGGACAATGGTGTTGAACACTGAGCTGTAATCAATGAACAACATTCTCACACAGGTATTCCTCTTATCTAGGTGGGTGAGGGCAATTGAGATTGCGTCGTCTATGGATCTGTTGGGGTGGTATGCACATTGGAGTGGGTCTAGGGTGTCTGGGATGATGGAGTTGATTTGTTCCATAACCAGCCTTTCAAAGCACTTCATGATTACAGATGTGAGTGCTACATGGAACAGGAATGATGACGGTCATCTTAAAACATGTGGGGATTACAGACTGGGTCAAGGAGAGTTTGAAAATGGCCATGAATATGCCTGCCAGCTGTTCTGTGCATGCTCTGAGAACGCACCCAGGAATACGTCAGCCCTTGACCTTGCAAGTGTTGAACTGATTAAAGACCCAACTCACATATGCGAGATAATCCAGTCGTCTGGGTTGGTGAGGGTCCTCACACCCGGAAGGGTGTTGCTATTGTCGAAGAATGTATAAAATGCATCGATTTCGTTTGGTAGAGAGGCATCGTTGGGCAGATCACAGCTGGGTCTTCCTTTATAATCTGTAATGGACTGTAGCCCCTGCCACATGTGGTGGTCAGCGGAGCCTGTGTAATATGATTCCACCTGGTTACTATATTGGCCTTTTGCTCATTTCATGACTCTGCAGTGGTCATAACGGGACTTCTTGTTTTTGGTTTTAGCCATAGCCTCAGGGTTGTCTGGGATAGCCCTGTGTGTGGTGACCATGTTCTTTAGCTTAGAGCCAACCTTGGTGTTAATCTAATTGGAACATACATAGGCATGCAAAAGAACAGGTTAAGGAGGGAGGGTACATAGTTTGCATGATACAGGAGGGTATAGGTGCAAATTTATCAGAACGACCATGCATTGCATGTAAAATAATGAGGTTAACACTAGTAGCACCAGACAGTGAAAGCCCTTTAGAGATAATAATAATAAAAGCAGAAAGATAAACGTTCATACCATAATGTGAGAACCAGTTGTTTCCGCCCGGCTTTGAGAGTCTCTACACACTAAATATTGTCAAGTGACTTGTGTGACACAGATACTAAAGCCACAATTATTAAAAGGATAGTTCACCCAAATTACACATTGGTTTCCTTAACCCAGCCTGTTCTCATAGACTAGACATAACATATTAAACAAAAATCCGGGACACTAAATTATTAAGATATGTTACATTTGGTATGGTTAAATAAGATAGAAGGTTACTTAAGGCAAAAATGAAAGGAGGGTGGTTGGTCAGGGTGAATTGGTTGCCGTATAAAGTAAACATCTAGCAACATCTAGCATCTAACCCAAAGATTGCGTGTTTGAATCTCATCACAGACAACCTTACAATTTTAGCTAATTTGCAACTACTTATTACTTTTTGGCTACTTTTGCTACTCCTAACGTAGCATTTTAGCTAACATTTCCCCTAACCTGAACCTGAACCTTAACCCTTTAACTTAACTCCTAAACCTTAGCCTAGCTAACGTTAGCCACCTAGTGTTAACTAGGTGGCTAACACTAGTGTTAGCCACCTAGCCACTTAACTAACATTAGCCACAACAAATTGGAAATCATAATATATCATGTGAATTGCAATTTGCAACATATC
Source organism: Oncorhynchus clarkii lewisi (assembly GCF_045791955.1). Classification (NCBI taxonomy): domain Eukaryota; kingdom Metazoa; phylum Chordata; class Actinopteri; order Salmoniformes; family Salmonidae; genus Oncorhynchus; species Oncorhynchus clarkii. The sequence continues at coordinate 30,134,593 of NC_092158.1, forward strand.
ATATGAATTGTTATCCGTAACATATCATAAAAAAATTGATGATGGACATCCACAAATGAATACATACCATACCAAATGTAACATATCATACAAATTTGAGTCCAGATTGCTTACCCTGTAAGCAGTCTATGGACAAGGTATGACAGTAATCCATGCATTGGTTTTGTTTACCTGGCCACTGTTTAAAGCTAGAACATTCAATGGTACCTACAGTATATTAGCATTTCCGCACGCCATGTCCAAATCATTAATAAGTCACTTCATTGAGCTACACAATCAATTTTAGCTACTTTAATTTGAATTTAGTTCAACTACCACCAAGTTACTGCAAAATGTAGTTAAATTACTATTTGAACTACATATAATACACTACTCCCCAACACTGAAGCATAATGGCCATGCATTCCACCTGGCTACCCCTCTGAGATTCCTAAAGATTGGAAAGCGGCCGCGGTCATCCCCCTCTTCAAAAGGGGGAGACACTCTAGACCCAAACTGTTACAGACCTACTTGTATATCCATCCTGCAATGCCTTTCTAAAGTCTTCGAAAGCTAAATGAACAAACAGATCCCCGACCATTTCGAATCCCACCGTGCCTTCTCTGCTATGCAATCTGGTTTCTGAGCTGGTCATGGGTGCACCTCAGCCACGCTGAAGGTCCTAAACAATATCATAACCGCCATCGATAAAAGACAGTACTGTGCAGCCGTATTCATCGACCTGGCCAAGGCTTTAGACTCTGTCAATCACCGTATTCTTATCGGCAGACTCAACAGCCTTGGTTTCTCTAATGACTGCCTCGCCTGGTTCACAAACTACTTATCAGATAGAGTTCAGTGTGTCAAATCGGAGGGCCTGTTGTCCGGACCTCTGGCCGTCTCTATGGGGGTGCCACATGGTTCAATTCTCGGGCTGACTCTTTTCTCTGTATATATCAATGATGTTGCTCTTGCTGTGGGTGATTCTTTGATCCATCTCAACGCAGACGACACCATTCTGTATACATCTGGTCCTTCTTTGGACAAACATCCAATCAAATCAAATCACTGCGTAACAAACCTCCAAACAAGCTTCAACGCCATACAACACGCCTTCTGTGGCCTCCAACTGCTCTTAAATGCTAGTAAAACGAAATGAATGCTCTTCAAGCAATCACTGCCCGCCCGACTAGCATCACTACTCTGGACGGTTCCAACTTAGAATATGTGAACAACCATAAATACCTCGCTGTCTGGCTAGACAGTAAACTCTCCTTCCAGTCTCACATTAAGCATCTCCAATCCAAAGTGAAATCTAGAATCGGCTTCCTATTTCGCAACAAAGCCTCCTTCACTCATGCTGCCAAACATACCCTCGTAAAACTGACTATCCTACCGATCCTTGACTTCGGCGATGTCATTTACAAAATAGCCTCCAACACTCTACTCAACAAATTGGATGCAGTCTATCACAGTGCCATCCGTCTTGTCACCAAAGCCCCATATACTACCCACCACTGCGACCTGTATACTCTCGTTGGCTGGTCCTCGCTACATATTCTTCGCCAAACCCACTGGCTCCAGGTCATCTATAAGTCTTGCTAGATAAAGCCCCGCCTTATTTCAGCTCACTGGTCACCATAGCAACACCCACCCGTAGCACACGTTCCAGCAGGTATATTTCACTGGTCATCCCAAAAGCCAACACCTCTTTTGGCCGCCTTTCCTTCCAGTTCTCTGCTGCCAATGACTGGAACGAATTGCAAAAATCACTGAAGTTGGAGACATATCTCCCTCACTAACTTCAAGCATCAGCTGTCAGAGCAGCTTACCGATTGCTGCAGCTGTACACAGCCCATCTGTAAATAGCCCATCCAACCAACCAACTACCTACGTCATCCCCATATTTGTTTTTCTGCTCTTTTGCACACCAGTATTTATACTTGCGCATCCTCATCTGCACATATATCACTCTAGTGTAAATTGCTAAATGGTAATTACTTTACCACTATTGGCCTATTTATTGCCTTACTTCCTGACTTAATTTGCAATCACTTTTAACAGATTTTGCTATTGTGTTATTGATTGTACAATTGTTTATCCCATGTGTAACTCTGTGTTTTGGTCGCACTGCTTTGCGTTATCTTGGCCAGGTCACAGTTGTAAATGGGAACTGGTTCTCAAGTGTCCTACCTGGTTAACTAAAGGTGAAATAACACATTTAAAAAAAAAATAAGTGCACGCATGGCAGTTGTATTACTCAAAACTAATACTTACACAAATCATTCCAAAGAGTGTAATTCATAAAGGGACAAATAACAATCTAAAACATAATGATGAATAAAATTCTAGGGTTTTATTTCCAATGCCAGCCAGTGGCCATAAATATGGCACCACTTGACCTGAAAGAGACACTCCTCATACAACAATGTTGGCATCCATGCTTATAGGGGCTAAGGTAGACAAGAGCAATGTATAATTGATACACTGTATTTACACATACATGCATGTTCCTTCTTTGATCTGCCTCGGTAAGTCTGAGGTGCCTAAGGAATGCAGCTGAGATACCAGGCAGAGGAAGCTCTCTCCTGTGGCATCTCAACAGATAAAAAGTGTTACTCTTCCTGCCACTTAGAGATGATACATAACAGTGGATATGTGTGCTGGTGTGTATAATGCTTACGATTAAAACATAACGGATAACATGATACATGTGGAGGTGTCCTCCTAGCGGTCAGTGGGAACGTCCATCAACACCAGGTGACATATTGTGCAGCTTGTGCTCTCTACACCACTAGATGGTGGTGGTGTTGTAGCCTGAGAGAGACTAGGGTGTCTGGCCCCCACTTGAGCCCATCAGTAGAACTGTAGCTCACAGCTCTGAGTGGATGTTCGACTACTCCAGTCAAAGCCCTATTTAAAACCAAACTTATTTTCTGTTTATTCACTGTACCTTGAACTCAAAAGAGACAACAGTGCATGATAAGATCATGGTATCTGACAGGGAAAAGAATGTTTCCTCGGTACAACAAAGGTTGACGTAGGTCTCCTGGCCCAGTCACATTTTTTGCTGGAAGACCGGCCCAGCAACAAAGGAATGTATTTATACAGTAAGATCAGGATCTATGTTCAGTGTTCCTCAGAGTCCATCTGGACAACAATAGCTAGCTTAAGTAAACAATTCATTCTGATAATGTTAAAGTGACCACAGAACAGTATAATGCAGCTCTACTTGAGCAGGGATTGTGTCAGTAGTGGTTTTGTTGCAAAACTAAGACGGTTCTGCCGAGTTATTTGAATGATGCTCCACACCACTCTCTCACTTGAGTATCTTTCCTAGTTATTTTCAGATCTCGTTTTTGTTCTGTTGTAGCTTTGGAAACTATGTGTGTGTTTTCACACCTGTCCCCTTGGCTGCAATCCTTCTAATTTAGTGTACCCTGTGCGCACAGCCCATGTGGAATTCCGGGTCTCTGGCAGCATTTGGAACTGCCAAACTGCTGTCAAGAAAGCCAAGTTCATCTCAGCCTACAGTGCATTTGTAAAGTAATCAGACCCTTTGACTTTTTCCACGTTTTGTTATGTTGCAGCCTTATTCTAAAATGTATTAAATCTTTTATTTTCCTCATCTACACAAACTACCCCATAATGGCAAATTGAAAACATGTTTTTAGAAATGCTTGCACTTTATTTAAAAGAAAAAAAAACAGATCATATTTACTTAAGTATTCAGACCCTTTGCTATGAATCTTGAAATTGAGCTCCGGTGCATCCTATTTCCATTGATCATCCTTGAGATGTTTCTACAACTTGATTGGAGTCCACCTGTGGTAAATTCAATTGATTGAACATGATTTGAAAAAAGGCCCGCTTGGAGATTGCCAAAACACACCTAAAGAACTCTCAGACCATGAGAAACAAGATTGAATGCCAAGTGTCACGTCTGGAGGAAACCTGGCACCATCCATACGGATAAGCATGGTGGTGGCAGGATCATGATGTCGTGGTGTTTTTCAGTGGCAGGGACTTGGAGAGTAGTCAGGATTGAGGGAAAGATGAACGGAGCAAAGTACAGAGTTCCTTGATGAAAACCAACTCCAGAGCGCTCAGGACCTCAGACTGATTCACCTTCCAACAGCACAACGATCCTAAGCACACAGCCAAGACAACGCAGGAGTGGGTTCGGGGACAAGTCTCTGACTGTCCTTGAATGGCCCAGCCAGAGCCCGGACTTGAACCTGATTGAACATCCATGGAGGGACCTGAAAATAGCTGTGCAGCGACACTCCCCATCCAACCTCCCATTCTACAGAGAAGAATGGGAGAAACTCCCCAAATACAGGTGTGTTAAGCTTGTAGCGTCATACCCAAGAATACTCAAGGCTGTAATCGCTGCCAAAGGTTCTTCATCAAAGTACTAAGTAAAGGGTCTGAATACTTATGTATTGTTAGATTCTGGGTGAAACTTGAAACATTGTTATATGCAGAAGCACAGTATTTAAAGGAGTGAAAGAGACTGGTTTTTACATCAGAAGTTAATGGTTATCTGTAGGAGACAGATGGCTTTGGAATGTGTTGGGTGGACAGGAGGAAGTCACAGGATTGATATTTTTTTAATTTTTTTTATTTCACCTTTATTTAAACAGCTAGGCTAGTTGAGAACAAGTTCTCATTTACAACTGCAACCTGGCCAAGATAAAGCATAGCAGTGTGAACAGACAACAACACAGAGTTTTACATGGACCAAACAATAAACAAGTCAATAACACAGTAGAAAAAAATAGTCTATATACATTGTGTGCAAAAGGCATGAGGAGGTAGGCAATAAATAGGCCATAGGAGCGAATAATTACAATTTAGCAGATTAACACTGGAGTGATAAATGATCAGATGATCATGTGCAAGTAGAGATACTGGTGTGCAAAAGAGCAGAAAAGTACATAAATAAAAACAGTATGTGGATGAGGTAGGTAAATTGGCTGGGCTATTTACAGATGGAATATGTACAGCTGCAGTGATCGGTTAGCTGCTCAGATAGCAAATGTTTAAAGTTGGTGAGGGAAATAAAAGTCTCCAACTTCAGCGATTTTTGCAATTCGTTCCAGTCACAGGCAGCAGAGAACTGGAAGGAAAGGCGGCCAAATGAGGTGTTGGCTTTAGGGATGATCAGTGAGATACACCTGCTGGAGCGCGTGCTATAGGGGAAGTGAATGGGCATCTGTGGATTAGGCGAAGGAGGGGTTGAGGTCAGATCCCCTGAAGGGAGAAATGGTTTATTACCCTCTTCCTGTCAAACCATAAGATGTAAGGATGGAGCGAAGGAGTGCCTAAAGTGGAGTGTGTGTGTATGTATGTATGTATGTATGTGTGTATGTGTGTATATATATATATATATATGTGTGGGGAGAACAAGTATTTGATACACTGCCGATTTTGCAGGTTTTCCTACTTACAAAGCATGTAGAGGTCTGTCATTTTTATCATTGGTACACTTCAACTGTGAGAGACGGAATCTAAAACAAAAATCCAGAAAATCACATTGTATGATTTTTAAGTAATTCATTTGCATTTTATTGCAGGACATAAGTATTTGATCACCTACCAACCAGTAAGAATTCCGGCTCTCACAGACCTGTTAGTTTTTCTTTAAGAAGCCCTCCTGTTCTCCACTCATTACCTGTATTAACTGCACCTGTTTGAACTCGTTACCTGTATAAAAGACACCTGTCCACACACTCAATCGAACAGACTCCAACCTCTCCACAATGGCCAAGACCAGAGAGCTGTGGAAGGACATCAGGGGTAAAATTGTAGACCTGCACAAGGCTGGGATGGGCTACAGGACAATAGGCAAGCAGCTTGGTGAGAAGGCAACAACTGTTGACGCAATTATTAGAAAATGGAAGAAGTTCAAGATGACGGTCAATCACCCTCGGTCTGGGGCTCCATGCAAGATCTCACCTCGTGGGGTATCAATGATCATGAGGAAGGTGAGGGATCAGCCCAGAACTACACGGCAGGACCTGGTCAATGACCTGAAGAGAGCTGGGACCACAGTCTCAAAGAGAACCATGCTGTTTATATAATAGCCTCAGATATGAGGTTTACATCTAATTGTTGAATAAGATGAGTGAGTATGATACTGTTTACACAATTTTACAATGTGATTTTGGACTGTTTAATGAAGGAAAACTCCAATTCCCTTTTTGAGTTAACTAAATCAGAGGACCGCCCCTGAGCCCAGTTAGGGTCAGGCGTCCTGGGACAGCCCTTTTCTGCAATTCTGAATAAAACCCAACTTTGAGAAATTATCACCAGACTATGTTTTTCTCCATTAGGAGGGGACGAAGGTTGTAGACCATTGCTGAATATTTTAACCATACCACGTGGTTAAACTCTTAGACTATCGATACAGACAGAATAAGAACAAGTATTTGATATTAACTACTAGTATGCAGCTAGGAATTCGGTATCGTTGAACGATAAGAACGTCAACCGCCGAAACATCCATTCTATAACGATTCGAATGAATGTCACTCTGAACCACCCACTATAACCAACAGAGAGAGCGGGAGAGAGACGGACAATTTTACAAAATAACAACTTTTCACCAGCGATCAAGACGACACACGAGGGCAAATATATATATTGATTGCAATTGTTCCCTAATGAGTGAGCGTTCATGTGCAAAGGATTAACATTTAAATTGTTATAATTATCACTCTGTAGTGACTTCTTAGTCGACCCCCACTTCTACAAGCCGCCATGCCGGTTTAGCCCACTAGGGCACATTCTCCTATCATTTCTTGTAACCATATTTACTGTTTGTTTATGCATTTCTGTGAATTACTTAGTTAGTAATAAATAAATTAAGACAATTGATGTATGGATGACTCATAGTGAAGACTGGGTTCGTGCAGATAACCAACAATTTACGATGTTTGGAATGAGACTAACGTGAGGTAAATAATTCATTAATTCGAAGACTAATTGATCAGATAAAATATCTGAAAAGTTATTTTAGGAAATTATAACTTTAATCTGAATATTTTTCCTTGGTGCCCCGACGTCCTAGTTAATTACAGTTACATGGTTAGTTGATCGAGTAATACTAATTACAAATAATCTTTGATTAAAAACTACGTCTTCAATTTAATGATAGTAAAGACACGACAAAGTATTGAAACTGGTAACATAATGTTGGAGAGTAGGACATTATTCCAAGGTGGATAACACAAGGACAGCCAGAGATGAAATGCTGAATCCCCCAGTACTGTGGATGTTTCGATTTTAACTCTCATCAGGCTTTGTTTCTTACACGTGCGCACACACCAGACCACGGGAAACATACAAAGGCAGGTTTCACTTGCTACCACTACAACATTGTATAGTCATATCCCTCAAAGCTATTGGGTTTAATTCTCTACAGTTGTTTTAATCATTTATCTAAATAGGATGTTTACAAGTACATGCGGTTGCTATTCGTTTTTTCTCCACAATAGTTATTGAACCAATCATCTCATGACTATGAAAATGGTACATTCTGAATCTGGGCTTGAGAAGGCAATGAGAAATCTTAAGTCACAACCTAGATTCGAGCAAATGTCTTAAGTAGTTGAACATGTTAATAAGCCAACTTTGTGACAAACTGACAAGTTTACATTTTTGTAAAAAATAACATATCATAGGAGTGCCTTTGATTAGACAACCAGCATATGCGCAGTTTGACGCGAGACGGTCGTTAGACCCGATGACGTTTCTACGCATGAGTTTAGCTAGCCAACGTCGCCATGACATAACCTACGAGTGCGATCAGGGATTTTTATTCAATTTCTACTGTACTGTCTTTGGTATTATTGTGTGTGTAGCTCCGTTTTCTAGCTAGCTTGTGTAACACACGGGATATTAACCTGGGCCACCCATGGAGGCAAATAACGTCTTAGACCAAGAGGAAATTCCTTCTTGGGCCGAGGGCAGATATTGGTTTGGAAGTTTGCAGGCGGGGCTACCTCATCACGTAACCATGGCCGCTACATTTACCCCCTTTGATCTCCCCCGCATAAGAGATCGCCCACGTTGGGATATGAATCTGGGTCCCGCATGGGAGCGACCAATGTCTTAGACCATCAGATCAATAGGACATTTTCACATGTTGCTTCCTAAACTTATTATAAAGACGAAATGCACATTTTTATCACACCAATAGTGGTGTAGTCTACGTCGATACGGATATCACATGATTGATATCGACATAGTGCATTGATGTGAATCACACTGCTCCTCTCTCATTTAGCTCTTTGCGCTTTACGGATTGTGGATGGCTGTTCACAAATCTAAATGTGTATTTGAACCCAATAATGGTTGAATTCAAGAAGTTTAAGCTGCCAATCAATCATTGTTTTTGAAACCAGTGGACATCCAGTGAAAAATGAGCTCTTGCAACAGCTGCATAGTTCGGATCCAAGCCTATGGAATAAAAGTGAGCAATAAAAGCCCCAATCTAATTCATGCTGATTTAAAAAAAAAAAAAATAAAAAAAAAAATAAAAATCCATAGGCCTAATGAACACATGCTCAAACTTGCACACTTTTGATAGACTTAAAGGGGAAATCAGTATTTGCTACATGTATTTTTGGACTTATAAATGATACAGTTGAAGTCGGAAGTTTACATACACTTAGGTTGGAGTCATTAAACCCCGTTTTTTTAACCCACTCCACAAACTTCTTAAGGTATAGTTTTGGCAGGTTGGTTAGGACGTCTACTTTGTGCATGACACAAGTAATTTTTCCAACAATTGTTTACAGACCGATTATTCCACGTGTAATTCACTGTCTCACAATTCCAGTGGGTCAGAAGTTTACTGTGCCTTTAAGCAGCTTGGAAAATTCCATAAAATTATGTCATGGCTTTAGAAGCTTCTGATAGGCTAATTGACATCATTTGAGTCAATTGGAGGTGTACCTGTGGATGTATTTCAAGGCCTACCTTCAAACTCAGTGCCACTTTGCTTGACATCATGGGAAAATCAAAAGAAATCAGCCCCCAAAAAATGGAAAAGATGGTATACAAGTCTGGTTCATCCTTGGGAGCAATTTCCAAATGCCTGAAGGTACCAACAATAGCACGCAAGTATAAACACCTTGGGACCACGCAGCCGTCATACCTCTCAGGAAGGAGACTCATTCTGTCTCCTAGAGATGAATGTACTTTTGTGCGAATGAATACCAGAACAACAGCAAAGGACCTTGTGAAGATGCTGGAGGAAACGGGTACAAAAGTATCTATATCCACAGTAAAACGAGTCCTATATCGACACAACCTGAAACGCCGCTCTGCAAGGAAGAAGCCACTGCTCTAAAAGCGCCATAAAAAAGCCAGACTACGGTTTGCAACTACACATGGGGACAAAGATCGTACTTTTTGGAGAAATGTCCTCTGGTCAAAAATAGAACTGTTTGACCATAATGACCATCGTTATGTTTGGAGGGAAAGGGGCAGGCTTGCAAACTGAAGAACACCATCCCAACCGTGAAGCACGGGGTGGCAGCATCATGTTGTGGGGGTGCTTTGCTGCAGGAGGGACTGGTGCACTTCAAAATAGATGGCATCATGAGGAAGGACAATTATGTGGATATATTGAAGTAACATTTCAAGACATCAGTCAGGAAGTTAAAGCTTGGTCGCAAATGGGTCTTCCTAATGGACAATCACCCCAAGCATGCTTCCAAAGTTGTGGCAACTGGCTTAAGGACAACAAAGTCAAGGTATTGGCATGGCCATCACAAAGCCCTGACCTCAATCCCATAGAACGTTTGTGGGCAGAACTTAAAAAGCGTGTGTGAGCAAGGACGCCTACAAACCTGACTCCGTTACACCAGGTCTGTCAGGAGGAATGGGCCAAAGTTCACCCAACTTATTTTGGGAAGCTTGTGGAAGGCTACCCAAAACATTTTGACCCAAGTTAAACAATTTAAAGGCAATGCTACCAAATACTAATTGAGTGCATGTAAACTTCTGACCCACCGGGAATGTGATGAAAGAAATAAAAGCTGAAATAAATCGCTACTATTATTCTGACATTTCACATTCTTAAAATAAAGTGGTGGTCCTAAGAGATTTTTTTACTAGGATTAAATGTCAGGAATTGTGAAAACTGAGTTTAAATATATTTGGCTAAGGTGTATGTAAACTTCCGACTTCAACTCTATATACAGTACCAGTTAAAAGTTTGGACACCTACTCATTCAAGGGTTTTTCTTTATTTGTACTATTTTCTATATTGTAGAATAATAGTGAAGACATCAAAACTATGAAATAACACAAAAGGAATGATTTTAGTAACCAAAAAAAGTGTTTAACCAATCAAAATATATTTTAGATTCTTCAAAGTAGCCACCCGTTTCCTTGACAGCTTTGCACACTCTTGAAAAATGTTCTTGTTACTTACAACCTCATCCTAATCGCATTAGCCTACGTTAGCTCAACCTTCCCGAGGAAGGGACACCTATCCTGAAGAAGTTTAACCCTTTACACTCACGGGAATTGGCTAATTTGGATAGGGCTACATGTAAATGTTTCTTACAGAATAAATGTTTTATTTATTTTATTTCACCTTTATTTAACCAGGTAGGCAAGTTGAGAACAAGTTCTCATTTACAATTGCGACCTGGCCAAGATAAAGCAAAGCAGTTCGACACATACAACGACACAGAGTTACACATGGAGTAAAACAAACATACAGTCAATAATACAGTATAAACAAGTCTATATACGATGTGAGCAAATGAGGTGAGATAAGGGAGGTAAAGGCAAAAAGGCCATGGTGGCAAAGTAGATACAATATAGTAAGTAAAACACTGGAATGGTAGATTTGCAATGGGAGAATGTGCAAAGTAGAAATAAAAATAATGGGGGTGCAAAGGAGCTAAATAAATTAAATACAGTAGGGAAAGAGGTAGTTGTTTGGGCTAAATTATAGGTGGGCTATGTACAGGTGCAGTAATCTGTGAGCTGCTCTGACAGTTGGTGCTTAAAGCTAGTGAGGGAGATAAGTGTTTCCAGTTTCAGAGATTTTTGTAGTTTGTTCCAGTCATTGGCAGCAGAGAACTGGAAGGAGAGGCGGCCAAAGAAATAATTGGTTTTGGGGGTGACTAGAGAGATATACCTGCTGGAGCGTGTGCTACAGGTGGGAGATGCAATGGTGACCAGCGAGCTGAGATAAGGGGGGACTTTACCTAGCAGGGTCTTGTAGATGACATGGAGCCAGTGGGTTTGGCGACGAGTATGAAGCGAGGGCCAGCCAACGAGAGCGTACAGGTCGCAATGGTGGGTAGTATATGGGGCTTTGGTGACAAAACGGATTGCACTGTGATAGACTGCATCCAATTTGTTGAGTAGGGTATTGGAGGCTATTTTGTAAATGACATCGCCAAAGTCGAGGATTGGTAGGATGGTCAGTTTTACAAGGGTATGTTTGGCAGCATGAGTGAAGGATGCTTTGTTGCGAAATAGGAAGCAAATTCTAGATTTAACTTTGGATTGGAGATGTTTGATATGGGTCTGGAAGGAGAGTTTACAGTCTAGCCAGACACCTAAGTATTTGTAGTTGTCCACGTATTCTAAGTCAGAGCCGTCCAGAGTAGTAATGTTGGACAGGCGGGTAGGTATAGGTAGCGATCGGTTGAAGAGCATGCATTTAGTTTTACTTGTATTTAAGAGCAATTGGAGGCCACGGAAGGAGTATGAATATGAAATGAAATATGAAAAGCATAAACCATGATAGCAATTTAAAAGGAACAATTGAGAAAATTGAACAATTATTAGACCAAAGATGAGTACACAACCTCCTGACAAGACTAAATCCAAACATTACACAGTTTGTGCATTATACATTTACTGTACTTTTTTGCAGCATTTGTTGATAATGAAATCTGAAAATACTCTGGATACATTCAGTATCATAAAACTATTCCTGGAAAATGTGGGGGTAGGTGCAACACGAGACAAATAAATTAGGGTTTAAGTGAGAGAACTAACTGGTGTCTCGGAGTGGCCACCACCTCTCCAAAGTGTGCAGAGTTCCTAATCAATTTCATTGCGCCTTTATGACTCAAAGAAGAGTCTTCAACTATAAGCTACTTTTTGGAGCTCTCCTAGCTGTGCCAATGAAGAACTAGAGCAAGCACACTTGTAGAACCCTGCATCCCCACAATTACTGTTTACACAATCCAAAAATGGCTCAGGTGGGCATGATTTGAGAGCTTGTTCTATTGTCAACATGACTATCTAAGTTACAAAATACAATCGTACAGTGTTAGGCTTTCACAAGGCAATTCAGAGAAACAGATCATAGTTTTGGTGTGCATTGAAAGGAGTCAGGAGTACATTCAGGTGCGTGTGCCCAGGCAAATTTTCTTCACAATAAACAAACACGGGCTCATTCTGTTCAGAACAACCCAGGGTATGACCCCATGTCATCTTGTAACTGTACTTCAAACATAGTGATCATCAGGGTTGGGTAGGTTACTTTCTAAATGTAAATCAGTTACAAGTGACCTGTCCAAAAATGTAATCAGTAACGTATCTTTAGGATTACCCAAACTCTGTAACTTAATCTGATTACATTCCGTTACTTTTAGATGACTTTCCCCTTAATTTAAACAAAGCCTGCCATAACTATGAAAATTATATATTCTGAATCAGGGGAGAATGGAGAAAAATTCACCCTTTTTGTGTTGTTGAGATTTGGTTATAGCATAATCTAAATTTCAGCAAAACGTGTGGATTGTTTTCCTTCCACCCCTGATTCAGAATATATAATTTTCATAGTCATGGCATTCTTGGTTCAATAGCTATTGAAGAGAGAGAACCGAATATCCAATATTAAACAAATTTGACCTTGGTGCCAAACCATAAATTGAATTGCTCTATTATAAATTAGGCTATAGATTTGAACAATGTTAGTTAATTAAATGGGGATTGTGATATCAGGTGCTTAGCGATATATTGACAATATATTTGTTATGGTGAGTGTCATGAGAATGCACTGCATTACCAAAAGTAGGTGGACACCTGCTTGTCGAACATCTCATTCTAAAATCATGTGCATTAAAATGGAGTTGGCATTCTCCTGGCATCCACCAAACCCAAATTCGTCCTGCAGACTGCCAGATGGTGAAGGGTGATTCATCACTCAAGAGATCGCATTTCTTCTGCTCCAGAGTCCAATGGCGGCGAGCTTTACACCACTCCAGCCGACGAATGGCTTGTGTGCGGCTGCTCGGCCATGGAAACCCATTTCATGAAGCTCCTGACAAACAGTTCTTGTTCTGACGTTGCTTCCAGAGGCAGTTTGGAACTCGGTAGTGAGTTTTGCAATCGAGGACAGATTCATCACATTCATTTTTATGCTCTACATGCTTCAGCACTCGGTGGTCCCATTCTGTGAGCTTGTGTGGCCTACCACATGTGGGCTACCACGTCATGCTAAGTTGTAGCGCCTAGATGTTTCCACTTGACTATAACAGCACTTACAATTGAACGGGGCAGCGAACACATTTGACAAACTTACTTTTTGGAAAGGTGGCATCCTATGATGGTGCCACGTTGAAAGTCACTGATCTCTTCAGTAAGGCCATTCTACTGCCAATGTTTGTCTCTAGAGATTGCATGGCTATGTGCTCGATTTTATACACCTTTCAGCAACGGGGAAGGCTGAAATAACCAAATCCACTCATTTGAAGGAGTGTCCGCATACTTTTGTATATGTAGTGTATATTGGAATGGCATTTAGGGTAAAGTCAGCATTTGTGGAACATCCGATGTTGTTAAACATTTTGTGCTTGAGGGTAGGCTACTGTACTATGGTAATTTGGCAACCTAATCACTACAGATGTTATTGGGTTGTTGCTGAATGTGTTCTTTGAATGACAATTGTTTTGGATAGTGTAACATCCATTTTAGTGTGTGTGGTCAGGTTTCTTAGATAAGGTGACTCATTGAAAACCATGAGAAACTGTCATACTATGAAACCTTGCTCTATAATGATAAGGCTGTCATTCTGCCAATTATAATTCAACAATCTAGCTTTTGGTGTTAAAATGAATATTTATTGTTATTGCTTTGAAATATAATAACCATTCATGTAAACAGATTTGATATTTTATGAAAATCTGATTGATAGTGCTGTCACACTTCCCCTGAATGGGGTTTGAATAGTGGGACGGGGTCCTGCCCAGCTGTAAAATTGCACAAAATAGACCTTTAATCAATTTAAATGTAATTACCGTCATTAGATATGCTAAAAATACATTGCAATATGTTGTTTTAGTTGTTCATACCATCTCTGAATCTATTCAAGATGCTATATAGCACATTTTATTTTTATTTTTTATTTCACCTTTATTTAACCAGGTAGGCTAGTTGAGAACAAGTTCTCATTTGCAACTGCAACCTGGCCAAGATAAAGCATAGCAATATCGACACATACAACAACACGAGTTACACATGGAATAAACAAAACATAGTCAACAATACAGTAGAACAAAAGAGAACAAAAAGTCTATATACAGTGAGTGCAAATGAGGTAAGATAAGGGAGTTAAGGCAATAAATAGGCCATGGTGGCGAAGTAATTACAATATAGAAATTAAACACTGGAATGGAAGATGTGCAAGTAGAGATATTGGGGTGCAAAGGAGCAATATAAATAAATACTGTGTGGGGATGAGGTAGGTAGATTGCCCATCTGTAAACAGCCCATCTATGTACAGGTGCAGTGATCTGTGAGCTGCTCTGACAGCTGGGGCTTAAAGCTAGTGAGGGAGATTTAAGTCTCCAGCTTCAGAGATTTTTGCAGTTCATTCCAGTCATTGGCAGCAGAGAACTGGAAGGGAAGACGACCAAAGGAGGAATTGGTTTTGGGGGTGACCAGTGAGATATACCTGCTGGAGCGTGTGCTACGAGTGGGTGCTGCTATGGTGACCAGTGAGCTGAGATAAGGCAGGGCTTTACCTAGCAGAGACTTGTAGATAACCTGTAGCCAATGGGTTTGGTGACGAGTACGAAGCGAGGGCCAACTAACGAGAGCGTACAGGTCGCAATGGTGGGTAGTGTACGGGGCTTTGGTGACAAAACGGATGGCACTGTGATAGACTGCATCCAATTTGTTGAGTAGAGTGTTGGAGGCTATTTTATAGATGACATCACCGAAGTTGAGGATCAGTAGGATGGTCAGTTTTACGAGGGTATGTTTGGCAGCATGAGTGAAGGATGCTTTGTTGCGATATAGGAAGCCAATTCTAGATTTAATTTTGGATTGGAGATGCTTAATGTGAGTCTGGAAGGAGAGTTTACAGTCTAGCCAGACACCTAGGTATTTGTAGTTGTCCACGTATTCTAAATCAGAGCCGTCCAGAGTAGTGATGCTGGACGGGCAAGCAGGTGCGAGCAGTGATCGGTTGAATAGCATGCATTTAGTTTTACTTGCGTTTAAGAGCAGTTGGAGGCCACGGAAGGAGAGTTGTATGGCATTGAAGCTCGTCTGGCAGTCGTCTTAGTTGACAGTGTCCATAGTGGGGTCAGAAGGATACAGAATGGTGTCGTCTACGTAGAGGTGTACCAGAGAATCACCAGCAGCAAGAGCAACATCGTTGATGTATACAGAGAAGAGAGTCGGCCCGAGGATTGAACCCTGTGGCACCCCCCATAGAGACTGCCAGAGGCCCGGACAACAGGCCCTCCGATTTGACACACTGAACTCTATCAGAGAAGTAGTTGGTAAACCAGGCGAGGCAATCATTTGAGAAACCAAGGCTGTCGAGTCTGCCAATAAGAATGTGGTGATTGACAGAGTCGAAAGCCTTGGCCAGGTCGATGAATACGGCTGCACAGTAATGTCTCTTATTGATGGCGGTTATGATGTCGTTTAGGACCTTGAGCGTGGCTGAGGTGCACCCATGACCAGCTCTGAAACCAGATTGCATAGCGGAGAAGGTACGGTGGGATTCTAAATGGTCGGTAATCTATTTGTTAACTTGGCTTTCTAAGACCTTAGAAAGACAGGGTAGGACAGATATAGGTCTGTAGCAGTTTAGGTCTAGAGTGTCACCCCCTTTGAAGACGGGGATGACCGCGGCAGCTTTCCAATCTTTGGGAAACTCAGACGATACGAAGGAGAGGTTGAACGGGCTAGTAATACGGGGTTGCAACAATTTCGACAGATCATTTTAGAAATAGAGGGTCCAGATTGTCTAGCCCGGCTGATTTGTTGGGGTCCAGATTTTGCAGCTCTTTCAAAACATCAGCTATCTGGATTTGGGTAAAGGAGAAATGGTGGGAGCTTTGGCGGGTTGCTGTGGAGGGTGCCGGGCAGTTGACCGGGGTAGGGGTGTAACCAATGTGAAA
Source organism: Oncorhynchus clarkii lewisi (assembly GCF_045791955.1). Taxonomy (NCBI): domain Eukaryota; kingdom Metazoa; phylum Chordata; class Actinopteri; order Salmoniformes; family Salmonidae; genus Oncorhynchus; species Oncorhynchus clarkii. Next base: position 30,150,978 of record NC_092158.1, read on the forward strand.
TGGCTAGCTAGTTAGCGGTGTTGCGCGCTAATAGTGTTTCAATCGGTGACGTCACTTGCTCTGAGACCTTGAAGTAGTGGTTTCCAAGGGCCGCGGCTTTTGTGGAGCGATGGGTAACGATGCCTCATGGGTGTCAGTTGTTGATGTGTGCAGAGTGTCCCTGGTTCGAGCCCAGGCTGGGGCGAGGAGAGGGACGGAAGCTATACTGTTACAGGGGCAGCCAGGTGAAAAGCATGGCCAGCCGTAGAGAGATGCTTATTGAAATGATCAATTATAGTGGATTTATCGGTGGTGACAGTGTTTCCACATAAACAGCCATAGGATGACATCTTTAGGAATTAGAGTGAAATAACAAGGGTAGGAAAGTGAAGAAAGGAAGGACTGTGACATGTAAGAAAGGGAGGATAAAAAAAGAGGCTCAATTTATGAAAAGGGACAGCATTTGGGGAATAATAGAGGTGTTTCAGGATCAAGCAACAATGTTGATTGTTGTTCTGACTGTTAATATCTGTTTCTGTATGTCTGACTTCTGGTGATGCCTCCAAGTAAGCACAGTATGAAACTAGGGATTTTCCTCCAGAAGTTCAAGAGGTGGGAAGCATAATTTAAGCCCACTTTCATCAGGCTTGCAAAATAATGTCACTATCAGACATTTTTTAAATGGAATCCCTGCCATGTAACATGTCCCTGGCCAAACAAATATTAGAGACAGAGGTATGACCCATGTTATAACTGTTGTCTCATGTCTTCACAATGCAGTGAGGGAGATGGTGGAAGACAGCATGGTGGGCAGCATTATGGGAGAGACATGCTCAGTGAACTGTGCAAAATGCTGCCTGAGGTACAGTGGAGCTATGTCTATCTCTATATCACCTGTCTGTATTTAGAGGTCTTTATGTCTGCATGGTTTTCTGTCCTACAGAGTACTGAGTCATGTGTCCTGTTCTGTAGGAGAGACGTCTGAGGGCATACCAGGCGGAGCATAACCATCTTGAAGACTCTGACCTCTTCATGCTCCTAGTAGTGGAGGTGCCCAGGTGATTACATTTTTTGGGGTGGCTGGTCTTCACTATGTATTTCAGCATGCTGCATGGTGTCTGCAGCCACAGGTGAGCATGAGCCAGAGTGATTGCCATTGTTTTTCTCAGATCCCTGAACTTTCTTAGAATATTTATTTGACTTGCCTGTTGATTTGATCTTAGTGATATTACTCTCTTTCTTAGAGCTTTTGAGCTGCCCAGAGTTGCACTCCATCCTACGGCTGGTCCCGAGGGCAGGAAACTACATGAATGCCGCAAGTAGCAGTCATCTGGCACCTAGACAGCCAATGGAGCCAGATATTGAAAACCATTATTCTCTCTTCTTTCCAAATGTATTGAGGGCATGAGTATGAATGAGTTGAAGTGGGAGGGAATGATCTGATCGTGTCACACCTTCTGACTTTCATCAACAGGGAGGTTACACAGGTAATGCTGCTGGGTTCCGTGTCGCCTCTCTGCTCAAACTCACTGACACCAAAGCCAACCAACCAGACATGAACCTGCTGCATTATGTGGTAATGATAAAAATCTGCTAAATACTTCACAAATGGATGTTAAAACACTCCTTTCAGACATATGTGTCACGCCCTGACCTTAGTATTCTTTGTTTTCTTTATTGTTTTGGTTAGGTCAGGGTGTGACATGGGTGATGTATGTGTTTTTTTTTACTGTCTAGGGGTTTTGTAGGTTTATGGGGTTGTTTACTATCTAGGTGTTTATGTATGTCTATGGTTGCCTAGATTGGTTCTCAATTAGAGGCCGCTGTTTATCGTTGTCTAATTGGGAACCATATTTAGGCAGCCATCTTCTTTGGGTATTTTGTGGGCTACTATCTTTGTCTAGTTGCCTGTGTTTGCACTTTTGTATCATAGCGTCATGTTTGTTTAGTTATTTTGTATAGTGTGTTTAGTGTCTATCTATATTAAAAGTATCATGTATTCACATTACGCTGCGCCTTGGTCTCCTCACTACGACGATCATGACAAAATGCAACATAAGTAGTCGGTTAGGCCCCCAACCCTCCCCAAACTCAGTCGGGGTCTCAACTTATTATTGAGAGTAAGAAAAGTAAAAAACACCAGGTGCAATTTCGAAATTTGGTTGTGCATCAGCAATTTCTCTCATTATGTCAGTCACTCAATTAGCTGAAAGTTAGCCATGTCAAATCTTTGATTGGTAGTTAGCTGGCTAGACTATCTAAACTTGTAGTAATCATGGCCAAATGCTGACTGGGCACGCAGGGGATGCGCCCAGGAGCCCTGACTTCCAGCGGGCCCCCATTGATTTTGTTAGTCATTCTCACTCCGATGTCATTTTAACATGGCATAAGTCATTAATAGTTTTTTGAGTTGTCTGAATTTAGCTTCAGAGGCCCACACCAGAGGGCAATGCCGGCCCTAGTTTGGCATAATTCCTGTCCTATAGCGTAATTTCTCGTTTAGGTTCCACGTCCAAAGAATGATGCAGGCTGCTAATACATATTCACGAATTGGGGGTTGTAATGTTGTGGAGAAATAACAATAAATAGGGCACTGACAGCTGTCAGTGTAGCTAGCTAGCATGCTAACCTTATCTATCTAGCTAATGTTATGTTGTTGCTACACTGTATTCAAATGATTAGCCAGCTGGCTATGCTGTGGCTGGTTCTGGAGATGGATTTGTCATAAGTATTTAGGGAAATCTTCACCACAGATGGATATGGAAAATATTTTATTTTGCCATCTATTGTTATCTCCAAAGTTTTGGCATGTTCTATATATTGCGGCCTCACATCAAAATAATCAAATTAAGCTCCGGTAATATGGATAGCTTAACTATTGAACGGTTTGGACTAGATTCTACATTGTAATGGACACAGTGCAACCTTTGGTAGGCTTCTGGCAGGCTGCGCTACAGCAATGCCACGTCAGCCTGTGCTCATGCCATGGTTCTCACATCTAGGGGAAGTGATGGCTACAATGACTTTGCTTTTGATGCACGCCGCAAATTATACTATATGTAACAACACGCTCAGCGCATTGGACACGAAACACCAACACAAATGTAACAACCGCACAAAATAGATAAACACATTTTCTATTGCAGGTGCCATCATTATAGGATAGACACTTGTGATTTCTAGCTGCACCGATCAAAGCAGTGGAGTGTGTTCAAAACTATCTTGGGGAGCTGGGTTCCAAAATGCAATGATATCACTCACAATTTTACCATTTATAAAATGGTCATATATATTTATTTAATACAGACTAGCTCAAAAATAAGTGAAACTTGACAAATTATCCAATGGATTATGATAATTTTCTAGGGGGGGGAACAACAACAAAAAAAACATAAGTTTGCATCCCCTATTTTAATTTGTTCCATGACTCAGGTGACCAAGTGTACGTTACAACAAAAAGCTGTTTGGCTCAGCCGAAGATGATCTGTTATATTGCTCAGCTCAGTCGAGACTCGCGAAGAGGAAGAACTTTGCAGGTGTTTCTGATTAATAAACAATGCCATGCTGGTGGGTGGTAACATTCAAATGAAACTGTCCTGAAAAGAAACGTAGACTGAAAAGTATTAGCATGTCATAGCATAGGTGAAACACACGGCATTGGCATGGATAATGTCCAAAGTTACCACTTCAATCCCAAATATTTCATACTTTGACTAAAATGATGACTTATTTTAAATCATTTTGCAACATCATGGGCAAACTATGGACATTGTCTTTCAGCTGAAGAAAAAAAGTGAATTCTCTCTTGCAAAGAAATGTCTCTTGCAAAGAAATGTCTCCACCCCATGGCAAAATGTGTAGAATTGCAGGAAATAAGCTGTAAAACTGCAAATGTTTTCTCTCTGCTCCATCACAAAATGAGTAGAATTGCACAGCCTTTAGTCAACATAACTGCAATCAAGCCCTTCCTACAGCCATCGATGAGCTTCCTTTACTGTACTGGAAGTTTGGCCCACTCCGCTTGTCCAAACTGCTCCAGTTCTCCCAGATTTTAAGGGTGCCTTCTCCCAATTGCTGTTTTCAGATCTCTCCACAAGTTTTCAATGGGATTTAGTGCTGGCCACTTCAGAACAGTCCAGGATTTTGTCTTAACATTCCTGAGTCCTTTTTGAAGTGTGTTTGGGGTCATTATCCTGCTGGAAGACCCATGACCTTTGACAGAGACCCAGCATTCTGACACTGGGTCCGACATTGCGCTCCAAAATGCCTTGGTATTCTCCTGGTTTCATGATGCCATACACACGTTCAAGGCACCCAGTGCCAGAGGCAGCAAAGCAAACCTAAAAAACATCCCCAAACTTCCATGTTTGACTGTAGGGAAGGTGTTCTTTTCGTTGAAAGCTTCATTTTGTTTTCTGTAAACATGGAGATGGTGTGCTTTACCAAAAATCTCTAATTTGGTCTCACCTGTCCACATGACATTCTCCCAGAAGGATTTTGACATGTTCAGATGTGTTTTAGCAAATTGCAGTCAGGCTTTCTTAAGTCTCTCTCTCAGCAGTGGGTGTCCTGGGTGTCCTACCATATAACCCCCATTCATTGAGTTGGTGATGGATGGTGCGAGTTAATTGTCGTAACTTGTGCCTGAAGGTCTGTGTGGCAGTTGATCGAGGTGCTTTCTCCACCATTCAAACAATCCTTTGCTGCAATCTTCCATCAAGTTTTCTATTGCTGCCACGTCCAAGGAGGTTGGCTACAGTGCCATGGGCCTTAAACTTCTTGATAACATTACGTACAGTGGAAACAGGAACATCACGGTCTCTATAGATGGACTTGTAGCCTTGAGATTGTCCATGCTTGGCTACAATCTTGTGTCTGACCTCATATAATTATTTTCTCCATGCTCATTGCAGCATACATTGTGCCGCAAAACAGGAGAATGAGTCCTTTCCTCTGTTAAAGCTGGTTGAATTAGTTATTTATAAATTGTAGGCACCTGCAACTCACCATATGTGAGTTTAATTCCAAAGTAAAGGAGCATCACCTGCTTGAAATCTAATTATTTCAAACTACTTCTAGAAGGTGCCAATAACATTGTCCGTGCCGTTTTAGAATTTCTTTGTGTAATATGCTAACATTTGGTATGTTATTACGATTTGTTTTGTTTTGTTCAAATGCAAACTAAAGACATACGTGGATACCAAATGTTGTATTTTTTTTCAACAGTTTTCTGGAAGAAAATGTGCATTATTTGAAAAAAGTGCAAGGGTGCCAATGTTTTTGGCCACGACTAACAGTTTTCGCATGTTTGATGGGTTTACCCAGCTCAAAAACAGATGTAAAGTAATCAATTATGTGGGTGGGTTGGTTTATTGAGCCATTCCCTCATCCATTAATTCACTCGTTCAGTCCATTGTTAATAACAATGTTAGGTCCCTTTACAGACTAATTTCACCTCTTGCGGTTCTCTCTCACCCATCAGACTGTCTGTGGATGTGGTGCATGGGCATCTGTCTCAGCTGCACAGCAGACTAACTGCACTAGAGATGAGAATTCAGACAATCTGCTCTCCAACAGCAAATCAAATCCTTTCTGTAGGTAAGTGCTTCCTGAAAAGTAATTTATAATATCTCAAAATAAGGCCGCAAGACTGCCATTTCAATGTTTCAGAAATGACTTTACATTGTAAGTAATTTGATTGGAATTTGGACTAACAATCGTAAGTTATGAAAGGTAGTTTGCAAGACTTTTGTTGTGGTCTGTTGTTCGAGCACTGAGGGGAGGCAGAGGTGGAAGCTCTACTGCAGGCCCAACAGGACCTGATGGTCTTCTTCTGTGAGGATCATGTCACGTTCAAGCTGGAGGAGGCCTGCAGCATCTTTTACTCCTTCAACGTTCGCTTTCAGACATCTTTAGAAGTCAGCAACTAACCAGCATCTGTTTGAGTTCAACCATATTTTCACTTCTCCCATTGATATGAATGAATATTATTTTGCTACAATAATGCATGTGTGCTGGTTGGCAAGACCTGCATCGATGTACTTTTATTTGCCCTAAATGATTATTGTAATTTGATTACACTTCTGATTGTGTTTCAGTAGAATGCAAAGAGGGAGCTTCAGGAACAGAAGCGAGCAGAGGGGGGAGGATGGAGAGGGACTGGGACAGGACAGGGAGATGTTGCTCCATAGCCACCTGTTCATCACTGGAGATGGGACCACCACCCCAGACAAAGCCTCAGCAGACTGTGGCTGCTCCCCCCTCTGACCCCATCAACAGTATGCCTGCCCAGGAGACCACACCTCCGGTGGACAGCCCACAGTCATCTCTGGAGAGTGCCTACTGCTACTCACAGTTGCGGGACAAGCAGGAGCAAGACAGCGGCAGCACCCCAGGTCCACAGAGCGGCAGCACCCCAGGTCCACAGAGCGGCAGCACCCCAGGTCCACAGAGCGGCAGCACCCCAGGTCCAGGGGGATAACATGCAAGCAAAAAGTTATGTACACCAGCTTCTGGGCTGCAGAGAAAAACTCTGCCCAGGAGCAGGGTGTCCACACCCTCTGCTAGCCCCACTTCCACCCTTTCCTCTACTCCCTCTGCCATCCCCACTTCCACAGCCTCTGCCATCCCCAAAATGCAGGGCAGGTCAGAGGCAGCCTCCACATGGTCCTCACTTCTCCCTCTCAGGGACTCAATGCGTTCCCCAACTCCATTCACCTCCAGAGATTATACTGAGGTCAGACAGGAAGCGATTGTTGCGGAGAAAATTATTTATCTGAATGAGCAGACAAAAAAAAGAATCCACTTTGTCGACTACTAGAAAAAGACAAACCGAAGGAGAAGATAAAGGAGCAGGAAAGAGAGATGGCTGGAGAGGGAGAGATCATGGGAGGGAGTGAGAGGGAAAACGAGAAGGTAAAGCATAAGGAAGAGAGGGAAAAAGGTAGGTCAATGAGAAAGAGAAGGACATGGAGAGGAAGATGGCAAATTATAATGAGAGGGAAAAGGCAGAGGAGAAGAAGCAGATAAAAACGAAGCTAAAGTGGTGGGAGATGGAAGTGAAAGTGTAGCCAGTGATGGAGTCAGCTCTGTGTGTGTCCAAGCGGCTGCCCCTGCACCCTGACTGTCATACCTCTATACCCTGCCGTGCCCTTCAGAGCTCTGACCACCAGTGCCAAGGTCATACACTGTGCTGTCATTGCTGCTGCGGCTGTGAATAAGGACAGGAGCAGCCGGTCCACAGTAACAAAAACCCCAGTTGAAAAGCTGCCTGGCCACAGGTCGAAGCTCCCAACTCCACTATCCATGTGGAAGTGAGGCCGCCCACACCCACTCAGTCTATGACCCAGACATACATAAAAACCCTCAGATCTAATATGAACAGATTCCAATTGGGATTCAAGAAAATTACAAGTATTAGTAATATCACACTTCCTTGGCTTTAGCTGAGTAGGCTACCCTGAATTATGTTGAACTGAGGTGAGAACTGTGGTGAAAGTTTTAAGTAGAATATTCTATTACTATGCTAGACATATTATTCAAAGTAATGAAATAATTTGAAATGTTTGCTCATCACTCTGTATGCTGTTTTTCTATTCAGCTAATTTAATAGATGCATTTATTTTTATAATGATTTACTACTGAAAGTGTGATTAATATTATGAGGTAGGTAATAAAAGAACACCCAATGGGTCTGGTGAATTTACCTGTAATAATAAAATGTTGCAAAATAAAGGGAAAAATATGTATGGATGAGGTGGTATATTCAACAAGATGCTTGAATATGGCGTGAATGGATGAGGTGGGGATGAACAGAGAAGGATCTGGTCAGGAATAAAAACCCACTTTGATGGGGTTTGTGTGCTTGTAGGTGACTTGATTAATTGAAAATGCATTGAACGTTTCTATATTTCGTACCTTGTATTCATGCTAGTTCCAACTCTACACAAAACAATACAACTACGAAAATGTAATTTGGTCTGTTATCTGTGTGGCTTTTGTTAAATAACTGACTCCTCCACTGTACACAGACTGTAGTGTAGCAGCTAGCTACTACAACAACCAGAACACAATACAATTTGGGCAAGAATCCCCGGATGAAATACTTGCTACAACAACGAAAGGAGGAGGGCGCGAGACAAGAAGTGGTGGGGTAATTTATCAAAATAACCTGACTTTCAGCTCAGTTAATGGAACATTTCAACTTCCCTACTAAATTAATCGTGAGTTGTGTTCTTAATTTAGCCTGGTTACAGATGATTTCCAACAAGTTATTCTTATTCTCGGACAATTTTACAACCTAGCGTTTAGTTTAGCGTGTAGCTGTGGCTAACGCTAGCTAAAGTTCATAGCTAGCTAACGTTATCTAGCTACGGAAACAAGCGCGTGCTAGGTGGCTAGTTAGATAACTTTGAGCCAACTAGCTTGTTATCTGGTTTTCCTGCTGGATAGCTAGCTAAAACCATCGGCTGTCCTTCCTGTACATAACCATTTTAATTTCATTAAATTATACTATTGTGTTTGTCTAATTAACTCGCAAAGTAAATAGTATAACTTTCTTCTAGCTAACGAGAAATAAAGTGAACTAGCTATCTTGTTTGCTAACGAAGTAGCTAGCTGAGCAAGTAACTTTATCTAGGATAATATTTGGCTATCATATTTGTTGCATGCATTTAGCTATATTCTTGCGAATGTTCTAGTTATGTGTTTTTATCTTACTGTGTGTTGGTAAACCATCTCTGCCTCTTTACATTGAGGACCACATTGAAAATAAGTGTTGAAAAACACTTTGTTTTATCCTCTGAGTTCACTGTCCGAACTTATGGTCATATTTCTACCCTTTCTTGACTCACTCTCATTGTCCCTTGTTTCAGGCACCCTAGTCGCCAGTGTGGCTGAGGGAAGCATGCAGACCATAAAGTGTGTGGTGGTGGGTGATGGCGCTGTGGGTAAGACTTGCCTGCTCATCTCCTACACCACCAACGCCTTCCCAGAGGAGTACATTCCCACCGTGTTCGACAACTACAGCGCCCAGATAAGTGTGGACGGCCGCGCCATCAGCCTCAACCTGTGGGACACGGCAGGCCAGGAGGAATACGACCGCCTGCGCACCCTCTCCTACCCCCAGACCAACGTCTTCATCATCTGCTTCTCCATCGGCAGCCCCTCCTCTCATGCCAACGTACGGCACAAGTGGCACCCAGAGGTATCCCACCACTGCCCCGGGGTTCCAGTGCTGCTGGTGGGCACCAAGCAGGATCTGCGTGGAGATACGGAGGCGGTAAAGAAGTTGAAGGAGCACGGCCTGACCCCCACCACCCAACAGCAGGGCAATGCCTTAGCCAAGCAGATTGGTGCTGTCAAATACCTGGAGTGCTCAGCTCTGATGCAGGAAGGCGTGAGGGAGGTGTTTGCAGAGGCTGTGCGAGCTGTGCTCTACCCCGTTACCAAGAAGAATGACAAGAAGTGTGTTCTGTTATAACTTTGCGCCTAGACTGCAGGGGGACTGGGGGAAGAGACTCAAATGATTGGCTAGGCCATTTTGGCTCCCAATAGGCCTTCCACGTTCTAACCCTCACCAATGTTAGCTTTGCCTGGCTTCTATATTAATTGATTGTCAAGAGGTCCTCTCAACTAAGATATGGTTTTAATTGATGCCATCAACCTTCCTATGGATTTTTTTTGTACCTCTGAAATCAAGAACCAAAATGAAGATGCCACGGGATTTCGATGGTCTTCTCACCTGCCTTAAGTGTCATGTTACAGCTAAGAAGATTACATCTGCTTTGCTTTTCTCCTTCATCAGGCCAGTCTTGTGTGTTGAATGTTTTCTGTTAACTTTGCCCTTGTTTTCATCTGATGTGAATCACAGGAATTTTGTGTCAATCAATATCTATCGTGTTAAACATTTTGTTCATCCCCTGTGCCATTATAGTTATTGTCTTATTGCATTAGAGCTGTCAATAAGATATACAGTTTGTATCTAACGTGGCTCATAACCTGGGGTCGCAGGACATCAGCTGAACTAGCCTTACTGGAATGAGAGAAGCAAGGGTGGGTGTATGTATGACACTGTTACCCCAAACACAGGCACACTGATTAGATCAGTCTGTCTCCTATTGCTCTTTCAGTTACTCACACTCCTCTCTCTCTTACTCTGTAAAGCCATGAGCTTGCCATTGCACACAATGCTTTCTTGTTAAAACAAAGTCCTGATTGTCTCAGATTGAATACAGATTTGGATGTCTGTGTCTGCTAGGTAAACAGATCCCAAAGATGAATCTTCCATTTGTATCGCTGTTGTTGGAAGAAGTTGGGAAGCAATAATTTTATGAGTGATTATTGAGACCCCTTCCCCCAAAAGTCAAACTTCTGTCTGCTTACCTGCTTATGTGTAATAAACTCTATTTTTTTGTCTGAAGTCAAACAGAAACCACAAGGAAAATGCATTCCATGTTATATTGTCACAGAAATCTATGTGCTGATTAATGCTACACATTAGGATGTCATAAAAATCCTCTACTGTTTAGCGTTACCTCCCTCATGTAGGTACGTATGTGTTTTGAAGGTACCAGATGTCAGCAGTGATGCTACTCATTTGAGGCTAACTGTGTTAACTTATCTAGGTGTAATGGAAAGTATGTATGACTAATACTGCAACAGGAGCTGCAACCCTAACAGTTACTAATGTTGCATGGGCTGCATGAACATGCTTGTGGGGTAGTGTTGTGGAAAGGTATATGCCTCTGCTGCAGGGCAGATGCCTACCTGAGGAGAGTGCCTACATATTTTATCCAAACCACTCTAGCAGGATTCTTTCAGTGCCTGGTGGTTATTGGTATGACTAGTTCTGTCGTTTGCCTCGTGCCTTTGGTGACATCATATGGGGTCTGTGCACCTTATGGCCTTAAGGGCTACAGGGTCAGCTGGTTAAATTTAATATAAAATATTGCATTTGATGGACACCTGTTTTATAAATCATAGTTAATCTGCTGACTGGATGACACATGTGGTGGAAACCTACAGAGTCTAGCACTTGAGAACTAAAGTTGCACTTCCTCTGTGTGGAAGTCTTTGTCTTCTCGAACAGATGGATTGCCCCCCCACCACTACCCGATAATAAATGGGTTCTGGTGGAATGTCATAGGTTTCTTAACAGGTAATCTGCCATGACATGTATAACAGGTGATAAAGGTTCAATTAAGAAGTGCAATTTTGTTAACTTTTTTTTTTATACACCATACATATTCCCTTGTATCTTTGCAGCTCAATGCCATTCTGTACTGCAGACTAAAGATGCTTGGTTTGGTATTTATGATCCAAAAGAGACATTTGGCATTGGATATTTTATAATCCATTTAATTCCAGATGCAAGTGGTCTTTACCTATTATATGTAAACACTCGACTTGATTATATATTTTTGATTTAATCCTTTTTTACAATGAGAAGTCTGTGTGTACTTTACAATACATAATATTTTAGATAAATGATTATGTAGTAACACATGCATTACCTTTTCAAATTACTTTGATAACAATTTCTTAAAATTAGATTTTTACGCTTATATAATTACAGCACTGTAAAAGAATGGGCAACTAATTTCTTCAATCTATTGTGTCGTCAGAGCAGGCATCAAGGAAACATCACCTAAGTAAAAAAAAATTGGGGAGTTTCTCTGCTATACTTATAAATCAATGAAAGGCTGGGTCCTGTGTGGTACAGTGAACCCAAACCATATATTTGGTATTCCCCAGACTTGCCCTGCTGCACACAGCCTTAAATTGCTGAAAACTCAAGTTCGGCCTTTTTTAATCTCCTTTAGCTGAAAGAGATGACTTGGCCTTGAAGGAGTGTATGGTGGTATGTGGTTTTTGATTTGTGTGTTAAAAAGTCATTTTAACTGCAACCCACTTGAATAACAATTCTGTTGAAAATATCAGTCATGCCAAATAAATTCAAAAGTTTACATTTGTGTTTCTCAACTTTGTACTGTTGTATATTTGAGGCACTATTGAATGATGAAGACCTCAGCACAAAAACTGATTAAGTATTAAGACTATGCTTGTATAAACAGGAGGAATATTCAACACCTCCATTGACAGCCAGCGAGGGGAAGTCACCCCCCCCCCCAAAAAAAACACTTTCAATATACTCTGAGACAAGCGCCTAGATTTGGTTTTACAGTTTGCTCACATACCACAACAAAGGACAGAGAGAGCAGCTGCAGCATTCACATTGAACACTCTTACATCATACTTTGCTGTGACACCACTGTACACAAACATTTCATTGTCACTGTGCTTGGTGTAGCTCCTGTGTAGTTCAGTTGGTACTGCATGGTGCTTGCGAAGCCTCGGTTGTGGGTTTGATTCCCATGAGGCACCAGTATGAAAATATATGCACTCACTACTGTAAGTCGCTCTACTGATAAGAGCGTCTGCTAAAATGTAAATGCATGGCCTGTGCTGAAGCATGGATGACTGGGCTCTTGACCTGGTGGTGGGCACATAGATGTGCAGTGGGAACCATATCATTAATTATATTTCAATTGTTGGTGGAGCTACTATGAAAATGTAGTTTACCAAGCTACCAATTACTTCACTCTGAAAGAAGTTAATCTACCCTTAAGGAAAATATGGTTTAATTAACTAAATGTACTTTGAAAAAGGAGTTCACTACATCCAAACTACTTCTTCAAAAATTATCATATTTAAATCTGAAATGTCATAGATGACAAATTGCAAGAAAAGATCACTTTGGTGTAATATGTTAACAGAATTAGTCATTTAGCTTACACAAAATCAATGTTTCAAGTGAGAATTAGGCAGGTCTGATGCCAAAAAATAAAGGTCATTATTGCCTACTTCACCTTTATTTTATTTTTGCTAAATGAGTAGTGTGTAGTTCTAGTAGTTAGCTATACCACTACATGGCAACAAAAAAAAAGTTATTAACCTACTGAAAACACTACCAAGATTTGAATTTAGTTCAACTATAACCAAGCTACTGCAAAATGTAGTTAAATGGCTATTTGAACTATGTTAATCTAGTTCACTACTCCCCAACACTGCTAACACCTAATTAATTGGATGACCATGATAAATGTAGCAAGACAACCCAAGCCATGGATGTTCACCGAAATTCTCAGACCAGTGAGTTTGGTTACTTAAGGCCTATGGGCTAGGAGTCAGGTCAGGTAACATCAGGTAACACCAACTTGTTTCATCACGTATTAAACAACACTAGTCTTGTTATTGAGATAACATCGCGTGGCCAGTGTGCTACTGTGCCAGTGTGCTACTGCACTTTCACACAGTCTGTGGTTGCATTGAATGGCCTTGTGCAAAAATAATGAAAAATAGCTCATGAAATACACTATCCTGTAGGTGGCGACAAAGTAGGCGTCAACGGTAAAAAAATAAATAATAATAATAATAATAAAGCGGGAGGGCCATCCGTCACTTGCCATCCTTCATGGAGCGGAAATGAACTATGCGCACGCGCATTGCTCAATGTTGGTTGGTGTTGTCTGCATCGACTACATTTGAAAACAATGAAGCCCATATATTTTCTTTCGAAATAACGGGTCGGTGAGATACCCACCCTTTTACAGCGTGTGGATACTGGCGTAGTGAACGGAGGTCGCATAGGGTACTAACGTTAATTTGCCAAACTAGCGGCAAATTGGGTCCGAGGATATTATCAAACTGGCCTTAATCCGAGGACAACTGGCCTTCCCAACTGTGTAAAAGTAACGCAAGTTAATAAGATCAAACCTTCAACATACCTATTTATTTAGTTTGTATGTTTTGCTGTCTGTCATTCCATCCCGTTTGTTTTGATTATCATGGGTGGGTTTGCCACCCCCTTTGTCACAAAATCAGGATTGGTATTTTAAAATGTCTAGTTTCACTTTTGTTCAGTTAACTGCATTTAATCTACTTTGAGGACTATATAAACAAGAGAGAATAGATTAATCACACATTGACATTCATTGCTCTCTCAGGATGTCGGACTCAGACAGTGATGAAGACCAAGACCGCCCCTTCTCTCTCACTGGCTTTCTCTTCGGGAACATCAATGAAGATGGTCAGCTGGAGGGAGACAGTGTGCTGGACACTGTGAGTGACTATATTTTGTTAAAAGAATAAAGCATTCTGCATAGTGTGGAAATAAACACAACTGTTTTGAACACACACTAAAATATGCCTAACAACAGGACTGAGATGTACATTTGCTGAATATGGGTTTTGTATTATTATGTTGCTCACTTGTCCACTATGTCTTTGGTGCAATGTTACTTATTAAGTCAACAGACATTTTCACACCTGGTATATTCCAATACACTTTGGCATATCAAATGCGATGTTTGTTTGACAATTTCCTTCCACTTCCCAGGAGTCCAAGAAGCACCTGGCTGGCCTGGGCTCTCTGGGCCTGGGCAACCTCATCACAGAGATCACAGCCAGTGAGGAGGACGATCCTGACGAGGATGGAGACACAGGTGGCACAAATGCAGAGGGTAAGACGAAGGGCATGAAGTAAGGCTGTGGGTGGGGTAGTACCGTGGCTGGGAACTGTTATTTAACTGGCTCAACATGACAGTCAATATGCTCCTTAGTTGTGTTTGTAAGTTGTGTGTCTGTAAATACTGTGATAAATGAGTGACTGTTTCATGTCCTTTTTCTTATGCAGGATGGGTGAAGAACGATGCCGATGCAGTTGATTATTCTGACATCAACGAGGTGGCTGAAGATGAGACTAAGAAGTATCGTCAGGCCATGGGCAGCCTGCAGCCTACCAGGAGAACAGGTGCAGTAATACCCATGCATACCCATGTATATACTGTACACAGCCATCTAGGAGTGCACGTACCCTAGTGTACCAGAACAGATAAATGCATGGTATTTAATTTCCACCCTCTTTATCAGAGACTTTGCATGGCCGATAACTGGACACTTTCTCTCTCTGTCTCAGATGATGAGGATGACTATGATGCGGATTGTGAGGATATTGATGCCAAGCTTATGCCCCCTCCACCTCCTCCAAGTCTCCCCACGCCTGGTGGCAAGAAAGAGGATTCCTCTCCTACGGCTGCAAGTGGTAAGGAATGGATGAGGAAGGGCCAAAAGTGCCAGTGAAAAGATACGTTGTACTTATATTGAACAAGCATGATTCTTCACAATCTGAAAAGAAGTACATGGATATTGATGTATTTAATGTCAAGAATACATGCTAGTAATTTAGCACTCAGAGTCAGAGGGGCTCTAACCCCAGCGTCTGCTATTGTTGGTTTCTCCACAGTTGGGGATGAAGGAGACGGGATCATCCTGCCCTCCATCATCGCTCCCTCCTCTCTAGTAGACAAAGTGGACTTCAGCAGCTCCTCAGATTCTGAGTCAGAGACGGACCGCCCCTCCACAGGCTCTGGGTCTGGGGGTCCTCCAACCTGCCTCAGCCTGCCCCTGGCTGGCATCATGCAGAAGGATGCTGCCAAAGCCCTGCCTGGCGTCACACAGCTCTTCCCAGAGTTCAGGCCTGGAAGGGTGAGCTGTCCTCCTTGGACACACTGTATAGGTCACCAAATATCAGAGAGCATAAATTAACGTCTATCCATCCACTCCTCTGATCCCATCCAGGTGCTGCGGTTCCTTCGACTGTTTGGCCCTGGGAAGAACATGCCGTCGGTGTGGCGGAGTGCACGACGAAAGAGGAAGAGGAAGCACCGCGACCCCCAGCCAGAGACACCCCCACCAGAGGGCGCTGAGCCCATGGAGCAGCAGGGACCAGAGAAGAAGTCTGGCTGGGACTATGAATACGCCCCACCTCCACCCCCAGAACAGTGCCTGTCTGATGATGAGGTCAGTGTGCATCAATCTCTTAGTCAGAGATATGTAGAACTGTGAAAACTTGTTTGAAATCCCTGTGAAACTGTGTGGTTATTTACCTGTATATTTTTCACAGCTTATTTATGAGAGCTTACAAGGTTTAGTAATGGGATTCAGTCGCAGTATAATTCTGAATGGGTTTTCTCTCCTTAGAAAATGAAATACTCAAAAAGATAATCTCAATAATTAATTCCTTGTCCCTCTCTCCTTCCCCCAGATCACAATGATGGCCCCAGTAGAGTCCAAGTTCTCCCAGACCGCTGGAGACGGGGACAAGGTGACAGAGTCCAGGCCTAAGGTGGCAGAGTGGCGCTATGGTCCGGCCCAGCTCTGGTACGACATGATGGGGGTCCCTGAGGATGGAAGTGGTTTCCACTATGGCTTCAAACTGAAGGAGGAGGAGGAAGATGAGCAGGAGAGGCCAGAACCACCACCACCATTTTCACAACCTCCCAAAGAGGTTGACAACTCATTCACTTCACTGATGCTTTAGGATTAGAGCTGAACTCACTCATTTTGCCTCGCTTTTCCACATCCTCATTAAGAAATGCTAGAAGCAATGAGTTTTAAGTGGGTGTGTTATGTTCAATACCGTTTTGTGTTCCTCTTTTCTTGAAATATCCCAAACAGCCACCATACGTGTGATGAATGGCTTAGCAACCGCGTGGCGCAGCATGACAACGTGAATGTGATTGGTCAAGAATCCCAAGCTCAGAGCATTTCCTGCATTCTAGAGTATCAGAATCTTTAATGAAAGTTGTGTTTGTGATGCTAAAGTTCGCACACGAATGTGAGGATGTTTGAGTTGGGAAAAAACCAAGTCGTGTATAACAAACAAGTCTCATTCTTTCAAAATAACATTGCCGTCGATATTCGTCTCATTCATTGTCTCATGATATGTCGCAGCTGTGCTCCAAATCAATGATTATTTGGGTGCTGCCAGCCGTGGGCATGTGGGCAGAATTTAAATCTAAACCCAGCCCAAGGAAAACTGACGTACCCTAGATTCCTTAAATCTTGCAAATTATGACCATAGTTCTTACACTTTTTAATAAATGTTGCAACTAGTACAATTTTTTAAGAACACTATCGTTGCCACATAGGCCGTTTTCAACCAGAGAAGTTGGTTTTTGAGTTCAGCTCCTTTTTGATTCTCAATCTTCCATTTCTAGCTACACCTTCTTCCAACTCTTAGTTAGAAGAGAACCGACAACATTCTATAAAGACTTACCATGTTCTTTGTGGGGTTTTTTTGTGTAGGAGGGAAGTGGTGACGAAAAGGATGAACAGGCCCTGGAGAACGAGCTCTTTCTGATGGTCACCCAGCTTCAGTGGGAGGACGACATCATCTGGAACGGAGAGGACGTGAAACACAAAGGCACTAAGACCCAGCGAGCCAGTCTGGCAGGGTGGCTGCCTTCCAGCATGACGCGTAATGCCAATGCCTACAACGCACAGCAGGGTGAGAGACCCACCCACTCCACTCCAGTACCAATAAACACAGACTGACCTGCATACTGGAGATTCCTACCTCATTGAAATCCCATCACCAAAGCATAAACCCCAACCGTGCAGGGGTTTTAGGACTACAGTGGCAAATATAAACTGATATAATTGTTGTGTATTTGTCTGCTTTGGGTTATCTAGGTATTCATGATGTCTATCTACACTACAGGTCTGTGTAGGAGTAACTCTCAGCTGGTGCCCCCCACTCCTCCACCCATGCCCAAAGCCCCCTCCATCGGCTCTGGCTCCAAGAGAGACAAACACCACCATGACCATTATGGTACGAGGAGGCTAGTTTACCTGGTATCTGTTGTCGAGTGTAATTGACTGTTATAATGATGAACAATGTGAGATTACAACATATTCTTTCTTATCTCTGTTAGTTGTCATGGTGAACGTACCACTAAAGAGTACATCTATCACTACTGATTCCCTATTGGTCTCGCCACAGCCTCTCATGAAGATGACGCCCCCTGGTTCTCCATCTTCCCCATTGACAATGAGGAGCTGGTGTACGGGCGCTGGGAAGACAACATCATCTGGGACGACCAGGCCATGGACCGCATGCTCTCACCCCCTGTCCTCACCCTGGACCCCAACGATGAGAACATAATTTTAGGTACTGCCCCTTTCTTAGTGAACTGTGTGTCCACCATTTGTCAGTCAGTTTCAACATATTATGAAATATCTTGATGGTCTGTAACCTTTTGAATGCTTTGATCTATCCACAAATCTCTGAACTTGGCCTCTTGCAGAAATCCCAGATGAGAAGGAGTCTGAGCGTACGTCCCACTCCCCGTCCAAGGAGAACAAGAAGGAGTCGGCACTGAAGAAGAGTCGCATCCTGCTGGGGAAGACTGGGGTCATAAAGGAGGAGCCTCAACAGGTACTACAGGACTGAAACAGAGAACATAACGTAGATCTGTATCTTAAATGTAATTCTGCAGTCCCTGAACTAGCCTGTTAACTCCTTTTCTGTTTGGTCTGCTGCCTACAGAACATGTCCCAACCTGAGGTGAAGGACCCATGGAACCTGTCCAACGATGAGTTCTATTACCCCAAGCAGCAGGGCCTGAGGGGCACCTTCGGTGGCAACATCATTCAGGTGGGCACTAGATTCTCTCCTGTGAGCTCTCTTCCTTTACAGATTGATCAGCAGTTAAAGAGGAGAATCTTAACTATAGCGTAGGATAAACTTAGCTATGTACTGAATGTTCACAGTAGTTGTATGTAACCTTCTCTGTCTATCTTTCCCTCCAGCACTCCATCTCTGCAGTGGAGCTGAGGCAGCCGTTCTTCCCTACTCACATGGGACCCATGAAGCTGCGTGGGTTCCACCGACCCTCCCTGAAGAAGTACTCGTTTGGGACGTTGTCCCAGCCCGGTCCCCACGCAGCACAGCCCCTACTCAAACAGATCAAGAAGAAGGCCAAGGTGAGGCCCCAGAACTTACCTCATCCACCTCCATCCTTCTCTATGTCTTAACACAAGTCATCAGGAATGCGTCTGTCTGTGTGTGTTGATAACCCTGTTTGTGTGTGATTTGCGTTAAATGTATTTTTCTGTGCCCATAGATGCGAGAGCAGGAACGCCAGGCTTCTGGTGGCGGTGACATGTTCTTCATGCGGACAGCTCAGGATCTGACAGGGAAAGACGGAGACCTGATTCTGGCAGAGTACAGCGAGGAATACCCTCCGCTCATCATGCAAGTCGGCATGGCAACCAAGATCAAGAACTACTACAAGAGAGTGAGTCACTGCACTAGTCTTTCAACTACCATTTCCCTTGTATCAACATTGATTAGCATTTACTAAAAACAGAACCACCTCAGTGGTTATTTTCCTTCCTCTATTGTCTATGAGTTGTGTTTTGTTATTAACATATGTGTAAATGCACTTTAAAATCGAATAAACGTGAAACATGGCTGTTTCTCCTCAGAAACCAGGCAAGGACCCTGGAGCTCCAGACTGTAAGTACGGAGAGACGGTGTACTGCCACACCTCTCCCTTCCTGGGCTCCCTGCACCCCGGGCAGCTGCTCCCGGTCAGTACCATGTTCATTACAGTAATTTACATGACAATTTATTGATGTTTGAAAAATAATTTGCTCTGAATGAACCTGATACCCAGAAAGAGAAAATGTAGAGCTCTGTCATGTCTTTCTTTCTTTTAGGCTTTTGAGAACAACCTTTTCCGCGCCCCCATCTACCTCCACAAGATGCCAGAGACAGATTTCCTGGTGCTGCGTACACGGCAGGGCTACTTCATCAGAGAGCTGGTGGACATCTTTGTGGTTGGACAGCAGTGTCCGCTCTATGAGGTCCCTGGACCCAACTCCAAACGAGCCAACACCCATATCAGAGACTTCCTGCAGGTATACCTTGCGATACACACACACACACAGCATCTGCAAATCCACACACACTCTCTCTCTCTCACACACACACACATTGTCACACACAAGAGAAAGCACACTTAAAGAATGCATTCTTGCCGATACTCATGTCTCCTCTTCTGTGCAGGTGTTTATCTATCGACTGTTCTGGAAGAGTAAAGATCGCCCCAGGAGAATCCGCATGGAGGACATAAAGAAAGCCTTCCCCTCACATTCAGAAAGCAGCATCCGCAAACGCCTAAAACTCTGTGCTGACTTCAAGCGTACAGGTAGAAACAGCTAACCTTACTTACCCTAGCCTCATCGAGAATCAGGCTTCCCTAAAACGGGAAGCCTGGGGAAGTTTTAATGGCAGAAAAATGGATAAATATGGGTGGAGACTTGCAATCAGTGACGCTACGCAACACGTCAAACAAATCAAATGCCTAGTGTTGTAGGTGTAACAGTGCGTGAGGATGGTTGGGAAATTGCAGATTAAAACCCATCAAAATATGTTGATGTATGTTGATTTTGTGCATAGAGCACATTTCTGGCAAAACAGACAAACAACAAGTACCACCAACGGGCATGTGGGGCGAGGGTTCATGAAATGTAACATCCAATCAAAGTCTTGCTACTGGGAGCCAGCGGACCATTCAAACCGCTTTTGCAATAAAAAGTCTTCAGACCTCCAAGGGAGGCGTGAAAGCGATGGATTTTGGACGAATGTCAACCCCAATGACTATGCGTACCCCAATACTACCGTATAGCCTCATGTTTGTCAGTAGTACAGTATGACACACTGTCCTTCATTGTTTGAAGGACAAACAATCCTGATTTCCTCTTAAAGGGATACTGCGAAATGTTTAGGTCATTTTTCTATGTACGCAGAGTCAGACAAACTGATGGATACCATTTTGTATCTCTGTGCTGAGTGATTACCCAAAATGTCTGCTATTTTTCTGTTTTTAAACAACTGACTGATGTCGGTTCAATTATTTGAATTCCATTTCGTTCTGTTTTTTTCTGTGAGCTGGATATGCAGTTTCTGAAGAAAGAAATCGGACCAAGCCCAAACTATGCAGTGTAGTAAGGAGTTGTAGTTTCCAACAGGCCAATATTCTGCATAGTTTAGTGCAGAAAACGTGGTAATTAACTACAATTACCATAATCCATTGCGCGTCCATCTATGTGTCTGGTCTGTGTGGAGCAGACAGGGGGACAGAGAGAAGAGAGAACTCGCGATCATCAGGGATAGAAAGCAGTTGCTTTGCTATTTATTAATTATTTTTTTATTTAACTACTCAAGTCCATTAAGAACAAATTCTTATTTACAATGACGACCTAGGAACAGTGGGTTAACTGACTTGTTCAGGGGCAGAACAACAGATTTATACCTTGTCAGCTCGGGGATTCGATCTAGCAACCTTTCGGATACTGGCCCAACGCTCTAACCATGCTATCTGAAAATACATGGTCTAAGTGATTGATAGTTGGTATTCAGCAGTCATAAAAGTATGCCTTATTTACGTTGAAGAACTACTAATTATAGGTATTTTGTCAGACAGCATAGGCAGCAGCTCGAAAGAGATGAAATGAAATAATAAAGTAATGAAGTAAAGCAAATATTTAATTAAAGTAATGTGAATAAATGATGGTTAATAAGTGATAAGCAGTAATGGGTAGTCACTACCTTCATTGGAGTTTTAGTAATTGTTTTATTCTGTTACAGCATTCAACCCACATTATGCATAGTAAAAAAAAAATTATGAAAACGAAAACCGGGATTATTTTTTAATCGAACCGAAACTGAACCGACCTCAAAAAGCACTAATCGCTTAGCACTACTCTGTGTGCAGTTTGGATATTATTGAAGTTATCATATTGTTAGCAATTGCTGGAAGTCTCCCGGTACAGTAGCCAGCTCCTCTCAAAATGCTACTGATAATCATCAACGAGATCCTCATTCTCTGTTCCATTGTCGCATAGAGATGTATAGAGATCGCAATATTGTATCTGTCTCTTTTGCACTGCCCAACGGGACAGAGAATGAGGAAGTGGATAGAATCTTGTTTCTTAAGATTATCAGTCAAATTAACACAATATTGATTACTAGGTATAGCTTTCTAAGACTATAAATGATCAACCACCCAGCTTTGGAGTGGTTAGGTCAATTTCTCTGCTTTTAAGAGGAGCTGCCTACTGTAACTGGAGACTTCCAGCAATTGCGATATGCTGATTTAAACTTTCCCCAAACTGCGCGCAGAGACATAAAAATAGTATCCATGAGTTCGTCTGACTCTGGGTAAGTAGAGAAACAACCTAAATCTCAATCTCGCAGTATCCCTTTGACGTTTCTACTCCCGTGTGATCTCAGCGAAGTGTTGAAGTGTAAGAAAGAGCAGTGACTCTGATGCTTAGCTGTGTGAGCTCAGAGATGGTGTGCCTTTGACTGACATGCGTCAGGAAAGAGAGATGTCAGAATATTCTGGATGTGGAGTTTACTGTGGAAGTAAGGTGTGGTCTGAGGAAAGCATCAGTAAGGTACCAGAGGTTTTCATGGTCCTTCGTTAATATCTGCTGTTCTGCTCCTGCAACACCTCGGCTTTTGAGCCTACAAGACGCTTCAGTTGATGAAATAAAAATAAATATCCAAAGGGTATAAGATCTTTGGAGAGGGGGAATTCTCATGTGACATGCGTCCATTAATCTTACAAAGCTGTAATTTGGGTAATAAGGGTGGAGTTAAGAGAATGTGGTTAATATTTGTTATATGATTTCCAGGGATGGACTCTAACTGGTGGGTGCTGAAGCCTGACTTCAGGCTGCCTACTGAGGAGGAGATCAGGGCCATGGTGTCTCCAGAGCAGTGTTGTGCCTACTACAGCATGCTGGTGGCAGAGCAGAGACTGAAGGTAAGACTGACAGTACCTAAACAAAGAGCCTATCTGTCATATTGGTATTCGTTTTGGCACTGTGTGAACTATACCATAACTTTTCTCTCTCTCTCTCTCTCCACCAGGATGCTGGATATGGTGAAAAGTCCTTCTTTGCTCCAGAGGAAGAGAACGAGGAAGACTTCCAGATGAAGATTGATGATGAGGTTCAGCGCTACTCTGCTTCCTTTTCATAAAACATTGATTTTGATGTTGAAAAAAAGGATGATCCGTGATCTCACCAGTGTTCTCTGTGGTCCACCCTAGGTCCGCACGGCCCCTTGGAACACGACTCGAGCCTTCATCGCTGCCATGAAGGGGAAGTGTCTGCTGGAGGTCATGGGGGTGGCCGACCCCACAGGTTGTGGAGAGGGATTCTCCTACGTCAAAGTGCCCAACAAGCCCACTCAACAAAAGGTACTTCCTCTTTGTTTTACCCCAGTGCACTGAAACACTTCTGCCAGATCCGTACTCAGATCAGGGGGCCATAATTCCAGTCATGCGTTCGTAGCCTTTCTGACAAAAATATTTTCTGTTATAACCATTCAAATGTTTTTTGATGATTATTTAATAATTTATTACTGAGCTAAAGGTTATTTTGTTATTTGTCGTGTTTAGGCCCAGGATGACCGGGAGCCACAACCCGCTAAGAAGACTGTGACAGGGACAGACGCTGATCTGAGAAGACTATCACTAAAAAACGCCAAGCAGCTGCTGCGCAAGTTTGGTGTTCCAGAGGAGGAGGTATTATTACATAATAATAATGTCTTCAGTTCCCTCATTTCTACCACCAACCTAAGTATGAAGGTCAGATCAATCTCTTAAACCTGTGTGTATATGTGCGTTTCAGATAAAGAAGCTGTCTCGTTGGGAGGTGATTGACGTGGTGAGGACCATGTCTACAGAGCAGGCACGCTCTGGCGAGGGGCCCATGAGCAAATTTGCCCGCGGGTCCCGCTTCTCTGTAGCCGAACACCAGGAGCGCTACAAGGAGGAGTGCCAGAGGATCTTTGACTTGCAAAACAAGTGAGGCCATCTCATCCTCCATTCCCCCTTTATCCAGATAATCATAATCCACCCATTTCCTATAGGGATGATGTGATGTTCTACCCTCTACTTGTTCCCCAGAGTATTAGAGTCCACAGAGGTCCTGTCCACAGACACAGACAGCAGCTCAGCGGAGGACAGTGACTTTGAGGAGATGGGGAAGAACATTGAGAACATGCTGCAGAACAAGAAGACCAGCTCCCAACTGTCCAGAGAGAGGGAGGAGCAGGAAAGGAAGGAGCTGCAGAGGATGCTGATGGGAGAGGAGAGCGACCACAAGGGACGCAAAGCACGCAAGGGCTTCTGTAAGTGGCGTGTGTGTGCATGTGCGTTTCAGGCTTTTTTCATGTGTGTTTACTGGAGTGTGTGTACAAGTCAAATCTCTCTCTGTGTGTCCCTACAGCTAGTGCTTTGTCCACGGGCTCCCATAAAGATGACGACACGTCCTCGGTCACCAGCCTGAACTCGTCCGCTACGGGACGGCGCCTCAAAATCTACCGCACCTTCAGAGACGAGGACGGCAAGGAGTATGTCCGCTGTGAGACTGTCCGCAAACCCTCCGTCATAGACGCCTACACCAGAATCAGAACCACCAAGGACGACGACTTCATGTAAGTTCGTCCGTGTGTGTGTGTTTAATATGGGTGTTTGGTCTGTGTGTAGTGTACCCAACCTCACACGGTCTTTGTCTGCCTTCTGCCAATGTAGAAAGAAGTTTGCGCTGTTTGACGAGCAACATAGAGAGGAGATGAGGAAGGAGCGCCGGCGGATCCAGGAGCAGCTGAGGAGGCTGAAGAGGAACCAGGAGAAGGACAGGTTCAAGAGCCCCCCTGAGAAGAAGGCCAAGAAGATCAAGGAGAGGCCAGACCTCAAGGTAAAAGTAAGCTTGCCAGCCCATAATGATTCATCTCCAAGACTATCCTCACCTGCTTTTCCATAACCTGCCGTCTGTTTTCCTGCTGACCTGCTGTCTCGAAAATAGGATAATTTAGTTCAAGATAAACCTTCCTCACTTTTTTCACACTTTTCTTTATTAGCAATATATTATATTGCTTATAATAAGCATGATAACGTAGTGTTTGGTGTACTACGGTGAAGGTAGCATGATGTGATGCAGTGACTTGCAGTCCACATTGTTATGTACAGTGTTTGTCTGGTTGTTAACTACATCTCTTCTTACCCCCTCTGCCCTAGCTGAAGTGCGGAGCTTGCGGTGCCATCGGGCACATGCGAACCAACAAGTTCTGCCCACTGTACTACCAGACCAATGCTCCGCCCTCCAACCCGGTTGCCATGACGGAGGAGCAGGAGGAGGAGCTGGAGAAGACTGTCATCCACAATGACAACGAGGAACTCATTAAAGTGGAGGGAACCAAGATCGTTCTGGGCAAGCAGCTCATCGAGAGGTACACACCACACGCACACTGACAGGAGAGGGGGATAGTTCTAATTTCTTTCTAAATCACGACTGAATATCAGTGGTCTTTTCCACTTTCTTTGCGGACTAAAAGCTCCTATAGTGTTCATTATGCTCTCAACGTCTGTCTAAATGTTAGGGATATTACCTTGTGCTGCTGTGTAAAGGACCATGTTGTCTCCTCTCACAGTGCTGATGAGGTGCGCAGGAAGTCCCTGGTGCTGAAGTTCCCCAAACAGCAGCTTCCCCCCAAGAAGAAGAGACGTGTTGGGAACAATGTACACTGCGACTACCTAAATGTGAGCCTGGTTGCCAGTTACCATATTTTGCATTGGTTGCGTGTGACTATTCAGTTAAAGCGAGCTCTGGAGAATATATTTATATAGTTATGCCTTAGCTCTCTGTGGTTTTTGTTTTGTTTCATCCTCTCACAGAGGCCCCACAAATCCATCCACCGCAGACGCACTGACCCCATGGTCACCCTGTCCTCAGTCCTGGAGAGTATTATCAACGACATGCGGGATCACCCCAATGTAAGACACACACACCCACACACCTACAGCACACTGCAAGACCCACACACACCCACAACCCACTGCTTACAGACAGACAGTGCCTACACTCCTCCGACCACTATATACGTTTCTCTCTCTCTCACAAACACACACACATACACTTTTTTCTCTCTAATTGGGTTGTCTTTACCTCTTGTCACAGACATACCCCTTCCACACACCAGTCAATGCCAAGGTGGTGAAGGACTACTATAAGATCATCCCTCGTCCCATGGATCTGCAGACGCTACGGGAGAATGTGCGCAAGCGTGTGTACCCCTCCCGGGAAGAGTTCAGAGAGAACGTGGAGCTCATTGTCAAGAACAGCGCCACATACAACGGTACAACTCTAAACCACTTGAAGCCTTAGAGAATGACTCATATTTTACTGTGACCGACTGTTCTGTAACTTATTGAGACTGTAATTGTTGCGGTGTATTCAGGTGCCAAGCATCCAATAACCCAGGTGGCTCAGACTATGCTGGACCTTTGTGATGAGAAACTGAAAGAGGTATGTGTGAATGTTCACGCTGATGGATTCTGGATGGGTTTTAGACACCGTCTCATTTCTGGAGGAGGAGGATCATGTTCAGCAACTCTTGGAAGACAATGGAAGTGGCCTTCAATAGTACGTAATTAAACGGGTACATTCCTTTGTCCTGTGCAGAAGGAAGACAGGCTGGTGAGACTGGAGAAAGCCATTAACCCCCTGCTGGACGATGATGACCAGGTGGCCTTTTCCTTCATCCTGGACAACATCGTCACTCAGAAGATGATGGCCGTGCCTGACGTGAGTGGAGCTCCACCCAATCATCAGGGTGTCTGCTTTCTTTCGGGCGCTCTGGATGTCACTGAGACTATCTGCTATTTGTATTTTCTTTGTGACTGAAGTCATTTCAATGAGCAGTTACTTCTTTGCTCTTAAATGTACAAAAATATTGAGAATTCTGCCAGTAGTTCAATCAAGCGCACAGTGTGATAACTGTCCTTACTCTGCCTCTGTCTCCTCTTCAGTCTTGGCCGTTCCACCATCCAGTCAACAAGAAGTTTGTTCCAGATTACTACAAAGTGATAGTCCAACCCATGGACCTAGAGAATGTCCGCAAGGTGAGTTATGGGAAGGAGACTTCAGTGTTAGCCTTGAGGAAAACCACAACAAGACCCCTTTTGGATCCCTATGATGCCAAGATGGATCAAACCTATATGTAGTTGATGGTAATATTTGTATTATACAGGTAGATGGTCATATGTATAATATAACCATTAGTGTTATTTAAAAGTCTCCCTGTGTGCTGTGGTCCAACAGAACATATCCAAACACAAGTACCAGAACCGGGATGTGTTCCTGTTTGATGTCAGCCTGGTCCACACCAACAGTGTCAAGTACAACGGACCAGACAGCCCTTACACCAATACGGCCCTGGAGATAGTCAACGTATGCAAGCAGACCCTGGCAGAGGTGTGTGTATGAAAGATAAACTATAAGAGAAGGTCATAATGAAACTACACTGAACAAAAAATGTAAATGCAACATGTAAAGTGTTGGTTTCATGAGATGAAACAAAAGATCCCAGAAATGTTCCATGCTTAATTCGCTCAAATTTTGTGCACGTATTTGTTTACATCTCTGTTAGTGGACATTTCTTAGGCGTGGCATATCAAGAAGCTGATTAAACATCATGATCATTGCACAGGGCTACCTTGTGCTGGGGGCAATAAAAGGCCACCCTAAAATGTGCAGTTTTGTCGCACAACAGAATGCATCAGATGTCTCAAGTTTTGAGGGAGCGTTCAATTGGCATGCTGACCACAGGAATGTCCACCAGGGCTGTTTCCAGAGAATGTAATGTTAATTTCTCTACCATAAGCTGCCTCCAATGTCGTTTTAGAGAATTTGGCAGTACGTCCAACCGGCCTCAACCGCAGACCGCGTCTATGGCGTCGTGTGGACAAGCAGTTTGCTGATGTCAACGTTGTGAACAGAGTGCCCCATAGTGGCGGTGGGGTTGTGGTATGGGCAGGCATAAGATACAGACAACGAACACAACCGCATTTTATCGATTTGAATACACAGGGATACCGTGACGAGATCCTGAAGCCCATTGTCGTGCCATTCATCCGCCGCCATCACCTCATGTTTCAGCATGATAATGCACGGCCCCATTTCGCAAGGATCTAAACACAATTCCTAGAAGCTGAAAATATCCCAGTTCTTGCTGAGGATCGACGTGTACGACAGCGTGTTCCAGTTCCCGCCAATATCCAGCAACTTTGCACAGCCATTGAAGAGGAGTGGGACAACATTCCACAGGCCAGAATCAACATTCTGGTCAACTCAATGTGAAGGAGATGTCACGCTGCATGAGGCAAATTAATGGTGGTCACACCAGATACTGACTGGTTTTCTGTTCCACGCCCCTACTTAAATTATAATTTTTTTAAGGTATCTGTGACCGATTCCCAGTTATGTGAAACCCATAGATTAGGGCCTAATGAATTTATTTCAGTTGATTGATTTCCTTATATGAACTGTAACTCAGTCAAATCTTTGATATTGTTTCATGTTGTTTATATTTTTGTTCAGTATAATTAATTGACATCTTTATGCCTTGTCAGATAATGAATCATATTTATGGCTTCATTATGTTGCCTCTGCCAAGGATAGTTTGATAATTTGACTGTTGCTTGATATCTCCCCAGTATGATGAGCACCTGACCCAGCTGGAGAAGGACATCTCCACAGCTAAAGAGGCAGCTCTGGATGCAGCAGACCTGGATAGCCTGGACCCCATGACTCCTGGAACCTACACACCACAGGTAGCAATGTTCCTGTCCCATGTATGGCCCAGAAACAACCCAGATACTAACAGTAAGACCTTAGAGTCACCACTTAAAGTACCTCAACACGCCCTTCACCTGCTCCAGAGTTGGGGAATGCCACTCTTCTCCAAAGACCTACTTTTTAACCTCTGTCTGCTGTCGTCTCTCCCTCCATATTACATATACCTCTTCACATTCTAGTCTTTCTCTGCCTTGTCATTCCACTTTAGCACTCTTGTATGTGTCAATTTAGTAGCTGTTTCTATAGTTTATCTATGCCTTAGTCTCTACAGTGGCTTGTGAAAGTATTCACCCCACTTGGCATTTTTCCTATTATGTTGCCGTACAACCTGGAATTAAAATGGATTTTTGGGGGGTTTGTATCATTTGATTTACACAACATGCCTACCACTTTGAAGATGCAACATATTTTTTATTATGAAACAAACAAGAAATAAGACAAAAAAACAGAACTTGCCTTTCACCCCCCCCAAAGTCAATACTTCGTGGAGACACCTTTTGCAGCAATTACAGCAGCAAGTCTCTTGGGGTATGTCTCTATAAGCTGTGCACATCTACCCACTGGGATTTTTTCCCATTCTTCAAGGCAAAACTGCTCCAGATCCTTCAAGTTGGATGGGTTCCACTGGTGTGCAGCAATCTTTGTCATACCACAGATTCTCAATTGGATGAATACATACGCACGCACCACTTTTCCGTTTTTATTTTTGATAATTTTTTGAAACAAGTCATTTTTTCCATTTCACTTCACCAATTTGGACTATTTTGTGTATGTCCATTACATGATAAATAAATAAATTTAAATAACAAAAAAAATACATTTTAATTACAGGCTGTAATGCAACAAAATAGGAAAAATGTCAAGGGGGATGAATACTTTTGTAAGGCACTGTATATTCTCCTTCCTACCATGTGTTTATCTCTTCTCCCTCTTTCCTTTCTCTCTGTGTGTGTGTGTGGTGGGGGCGGGGTGGGGGGGGGGCAGCCTGCTGATGTGTTTGACAGCAGTGCCTCTGTGAGCCTGCACAGAGAGACCAGCCTTTTCTCTGAGGTTGAGGCATCTCTAATGGCTGTTCCAGAGAAGAGGGGGGTAGGGCAGGTACGGAGAGAGATCACCCAGGAGTGCAACGGGCATCTGTCTCATCCAGGGGTCACCTGGCTTTTAACCACCCTCTCCCCTCCCATTCCCCCCGTTCCTCCTTGCACATTCACCTGGTCCTCCCTTCCAGTTCTTCCCTCTGCATTCCCACAGTGTGGATCCTGACTGGTGCATGCTCCTCCTAACTAGGAGCCATTCTAAGATCCCTTTGTGCTTTTCATTCCTAAGACAAAGATGGTTCCTTCCCATAACTAATTTGGTTCATTTGTCTGCCAGTTTCGCTTGTATGTTACTTTTGCTCCTAATTGTTACTGCCTGTCATACTAGCATTCTGTTTGCCTGGCCAATTATACATTTCCAGGCATCTCCATTGCTTCACAAGTTATCACTGTCTTTCCCCAGAAGTATCTTTTCCGGTCTTAGTGTTGCTTAACTTCTCTGTGTGTCTCCAGGGTCGTCATAGAAGGCTAGGAGAGGAGGAGTCGGACGTGGACATCGAGGGCTTCGAGGAGGAGGATGACGACGGGAAGCCCAAGACACCAGCTCCTGTAAGACTAAGATCATGAAGAAACAGCGAGATGGTTTTTGAAAGAGAGAAATGGCAGATTTGAAGACAGTCTGTAGTTCAGGCAAATTAGCTATTTTGATGATGATGACCTGTTCCGCAGGCAGAGGATGGTGAGGGAGACCTGGAGGATGAGGAGGATGAAGAGGAGATGCTGCTGCTGCCGCCCCGCAGAAGGCTGCAGGGCCATGAGGATGATGATTATGATGAGGATGAAGGCTCCAGTCGGCCAGCCCAGGCCAGCGTGCTGTACCAGGACCTGCTCATGTCAGACGGAGAGGATGACGCCAGCGAAGAGGAGGGAGACAACCCGTTCTCTTGTGAGTCACACTAGGGTGGAGGTTGTCATAGGATGGAGTAAGATGGTGAATAGAGATGTGCTTTGGGTAAAAAACTTTCACCCAAATGACAAAATGACACATTGGTTTCCTTACCCTGTAAGCAGTCTATAGACACGGTATAACATCAATCCATGCTTTGGTTTAGTTTCCCTGGCACTGTTTCCACATTTCTTTTTTAGCATTTGCCATGGGACCGATATCATGATAAAATGATCTGTGACTTTGTTGAGCTTCACAATCAATTTTAGATGCTTTCGGACGATTTGGACATGATGCATGAAAAATGCTAATATCTGTCCCATGACTTTAATGGGATTTGTGCTACAAATGTGGAAACAGTAGCAAGGAAACTAAACCAAAGCATGGATTGCTGTCATACCCTGTCCATATTCTGCTTACAGGGTAAGGAAACCAATGTGTCATTTTGTCATTTGGGTGAACTTTCCCTTTAAAATCTACATCCTATGATTGGAGGATTTCTGGAGTACATTAGGGACTGTGTTTGAAATGTGAGGTTCTAACAGTGTTGCCTCTCCTGTCCTGCCCCAGCTATCCACCTGTCAGAGAGTGGCAGTGACTCAGACAGAGAGGTCGAGGTGCGTCCCCCGCCCCCTCCCAGACCCCACCATGAGACGGCCCGCATGGGCCTGGAGCAGGACGAGAGCATGATGTCATACGGGGAAGAGTTGCCGGATGAGACCCACCTGGAGGACAGTAATGTCAGGTACAACACCATGGCCGACACATTATATACAGTACAAGGTGTATTTGCATCGTTGTTTGGATCTTGGGCCCTATTAACCCATACTTTACCCTTCCCTCTCTTTCTCTCCCCGCTTCCCCATAGTTATGGGAGTTATGAGGGTCAGACCCACACCCAGACCTCCAGCATGGGCAATGGAGAGGGCTACGGCATAAGTGAGGAAGAGGAGGAAGAGGCAGCTCGGAGGAGAGGTCCCAGTGTGTTGTCCCAGGTGCAGCTGAGTGAGGATGAGGAGGACAGTGAAGAGTTCAGGTCCATCGGGGGAGAAAGTGACTTAGATTCAGACAACTAGAAGTGTTCCTGCATACATATACACACACACACACACACACACACACACACACACACACACACGCAGACACAAATGCTCTTACAACCATAAACACAGACAGAGAGAGCCACACCTATACACAGGAATAGATGATCTCAGGCTCAGTAAATGAATACACCCTGAAGTTGCAGGCTGAATTACATTCACGTACTGTCATAACTTTATCTGGTGTCAGTCAATCCCTCAGTGTTAGACTTTGTTTGCTGCCCAGTCATTAACACACCGATAACGTCTCTACAATTAAACTTCTCTGTGAGATCAATATTGTACAAAATATTCAATCAATTGAAAGTGAGCTCTTCTATTATGGCAGGATTACATTGTAGTTGATGCTTTTAGTCCATGTTTTCTACTGGTTATGCTTTTTTCAATGTACCAACACGTGTATGTATGTATGTATATATATATACTTTTTTTTTTTTTTTACAATGATTTACCTTGAATAGCATTTTATTTCATGGTTGTGCAAAAGTTTGATTGTTGAATATTTGAATAGTCAACTTTAACCATTGTCTGTTAGCAGTGCCAGGTCTCATCCTAACCTTGTGTCTGTGAGACAGAGTTGAGTGCTTGCATGATACTCTTATTCCTCATTAACTATTATGATTGCAGCCTGGATGTTCAGGCATTTGAGATGTTTCCTAACAATTAGGAAACTCTCAAACTTTTAAGGAGATCCTAAATAAATGCTGTAAAACCAGATATGATGCCTTCATCTTTTCATGACTAAATGTTAACAGTATATTAAAGTTGTCATGCATGTCTTGCTTATCAAAAGAAAGTATGACTATATTAGGGAGCCACCTACAGTTGCTATCTGCTCCCACAGTGCATTGTCCAAAGACTGTGTTGCCATGTTGAGTGTTCTATTACCAAGGTGTTTCATTTTTTCCTATCCTGCCACACCTTTTTCCTATCCTGCCACATTTGTATCTTATTCATGACAGTGGTCATTAAAGCTGGTGCATTTATTATTTTTACCTTTAACTTATTTTTAATGATGTCCTAGGAACAGTGGGTTATCTGCATTGTTCAGGGGCAGAACAACAGATTTGTACCTTGTCAGCTAGGGGATTTGAACTTGTAACCTTTCGGTTACAATGCTCTAACCACTAGGCTACGCTGCCGCCCCAACATGAACTCTGCTCCACAGTAAACAGATTATTATTGTAGGGAGTCACATAGATGACGTGTCAAGTATAAAGTTTCCCTCCTTGAGGACTTTGTGTGTGGACAAAATATGCTAAACTCAGCAAAAAAAGAAATGTCCTCTCACTGTCAACTACGTTTATTGTCATGCTGGAGGATCATGTCAGGATGAGCCTGCAGGAAGGGTACCACATGAGGAAGGAGGATGCCTTCCCTGTAACGCACAGCGTTGAGATTGCCTGCAATGACAACAAGCTCAGTCCGATGATGCTGTGACACACTGCCCCCAGTCCATGACGGGGGGTTCTGCTAGAACCGAAGGGGCTCTGGTTTTTCCCCCAAAGGGGACAGTAATACCCCGGAGCCCAGAAGACGGTAACCCGGAGGAGGTCTCCTGGAGGATACCTATTATTTTCTTTTTCTTTATTGGTTTAATAAATACGCTTGAAACTGAGCTATCACACTTGTGTCCGTGTCTAATCAGTGTAAACCTTTTGATCAAACCCCCCTGGTCTGCCACACACCAGAAAATGGCCAAAAATAGTAGAACCAGCTCACCTGCTTTTATAATATACTTTGACTATTAGATGTTCAATGTCTCTTTTGAATACCAAATGGATGCAAAAGGCACTAATTTCACGGAACTACCCCACTACATTGGGAAGAACCACTCTAATCATTACGATAGTACTTGTGATCATACCCTGCCTAACCATAAACTTTACATTGTCTCATTATCTGAACATGAGTATAGCTCTGACGTGGGAGAAGGCTATAAATGTTTGACTGGTATTACTTCTCTCATACACATTTGGTCATAGTACAGTAAGAAGAGTGAAGATGAAGGGCTATATTCTGCTGGGTTTAATATTTCTGCTCCCTGTCACAGTTATTGGACAATATACGACACCAGATCGTGAGTAGCATCTTTTTCTGCAATGCAATCTTTTGAAGAAATCTGGAACGCAAATCTGTGTTATATAGCATCTGTAGCTCAGTTGGTAGGGCATGATGCTTGGAACACCAGGATAGTGGGTTTGATTCCCGGGACCACCTGTACATAAAAATGTATGCATGTATGACTAAGTTGCTTTGGATAAAAGTGTCTGCTAAATGGCATATTGTAACATTACTGATGGCACTTCTAAAATGGGCATGTTAAATATAGATTTAAATCAATGTCCTGCTGCTTTATAGGCTCTTTGTTGGCTAGGCCCTTTGATTGGAGGTAGTGTTCTTTATCAAATTGTGTCTTTAGTTGCTCATGATGTTGTTTAGCCAAAACAATTGAAAAATGTAATGTTTCAATCACATGTTTTGTTTTTACATCCAGTGACATTGTGTGTAGGAATAAAGGACTTTGAAGTGTGCAGGACACATTTACCACCTAAATGCAGTGACAAGAGCAAATGCTACTGTAAGGACAATAAAGCATTTTGTAGGTATGTTTCAGCATTTCCCACAATCTTTTCCCTCAATATTTGTATATACACTGCATATATCAAACATTAAGAACATCTTCCTAATATTGAGTTATTTTTGTTTACCCTACACTCTCTGAACGCTTTTAAAAAAAAGTAACCCTGCCATATACTAATTAAAACATAAAGTTGAGAGCAGAGAACATGCCTACCATTTACCTTCACTCCTACGACAGACCAGAGTCATAGATATGCAGTTTTACATGGCAAAGTAACAAGAAGGTTGTGGATTCGCAGACCACCGTGGACAAGGGTAGGGGTGAAAAGATATCTATTACACTAAAAGCACTGCATGAATCTACCATCTTATTTGCGGTCCTTGAAAAAAAATGCTTTTTATAAATGCATTTCATACAATTATATGTCCTTTTACATGAGTGGAGACAAGTAGAGTCTGTTTTAATACTACAGCAGAGCATGACAACGAATTAGCGCATGCTGCAGCACCAGAGACATTTTGATTTCTATACAAGCTGTTGTTCAAAAATAGGAGTCTAAGATTGTAACAGTGCTAAAGTTGTCTGTCAACTGCAAAAATGGAGCGCAACAGAACTAGTTACAACTGAAGTATCATGCAATGAATTAGAGAGAAAGCCAATCAATGTTGAATACAGCAGCCGCATATCATCAGGTAGGCCTGGTTTGTCTCTATGATATTCAGTGTTTGCCCTTAGACCCTACTTCCCAAGAATATCACAGTCAACACAAATCCAGTTTGTAACAACAATATCATGGAATACAATTGAATAATTTTCCCAAATACATTTTTATGCATATTATGCAGACACAGAAAATAATATATATATATAATATATATATACAGGGACGTTTCTTTTTTTGAAGAGTTTATATATATATTGCCAGGGCAATGAATTGCAATGTCTGTACTGTGAGACGCCTAAGACAGCGCTACAGGGAGACAGGATGGACAGCTGATCGTCCTCCCAGTGGCAGGCCACGTGTAACAACACCTGCACAGGATCGGTACATCCGAACAGCACACTTGCGGGACAGGTACAGGATGGCAACAACAACTGCCCGAGTTACACCATGAACGCACAATCCCTCCATCAGTGCTCAGACTGTCCGCAATAGGCTGAGAAAGGCTGGACTGAGGTCTTGTAGGCCTGTTGTAAGGCAGGTCTTCACCAGACATCACCGGCAACAACTCCACCTATGGGCACAAACCCACCGTCGCTGGAGCGGGATCGATTTGGATGTGGAGGGTCCGTCATGGTCTGGGGCGGTGTGTCACAGCATCATTGGACTGAGCTTGTTGTCATTGCAGGCAATCTCAACGCTGTGTGTTACAGGGAAGACATCCTCCTCCCTCATGTGGTACGCTTCCTGCAGGCTCATCCTGACACGACCCTCCAGCATGACAATTCCATCAGCCATACTGCTCGTTCTGTGCGTGATTTCCTGCAAGACAGGAATATTAGTGTTCTGCCATGGCCAGCGAAGAGCCCGGATCTCAATCCCATTGAGCATGTATGGGACCTGTTGGATCGGAGGGTGAGGGCCATTCCCCCCAGAAATGTCTGGGAACTTGCAGGTGCCTTGGTGGAAGAGAGGGTAACATCTCACAGCAATAACGGGCAAATCTGGTGCAATCCATGAGGAGGAGATGCACTGCAGTACTTACTGTAGCTGGTGAACACACCAGATACTGACTGTTACTTTTATTACCTTTCTGTTAGTTACATGTCTGTGGAAATGAGTTTATGTCTCAGTAGTTGAATCTTGCTATGTTCATACAAATATGTACACATGTTAAGTTAGTTGAAAAGTATCGCTGTTGACAGTCAGAGGGCGTTTTTTGTTGTTGCTGAGTTTATATACAGTACCAGTCAAAATAGTACTTGTGCTCTGCTGGCCTCTCTTCTTACAAAAATGATATTTAGCTCTTGGAGACGCAGGAGAAGCTAGACTAGAATAGCTTTGCTGGACATTTATACTAATATTCGATGAAAGATGCAAGCTCTTATTCTCTGAATGTTAAACACAGCAGTCACGGGTAGTTTGAAAGAAGAGCCAACGCGTGATGGCGGTAGGCTATAGCAGTTATTTATTCAGAAACCATAACGATTAAATCTTAATGAAGAGAAATGAAAGCCGTCTGCATCTTATTCTAGTCCTATATTATTTATTACAATGATGAAGATAAGGACAACAAAGCGTATTTATTTTAACTGTTAAAGCCAGGAAGGAATGAAGCAACAACAGAGAGAAAACGAGTCGGTTGGCTACGGGAAATATTATGAAAGGTGTATATGCTCCGCCTACTAATTATATAAATGTAAAACAGGCCCTATTATATTTCAAAATTAAAATCAAATTCACTAGCCTACATGTATAATTGTAATTTTTTTAGGCCACATGTCCTGCACCATGATCGCATGTTCTCTCCCAGCATCATGGTTTGAACGAGGAGCGTAAGTCCAGTCCATATATTACAACTACTGGAGCTTGTTTCATGTATTTGCCCAAGAGAGCATAGCTACATCTATGGGCTATTATGTTTGGATAGTAGACTATCATTTTGTCTGTCAAACAGGTAGGCTTTTCGATAATTTATTGAATAGGAAGAAATATTCTCCAACACAAATACCTCTTGTTGTTAATAGCCTAAATTACAATCGAGTAATTTACCTAACTTAAACTACAATATGAAGACTGTTTAAATGAATTAGGCCTTCTCGAATTAGCCTATTCAGCACCCATACACTGTCCATCTCCACGGCTGCCGCTTCATAGTAATGCAAGTTTTGTAAATTACTCGAATATGGCTTATGTGAGGTCAATAACTCTGATAAATAGCTTCATTATGGCCAAAGAAACATTGTTTTTATTCAAATCAATTATAGCTGTAGCAAGCTTACCTACGGTCCCCCTTCTCACCTTCATGCTCTCCCTCTCAAACTGAACAGGACATCAGTATGCGTAGTCCGTGCTCACATATATGGCTTTTTTCTCTCTCTCGCCTCCTGAAGTGCCAACGTACACAGTACAGTCATCGGTTAGGCAGTACAAAAGGTTTTACATCAGCAAGAGCAGGGCAGGCCGGGCTCATGATTGGGAAAAAAGAACATTAGAAATATAACTTCACCCCGTGCTTTTCCGAGCATGCTTTTCGTAAAGCCATGAGATAGCCTACTATAATAATTTAATCAATTAATAATTACATGACCCTCCCCTGGACAAAAATAAATAAATACTAAACCCTCCCCCTGCCTGAAATTGAAAAAACATGACCCTCCCTCATTTTTCTCTGGGTAACTATTGTGTACATTTCGATCTCTGCCTTAACAAGTGACATCAATAAGGGATCATAGCTTTCACCTGGATTCACCTGGTCAATCTAAGTCATGGAAAGAGCAGGTGTTCTTAGTGTTTTGTATACTCAGTGCATATTTGTATATATTTTTATATTTTGGGTTTTGGCATCAGACCTAATTAGAAAAGTAGTCAGAATTTGCTGTTGTGTTCCTTTTCAGGTGTAACAACTACATAAACACGTGGTACATAGGGGAGAATTGTGACTTTGAGTGGACCATCTTGACTTTCGCCCTGGTAGCAACTCTACCAGGATTGGCCCTGGCTGCTATTGTTGGTGTGACGGTCCAGTGTGTCCATTACTCAAGGAAACCAGCTGAGAAACAAAAGGATCGGACAGAGGGGTGAGAGGGGGAGAGGGTTTGGACAAGGCTAATTATTTCCATGTGTTTTGCACATTGTATGGCACCTAGTATCAGGAAATAAGCTTGTTAAAAACATTTAACAGAATTGATTCAGATCAAATCAAAATCAAAGTTTATTTGTCACGTGCGCCGAATACAACAGGTACAAAGGACCTTACAGTGAAATGCTTACTTACAGGCTCTAACCAACAGTGTGATTTTTAAGTAAAAAATAGGTATTAGGTGAACAATAGATAAGTAAAGAAATAGTCCAGGTAGCCATTTGATTACTTGTTCAGGAGTCTTATGACTTCGGGGTAAAAACTGTTGAGAAGCCTTTTGGTCCTAGACTTGGCGCTCCGGTTAGGGTTAGGGTTGCCATGTGGTAGTAGAGAAAACATTCTATGACTGGGGTGGCTGGGGTCTTTGACAATTTATAGGGCCTTCCTCTGACACCGCCTGGTGTAGAGGTCCTGGATGGCAGGCAGCTTAGCCCCATTGATGTACTGGGCGTATGCACTACCCTCTGTAGGGTACATTTGTCCACAGTCTTGTTTCAGGTTTGAAATGACTAGACACTTATCATATATTTATCATGTATATTTCACTCTTTTCAGTTACACAAATAATGCAATGTCACCAACAACATATGATAGAAATAACCAAGATGACATGTTCACCAACACTGTGTTTGCCTCAGACATGCCGGTGAGTAGCTTGAGTCCTTTACTTAAATCTCCACATGGTATTTGACCAACATATAGTATAATGATATTTCCAATGGTGATGACACATCCAGAGATCTTGCTAAATTAGGGATTCTTTATCTCCCAGCAATTATGAGTTAATCTTTTACCTCAGATAAATTCAACTGCAGGTATTCTTCTAAGGTCATAAAACCAACCAAATCACAGGGTACTAAACTCTAGTGACCATAGGAGATGGCGAGAAACAGCCTTTGCACTGGTACAAATCACAGGATGATTTACATCGCTATGGCTATTGTACATAGCTGAATAGTCCAGAATTCCTTAGTCTGAAATTTTTTTAGTCTAATTTGTATTTTTATAATTAACCCCCTCTTCGGAGGACAAAAATAACTTTTGTTTTTACAGCTTTTTTTGCTACCAATACATACATTTTACATATACATTTTACATATTACATACATACATACATACATACATACATGGCACTTTTTTACACAGTGTTCTGGTAACAGAAATATATATATATATATATCTTTTTTTATATATATAGATATCTACAGTAAGTACCAGTGAAATATTTGGACACACCTACTCATTCAAGGATTTTTCATTATTTTTAGTTTTTTCTACATTGTAGAATAATATTGAAGACATCAAAACTATGAAAAAACACATAAGGAATCATTTAGTAACCAAAAAAGTGTTATACAAATCTAAATATATTTTAAATTTGAGATTCTTCAAAGTAACCACCCTTTGCCTTGATGACAGCTTTGCACACTCTTGGTATTCTCTCAACCAGCTTCATGATGTAGTCACCTGGAATGCATTTCAATTAACAGGTGTGCCTGATTAAAAGTTAATTTGTGGAATTCCTTTCCTCCTTAATGCGCTTGAGCCAATCAGTTGTGTTGTGACAAGGTAGTGGTGGTATACAGAAGATAGCCCTATTTGGTAATATACAAAGTCCATATTATAGCAAGAACAGCTCAAATAAGCAAAGAGAAATGACAGTCTATCATTACTTTAAGACATGAAGGTCAGTTAATCTGGAAAATTTCAAGAACTTTGAAAGTTTCTTCAAGTGCAGTCGAAAAAAAACATCAAGCACTATGACGAAATTGACTCTCATGAGGACCGCCACAGGAAAGGAAGACCCAGAGTTACCTCTGCTGCAGAGAATAAGTTCATTAGAGTTACCGGCCTCAGAAATTGCAGCCCAAATAAATGCTTTACAGTGTTCAAGTAACAGACACTTCTCAACATCAACTGTTCAGAGGAGACTGTGTGAATCAGGCCTTCATGGTCGAATTGCTGCAAAGAAACCACTACTAAAGGACACCAATAAGAAGAATAGACTTGCTTGGGTCAAGAAACACGAGCAATGGACATTAGACTGGTGGAAATCTGTCCTTTCGTCTGATGACGGAAAAAAAACCCTTGAATGAGTAGGTGTGTCCAAACTTTTGACTGCTACTGAAAATATAAATTGTAATCATACTTTATCAAAAGCCTTTTCAAAATCTGCTATGAAAACTAGGCCCGGTTTCTTTGATTTTCCATAGTGTTCTATTGTTTCAAGTTATTGTCGTATATTATCTTCAATGTATCGTCCATGTAAAAAGCCTGTTTGATCAGAATGAACAGTTATCTAGTGAAACCTGTTTAATTCTATGTGCTTTGCATTTCACCAGGAGTTTCGCACCACAATATTGAAGCATTTCCTTGTCTTTGTTATTGTACATTATATTGCCCCATTAGATTATGTAGCAACAATCTCTGTTTTAGTTTATTACACTGTCAAGCAACATTTTTACATTTTGAACAGTAAACATTGCCCTGAGCAACGGTCTCTATTTGTCTTATTTCTGAAGAATCGGCCAAAGCCCTCCAGTATTCAGCCCACCCAGGAGAGGTTTCCCATGGCCAACTTACCCAACAGCCCTTACAGGTTAGCTGTCTGAACAAAATTCAACATGCCACTGGTTTTCACTTTCACTCATTATGGGGATCCTTATTTGGTCTGCAATGTTATAATGTGCTTTAATTGAAATTTTGATCTCTCTACTCTCTTAGCCCCCAACCAAACGGCATGCGGCCCACTTTAGATAGATCGTCTTTGACAAACCTTACAAGCCAGCCGTACAGGTAAGCCCATGTAAGACTGTCAAATGGAATGTATCCAAAAGGCATTCTAAGCAAACCATTTTTTAAACTTAGTTAAATAAACCCCCAAAAGTAATCAGGAATTACTGTGGTCCTCTTTTCAAAAAAGAAAAAAATGATCCCTTTTACTATATTGTTCTCTTTATTCTATTCTCTTAGCCCTTCACCAAACAGTATTCAACCCTCTTTAGATAGATCGTCTTTGGCCTATCCTCCAAGCCAGCCATACAAGTAAGCTAGTTTTTGTGTTTTTCAGTGTAATACTTTGTTCAATGGCAGTGATGTTGTACACATTTTGTTTGTGTTAACATACAATTCTCTGTGATAGACAAAAAGTTCAACAAAATTAGAGACGACAACAGGACAATGCTCTACACAGTATTAGTAGTCATCCAGTGCTTTGAGGAGCATGACACTGACGTTATCCATACCCATTTCCAGCATGTTATTTTATCTTTTGTTTTTGACAAAAAAAATCTACTGTTGAAATGTTGATCTCTATGCTCTCTCAGCTCTTCACCAAGCAGTATGCAACCTACTTTAAATAGATCATTTTTAGCCAACCCTGGGAGCCAGCCATACAAGCCCGTTTCTTTTGATTTGTGTGCTTTCAATCGGCTACAGTACTTTGTTCCATGTCAAGTTATATGATCATGTGCCCTTTCAACAACATTATAAGTATTGTTTTGAACTGTCAGCTATGCTACAGGTATGACACAGCCCCTGGGTAACCCCTATTCCAAGTCTCCATCACCAAGGAACCCGTATGAAGACAGAGCTCCACCTCCAGACCGTTATGACGACCAGCATATGAGACCAACACAGCCCCCACCTGGATACAATGGCATGATGGTGAGTGATTGCTTCCCTCTATTGAACAGTATGATACATTCAACTGATCAACTGGACAAGCAAACTGTAGGGTGAAACTGTGGCTGAAACATGGCTTTAATCTTAGCCTAAAGGTCCATGTTAGTTAGCCCCTAGATGACCAGGCTGATATAGAAAGCAGTGTTTTGACATGAGATCTGTTTCTATCTTCTAGAGAGAAGGCATGTCTGGGTATCCTGTGCCCAGTTCACCTGCTCCCCTCTACTCAGCTCCGGAGTACAACCCCAGATCCCAGTTTCCCCGAGCCCAGATGGGGAGACTCTACTGAGGACAAACAGAGGGACCCTGGACTGAACTAGGAAGGAAGTGGAGCTCCACCAATTTCACTATTACAATAACCAAAATAGAATTCATATCTAATTTCAACTTTCATTTAACATAGTAAACATTTTAAATTTAAAGGCAATGTTCCCACATTCACAGAAAAATTACCTTTAAATGTTAATCGCGCAATAAGATGGATCTTCTGTGCTACGGATTTAATCTAGGCCTTAGTAACAGGTTTGGGGTCAATTCCAATTTAATTTGAAATTCCAATTCAATTCTTGAATTCACTCATGAAGTGGAGAATTTACATTGAATTCAATTCCAATTCAACAATCTTCAAGTTATGGAATGTGACTGTTTGGAATTGTAAAATAAAAACAAATCTTTGGAATTCAATTGGAATTCAATGTGTACATTTCCCAGTTAATTTAATTAATGCACAAGTATCAAAAATTGACTGCAGGATTTGTTTTAAATCATTCCAGCTCGTATTTCTATATTTCCAGTATAGCTAGGCTGTCTGAACGGTGACATTATCAGCCTGAAAGCCTGATGGAATTGAATTCAAATGAGAATTTGTGGCATTGTGGATAATATGAAATTGGTAATTGAATTCTTGGAATATACCTAACACTGGATTGAGAGGAATTGAATTATCTAAACTGACATGGAATTTGAATTTAATAAATGGAATTTACAGGGAGGGAATTTAATTTTAATATAATTTGTGGAACTAACCCCAACCCTGCTAAGTAATACCCTTTTTAGACTAGTCTGATTTGTAACAAATTAATTATATATATATATTTCCACACAGTACCAGTCAAAAGTTTGGACACCTACTCATTCAAGGGTTTTTCTATAAACTATTTTCTACAAATATGCTGCGCACTTGTTGGCTGCTTTTCCTTCACTCTGCAGTCCAACTCATCCCAAACCATCTCAATTGGGTTGAGGTCGGGGGATTGAGGAGGCCAGGTCATCTGCACTCCATCACTCTCATTCTTGGTAAAATAGCCCTTACACAGCCTGGAGGTGTGTTGGGTCATTGTCCTGTTGAAAACAAATGATAGTCCCATTAAGCGCAAACCAGATGGGATGGTGTATCGTTGCAGAATGCTGTGGTAGCCATGCTGGTTAAGTGTGCCTTGAATTCTAAATAAATCACTGACAGTGTCACCAGCAAAGCACCATCACACCTCCTCCTCAATGCTTCACGGTGGGAACTACACTTGCGGAGATCATCCATTCACCTACTCTGCATCTCACAAAGATGACGGTTGGAACTAAAAATCTCAAATTTGGACTCAGACCAAAGGACACATTTCCACCAGCCTAATGTCCATTACTTGTGTTTCTTGGCCCAAGCAAATCTCTTCTTCTTATTGGTGTCCTTTAGTAGTGGTTTCTTTGCAGCAATTCGACCATGAAGGCCTGGTTCACTTAGTCTCCTCTGAACATTTGATGTTGAGATGTGTCTGTTACTTGAACTCTGTTAAGCATTTATTTGGGCTGCAATTTCTGAGGCTGGTAACTCTAATGAACTTATCCTCTGCAGCAGAGGGAACTCTGGGTCTTCCTTTCCTGTGGCGGTCCTCATAAGAGCCAGTTTCATCATAGCGCTTGATGGTTTTTGCGACTGCACTTAAAGAAACTTTGGAAGTTCTTGAAATTGTCCGGATTGACTGTCTTAAAGTAATGATAGACTGTCATTTCTCTTTGCTTATTTGAACTGTTCTTGCCATAATATTGTCTTGGTCTTTTACCAAATAGGGCAATATTCTGTATACCACCCCTACCTTGTCACAGCACAACTGATTGGCTCAAAAGCATTAAGGAAAGAAATTCCACAAATTAACTTTTAAAAAAGCATACCTGTTAATTGAAATGCATTCCAGGTGACTATATCATGAAGCTGGTTGAGAGAATGCCAAAGCTGTCATCAAGGCAAAGGGTGGCTACTTTGAAGAATTTCAAATTTAAAATATATTTTGGTTTAACACTTTTTTGGTTACTACA
Organism: Oncorhynchus clarkii lewisi; assembly: GCF_045791955.1. NCBI lineage: Eukaryota > Metazoa > Chordata > Actinopteri > Salmoniformes > Salmonidae > Oncorhynchus > Oncorhynchus clarkii. Next base: position 30,194,981 of record NC_092158.1, read on the forward strand.
TGATTCCATATGTGTTATTTCATAGTGTTGATGTCTTCACTATTATTCTACAATGTAGAAAATAGTACAAATAAAGAAAAACCCTTGAATGAGTAGGTGTCCAAACTTTTCACTGGTACTGTATATATATATATACAGTGCCTTGCGAAAGTATTCGGCCCCCTTGAACTTTGCAACCTTTTGCAACATTTCAGGCTTCAAACATAAAGATATAAAACTGTATTTTTTTGTGAAGAATCAACAACAAGTGGGACACAATCATGAAGTGGAACGACATTTATTGGATATTTCAAACTTTTTTAACAAATCAAAAACTGAAAAAAATTGGGCGTGCAAAATTATTCAGCCCCCTTAAGTTAATACTTTGTAGCGCCACCTTTTGCTGCGATTACAGCTGTAAGTCGCTTGGGGTATGTCTCTATCAGTTTTGCACATCGAGAGACTGACATTTTTTCCCATTCCTCCTTGCAAAACAGCTCGAGCTCAGTGAGGTTGGATGGAGAGCATTTGTGAACAGCAGTTTTCAGTTCTTTCCACAGATTCTCGATTGGATTCAGGTCTGGACTTTGACTTGGCCATTCTAACACCTGGATATGTTTATTTTTGAACCATTCCATTGTAGATTTTGCTTTATGTTTTGGATCATTGTCTTGTTGGAAGACAAATTTCCGTCCCAGTCTCAGGTCTTTTGCAGACTCCATCAGGTTTTCTTCCAGAATGGTCCTGTATTTGGCTCCATCCATCTTCCCATCAATTTTAACCATCTTCCCTGTCCCTGCTGAAGAAAAGCAGGCCCAAACCATGATGCTGCCACCACCATGTTTGACAGTGGGGATGGTGTGTTCAGCTGTGTTGCTTTTACGCCAAACATAACGTTTTGCATTGTTGCCAAAAAGTTCAATTTTGGTTTCATCTGACCAGAGCACCTTCTTCCACGTTTGGTGTGTCTCCCAGGTGGCTTGTGGCAAACTTTAAACGACACTTTTTATGGATATCTTTAAGAAATGGCTTTCTTCTTGCCACTCTTCCATAAAGGCCAGATTTGTGCAATATACGACTGATTGTTGTCCTATGGACAGAGTCTCCCACCTCAGCTGTAGATCTCTGCAGTTCATCCAGAGTGATCATGGGCCTCTTGGCTGCATCTCTGATCAGTCTTCTCCTTGTTTAAAAGTTTAGAGGGACGGCCAGGTCTTGGTAGATTTGCAGTGGTCTGATACTCCTTCCATTTCAATATTATCGCTTGCACAGTGCTCCTTGGGATGTTTAAAGCTTGGGAAATCTTCTTGTATCCAAATCCGGCTTTAAACTTCTTCACAACAGTATCTCGGACCTGCCTGGTGTGTTCCTTGTTCTTCATGATGCTCTCTGCGCTTTTAACGGACCTCTGAGACTATCACAGTGCAGGTGCATTTATACGGAGACTTGATTACACACAGGTGGATTGTATTTATCATCATTAGTCATTTAGGTCAACATTGGATCATTCAGAGATCCTCACTGAACTTCTGGAGAGAGTTTGCTGCACTGAAAGTAAAGGGGCTGAATAATTTTGCACGCCCAATTTTTCAGTTTTTGATTTGTTAAAAAAGTTTGAAATATCCAATAAATGTCGTTCCACTTCATTATTGTGTCCCACTTGTTGTTGATTCTTCACAAAAAAATACAGTTTTATATCTTTATGTTTGAAGCCTGAAATGTGGCAAAAGGTCGCAAAGTTCAAGGGGGCCGAATACTTTCGCAAGGCACTGTATTCTCAACAACAAAAAAATATATACACAGCTCTGGAAAAAATTAAGATACCACTGCAAAATGATCAGTTTCTCTGGTTTTATATTTTATTGGTATTTTTTTGGGTAAAATTAAATTTTTTGTTTTATTCTATAAACTACTGACATTTCTCACAAAATCCAAATAAAAATATTGTCATTTAGAGCATTTATTTGCAGAAAATGACACCTGGTAAAAATAACAAAAAAGATGCGGTGTTGTCAGACCTCAATTAATGCAAAGAAAACAATACTAATGTTTTAACTTAGGAAGAGTTCAGAAATCAATATTTGGTGGAATGACCCTGATTTTCAGTTACATCTTTCATGCGTGTTGGCATGCTCTCCACCAGTCTTTCACATTGATGTTTAGTGACTTTTTTTTATTTTATTTTTTATTTCACCTTTTTTTAACCAGGTAGGCTAGTTGAGAACAAGTTCTCATTTACAACTGCGACCTGGCCAAGATAAAGCACAGCAGTTCGACATATACAACAACACAGAGTTAAACATGGAATAAACAAACATACAGTCAATAATACAGTAGAAAAAAGAATGCAAATGCAAATTAGGTAAGATAAGGGAGGTAAGGCAATAAATAGGCCATGGTGGCGAAGTAATTACAATATAGCAATTAGACACTGGAATGGTAGATATGCAGAAGATGAATGTGCAAGTAGAGATACTGGGGTGCAAAGGAGCAAGATAAATAAATAAATACAGTATGGGGATGAGGTAGTTGGATGGGCTGTTTACAGATGGGCTATGTACAGGTGCAGTGATCTGTGAGCTGCTCTGACAGCTGGTGCTTAAAGCTAGTGAGGGAGATATGGGTCTCCAGCTTCAGTGATTTTTGCAATTTGTTCCAGTCATTGGCAGCAGAGAACTGGAAGGAAAGGCGGCCAAAGGAGGAATTGGCTTTGGGGGTGACCAGTGAAATATACCTGCTGGAGCGCGTGCTACGGGTGGGTGCTGCTATGGTGACCAGTGAGCTGAGATAAGGCAGGGCTTTACCTAGAAGAGACTTGTAGATGACCTGGAGCCAGTGTGTTTGGCGACGAGTATGAAGCGATGGCCAGCCAACGAGAGCGTACAGGTCGCAGTGGTGGGTGATATATGGGGCTTTGGTGACAAAGCGGATGGCACTGTGATAGACTACATCCAATTTGTTGAGTAGTGTTGGAGGCTATTTTATAGATGACATCGCCAAAGTCGAGGATCGGTAGGATGGTCAGTTGTTTGGCAGCATGAGTGAAGGATGCTTTATTGTGAAATAGGAAGCCGATTCTAGATTTAATTTTGGATCTGAGATGCTTAATGTGAGTCTGGAAGGAGAGTTTACAGTCTAGCCAGACATCTAGGTATTTGTAGTTGTCCACATATTCTAAGTCAGAACCGTCCAGAGTAGTGATGCTGGACGGGCGGGCAGGTGCGGGAAGTGATCAGTTGAAGAGCATGCATTTAGTTTTACTTGCATTTAAGAGCAGTTGGAAGCCACAGAAGTTTTAAAAGTTTTGAAGCTTGTCTGGCAGTTAGTTAACAGTGTCCAAAGAAGGGCCAGAAGTATACAGAATGGTGTCGTCTGCGTAGAGGTGGATCAGAGAATCACCAGCAGCGAGTGACATCATTGATGCACTCCTGGTGCATCAAAATTCAAGCAGCTCGGCTTTGTTTGATGGCTTGTGACCATCCATCTTCCTCTTGATCACATTCCAGAGGTTTTCAATGGGGTTCAGGTCTGGAGACTGGGCTGGCCATGACAGGGTCTTGAGTTGGTGGTCCTCCATCCACACCTTGATTAACCTGGCTGTGTGGCATGGAGCATTGTCCGGCTGGAAAAACCAATCCTTAGAGTTGGCGAACATTGTCAGAGCAGAAGGAAGCAAGTTTTCTTCCAGGACAACCTTGTTAGTGGCTTGATTCATGCAAATCTGCCCGATTCCAGCTTTGCTGAAGCACCCCTAGATCATCACCAATCCTCCACCAAATTTCACAGTGGGTGCGAGACACTGTGGCTTGTAGGCCTCTCCAGGTCTTGCACCCACTGAAATTTGGTGGAAGATCAGTTGTCATTTTCTGCAAATAAATGCTCTAAATGACAATATTTTAATTTGGGAGAAATGTTGTCAATAGTTTATAGAATAAAACAAAAATATTCATTTTACCCAAACACATACCTATAAAATAGTCAAATCAGAGAAACTGATCATTTTTGTCATGGGGGGGAAGGGGGGGTATCTATACCCCTCAAAGATATTTCAAAAAGTACATTTCCACAAATCAGATGTTCATCATTCTAAATCAATAACATCTTGATTTCACCTCTCTAGGTCAATCACGGGATGACTTGATGTCAGTAGGTGCCCATGTAAGATGCAAAGCAGTGTCATCTTAACACAAATCCACCTGTTGCTACATTATTTATTACTGAATGAATGATGACAAAAAGTTCATATGAAGAGTGAATGAATGGTTGAGGTGAACAATTTATCAGGAGATGTCTTTATTTACTAAAGGAGCTCCTAACATTTCAGTTGAGACATGAGAATAGATGACACTGATTTTGTCTGATGCATGAGAGACAGTCCTAATAGTGAGCATGATGTTGTTGGCTCTGAGCAAAATAATTTTAGTGCACACATGGGAAAAATTGAAAACCCCTGATTGTCTGACAAGCGATTATTTCAATGCATAATGGACACATACGAGTACAAAGCCGAGTCGTCCACATCCCCTTTCCATCCCTTTGAATACAGAGAAAACTGACACAGACGACTGTTTACATTTGCAATTATAACTGGGTCTTTAAAATGCATTATTTTCACAATTTATTGCTAGCAGAAACAGTACTAAAAATCATACAATGACTTGTCAGAGAACAGTTATCCCAAGGTCAAAATGAGAATAGTCAGCAGTCAATCAAACATGGCATTAGTTCAAATCAAATTATCTTAGCACTGATACTGCATATAACAAGTGTTGTGCTATTCATACAATCCAGGCATGCACAAGCATATTACTGAAAAAATGTGCTTTCAGCAATGTTCAGGACTTGCCTGACGAAGTTTGTTTGAATAGCACCCTAGGTTTGAGTACTAATGGTGATGTGAGGATAAGGTTAATAAATAACTAATAAAGTTGTAAGAAAATGTGACAATTGTCATCCTTTACCACATTGAAACCATTGTATTTCCTTGCTCTATAGTGAGTGAGAATAGGATTGTACTGAATATGGGAAAGGGTGTGTGAAGTGGAACTCTACATTAAAATGTCCTTGTGATGCCGCGCAATGTGCTGGCTCTTTTCAGAGGGCCTACGGAAGCCTTTAGTGCAGTAGTCACAACGGTGGGGATAGTCCTTGGTGTGGATGGATATGACGTGCCGTTTGAAACCAGAAGCGTCAGAGGAGCTGTACTCACAGTACTGGCACTGGTACACTTTCCGTCCACTGTGGGTCTTCATGTGCTTCTTCAGTTCCAGCTGATGCCTGAAGCCCCGTCGACAGCGCTTGCATTTGAATGGCAAGTCTTTGGTGTGGACGGACAGGATGTGGCGGCTGAGTATGAACGGGTCTGGCGTCTTGAAGTCACAGTGGCGGCACTGGTGTAGCCTGGCACCTTTGTGAGTCTCTGCATGTTTTTTGAGCTCCGAAGGCCGGTGGAAGCCCTTCTCACACACATCACACTTGTGAGGGAAGTCTTTGGTGTGCACAGAGATAATGTGGCGCTTCAGGTCACTGGAGTTGGTGCTCTTGTGCTCGCAGTGCGGACACTGGTGCGTCTTGTGGCCCTGGAAGATCTCCATGTGCCTCTGCAGCTCCCGCTCGTCAGGGAAGGCCTGGGGGCAGTGTCCACACTTGAAGGGCAGCTCAGCGCCGTGCTTACTCTTTATGTGGGTCTTCAGGTTGGACTGGTCGGCACAGCGGAACTCACAGTGCTGGCAGTGGTAAGGCTTCTCACCTGTGTGGGTCCTCATGTGCTTCTTGAGCTCTGAGGGGTGGCGGAAACCCTTAGCACATTCCACACATACGTGGGCAAAGCTCTTGCTGTGCACAGCCAGCAGGTGGCGGTTGAGCAGACCCTGCTCGGCTGTCTCATAGTCACAGTACTTACAGTGGTGCAGCTTGGGTTCCTGGTCACGCAGGATGAGCTTGTTGGAGCTGAGGGGGCTCTCCACACAGTAACGCCGCGTGAACTCAGTGAACTCTGGTACCCTGTCACTCTTCACTATGAGCTTGTGGCCCTCCAGGTGGTTGTGGAAATTGACCTTCTTGTTGGTGGTAAAGTCACAGTCTGTGCACTGGTACTTCTTCTTGAACATGTGGTCCGGGTGGTTCTTCATGTGGATTTTCAGGAAGCCTCGTGATCTGAACTTTTTCCCGCAGATGTGACAGGGGTACACAGTCAGAGGTTGGCCATCTGGACCAATGATCACAGCTGGGGAGAAGAGTGGAAGAAAAAGACCAGGCAGTGTTAGGAAAAAAACTAATATTATAAAATTGTATGGTTTAATGAACATAGAACCCCATACCTGTCTGACACTGACGTGTCTCTCCCTTCTTCTTTTTCTTGATATTCTGTTTGAGAGCTCTACTTGTACTCAGGCTGTCGCTGATCTTCAGGTAATGTGTACCTGTGTTGTTCTTGTTCTCCAGCCTGGAGTCCAGACTGTTACCTAGAGAAAATTATTTTGAGCCTATGTCATATACCACATCCACCAATTCAACACTCAAAAATCATGATGTGAACAAAATCGAAATGTAAGGCTAAATGTAGAATTATATCTTACAGCATACCGAATGCATGCCTATGAAGGAAAGGAGTCAGCTTTACCATAAGCTGCAGCCCAGGCTATGGTGCCAAAGTTCTTATTATGGCTGGAGTCTTCCAGGGAGTCCTGAATGGTAGGGGCATCCTCCTCTCCCACTATCACCTCCATGTACACCTCATTTGCCATCTCAGCACAGTCTGCTCAGAGACAAGCAAAATGTAGTCATTATATTTAATACTACAACCACTTATTGGGACAAGAAGAATAAGACAGACATATGATCTGATGTGTATAAGGGATTGGAGGAAGTGCTGGTAATTCAGGGGACTCACTGATCTCTGAATCCTCATGGGAAGGGTCTTTCACTGCCATGTAGACCATCTTCTCTCGAGACAGCTTGCCAATGCCCCCAGTCTCCAGCACTGTGTGGCCGTTGTGGAAGTCACTCTCAGCTACAATCTCTGTGCCACCTGCACTCACAGTAAACGTCTGAAGTCAGGAAAACTAAACAGAGGTGTGCCTTTCAAATAAGTCGTAACTTTCAGAAAGCCAAATAATAGCAGTCCTCGCCTATGTTAACATCATCATCAGCCTCTGCCTTGAAGATGTAGACTTTGATGCACTCAGAGTCGTAGTCGCCCTCTTTGGAGCCATCCTCCTCAGGCATCACCTCAGAACCCATCTTAAGGGGCGTGTCCTCCATGTCCAACTTCTCCTCAACATCATCCACTGCACAAACAGCACAATTATTGTTCACTCCCCTACGTATTTATTTAGACAGCGAAGCTAAAACTTATAATTTGGCTCTATAATCTAGCATTTTGGATTTGAGATCAAATGTTTCATATGAGGCGACAAATAAAATACCTTCAAATAAAAGGTGAAATTCTGTTTTTTCGCGTCATAAAACATTTGATCTAAAATCCAAAATGCTGGAGTATAGAGCTAAATTAATCGTTTAAGCTTCACTGTCCAAATAAATATGCAGGGGTGTGTACATTCTCTGATCCATCCTATTGAAGGCAATTATTCTGTCAGTCTTGGACCAAATCAAATCGTATTTGTCACATGGGCCGAATACAACCTTACCATGAAATGCTAGTAGTTCTAAGAACAGAAGATGTATGCGACTTACAGGAGATCACCAGGTAGTCCTCAGAGACACTCCCCCCATCCTCATCGTCCTGCTCCTCGATGGTGACTGCAGAGTCTTCCATCTCCTCCACATATGTCTCTGAGTTGCAGTTAGAGACCATGATCTCCTCCGTGACCATCTCAAACACCCGGTCAGGAACACTGTCAGATTCCTCTATGAGCTCTGCTGTCAGCACATGTTGATGGTGGTCTGAGTCCAGCACCTCATCGATGGCCACCTCGGCCCCCAGGACCGACTCAGTCATGATCATGCCGTCAGGGTCGTCACTGCAGCAGATGTCTGGCCCCTCTACAACCTCTGAGCCCAGGTCATGCTCAAATGTGATGCCCTCCTCATCAGTCACCACATCTGACACCAGCACCGCCTCTGGCACAGACACCACAATGTGGTCACCGTCGATGTGAGCCATGCCACCCATACCTGCCACTGGGGAAGTCAGGAGGAACTGTTAGACTCATCTTATCAGTTCGAACATACACAGACACAGTCAAATGAACAAAAGGCCATGGAGTATTGATAGAGATGACATACCAAAATCTTGCATTATCATTGTGTGTTGCATCTTTGAGTTCTGCATCTGAAAGTTCAAGACCCCTCCACCACGGTCCATTCTATTTGTATCCTGTCTGGTACAAACACAAAAGAGGAGAGGATTAAGTTGATCTCATTTTATTCATTCAATCACGACCTCTGTCAATGCATAAATAAATACAAATGTGTCAACACAATTGATTCAATTAAATAATCAACAGACTGATCTTCATCAATGCTGAATAAACATTGACATAAAAACTACTAAATGTTAAGACTGAAAGATTAAAAACACATTGCATTTCAGCATTCACATTTGATGCTGAGCACTCAAATCATCTGTGAAGTGTTATGCTTTTTGTTGTTGTCATAAGCAAGGGAGGAGACACTTGAAATAGATAAATCAGTTTCCATTATATTATCTATCCTGAAAAATAATTGTTTTGTGGAAATAAAGCAGACAGCTATAATGCTTGATTAGGTTAGGAGAATTAGGTTAGGAGGTTAGGAGAATGTCAGGTTAGGAGAATTAGGTTAATGTTAGGAAAAGGGTTAGCTACAATGCTCTCCAAACCTGCTAGGAAATGTCCCTTCCGGTTGTAGCTGTACTGCATCTAGTCACAGCCGCGTAAATTATCCTACCTGGGTGGAATACCGTTATGACAGGAAGTTTATTTTTCGTAGCAGGTTAGGATCATTAACGTAGCAGGTTAGGATAATGAGGTTAAGGTTAGGAAAAGGGTTAGCTAAAAATGCTCTCCTAGCCTGCCACGAAAAGTCACTTCCGGTCGTAGCTGTACTCCATCTAGTTACAACCCACTGACAGACAGCAGAGAGAGCGCCCAGACGCAATAAATATGGCGGCTTCTGTTTACATTGTGGGCACACAACCCCGCCAACAATGACGTATAGCGCGAGCGCACAGGTGACTGTAGCAAAAATAATGAATACACATGAATAATATGCTAAATGATATTTAAGCATACGTCGAATCTATTATTTTTTTCAGGACTCCAACAAGTGTGCAATACTGATGCTTTGCAAATGTTTTTCTGTTCTGTGCTAAATTAGCGAGCTAACTAGTTAGCAATAGCATTCCCAGCAATTGTAATCAATATTAGTAAAATAAACGCAGTAACCCCACAACTGTGTATATACTTTAGAAAGTGTGCACTGAAAGAAAACACAAATGAACATCGGCTTGCAAAAGTCACGATATATTTCCGAGCTAGCTATTCCGTTAATTAGCTTGGCTAGCTAGCCACCATTGTTGCTTTTTTCGACTGGGGTGGAGGCCCGTAGGCCTTCGTGACAAGGCCCCGTTGTCATATTGCATTAAACGTAATACATACTTACCAAACCAAGTCACTGGTGTCTTTTTTAAATGACACTTTTCGGGTTCAAACAGTCTTTTCGTAGTCTTCTTGTTAAATTAGGTTATATTTATCATGGTGCAAATGAGAGGCCTGTACAACATTCTAGATCCTTAAGGCTGTTTTCAGGCCTGGACCAATCACGTAGCTCCCTGATAGCTCGGAAGGGTGGGGGCGGTGGGGGAGTAGACTGCGCTCAGTCTTCAATATTTTATTCCAAAACTGCTGGTCCCTGTCTCTACAACTACGTCATGTAACTATTGTAAAGTTTAGAAATCTTAAACATGTTTGTATGAACTAACTAATAGGTGGAAGTGCAGTGTATACCACAACTGCTCATTCACTTTGCAACAAATTGCTATGACTATCTGAAGTTAGAGCTCCTAGGCCCAATACTGTAACTGTCCTCTAAGTGTTAAATTCTGAGTTTTCAACTGAAACGTGGTATAAATTGTTACAATTTTTGTCACATGCACAGAATAAAGTATGTGTAAAACAGTACAGTGCATAACTTGTGAGCTCTTTTCCTATAATGCACAATAGATATAGTAAAATAGATAAGAAATACAACAAGTGAAATGGAGAGAAGAAAAAAATGAAACATGAATGCAGTTATATACAGATTTATATACAGGTCGTGCAGTACCATTATTTCAATGTGCAGGGGTACTGGAGTGATTGAGGAAGACATTTACATGTAAACTAGTGTAAAAGTAGTATGCAGAAAATAGTTTTTTTTATGACTGAGGCCTGTGTGATACTTTATGTTAATAATGATATATTGTATCGGTTCTAAGTATGTGGATTTGTGTGTCAAATCAAAACATTTGAATCAATTAAGATGTATTTGTGCAGCACCTTGCATGTATAACTGAGAAAGGAGGGATGTGTCCAGTTCCAGTGGAAGGGATCGTGAAGCCACACTAAATAAATCAGTACTGTATGATCGGCAGAAGAAAATAACAACTCAAATGAAATGCACAGAAATCAAACCTACTGTTTAATGTACTTTAATACATGAAGTGAAAATATTTTAAGTGAGAGTTTGTTACAGATTACTAAGGAATGTTGAGTACACCGTTTTGCCTATGTGCATTGGCAGGCTGCCCCATTCTGTCCCAAATCAGGGTAGTGGATCTCTCAGGGGAGGCATAGACACGACCATGACTTGACAGGTACTCTCCAACTGAGATGTCCTTACTGGGACAGGGGTTCCTCAAACCAGCGGGGCTAAGGGACTGGGGTCTCTGCAGCCCTCTGATGGAAGAGGCCTGAAATGATTCTCTCAGGGACTGACGTACTGCTCCAGTCGCAGGGTCACTGGAGCTCAAGGTTTTGGCAGGGACAAATGAAGATTGGCCACCACTCCTAAGCTTGACTGAAGACTGTAGGATGTAATAATAAGTTTGGAAATATTATGGCCTACACATGTGTATGAAATAAAAGCAAGTACAAAATTCTGTTCCTATGGATTTCTATACACTTGCTGAGATGCAATCAAATTTTATTGGTCGTGTACACATATTTTGCAGATGTTATCGCAGGTGCAGTGAAATGCTTTAGTTTCTAGCTCCAACAGTGCAGTAATACTTAATACACACAAATCCCCAAAATATCAGAATAAACTATGTCATAATCCGGAATATAAATATATATGTACATGATGGTGTGTATAGACATTATGGTTTAGTATATGCCCCCCCTACTAAAATACTAACCCACCAGGTGGAGACCTGGTTCAACCTGCGATAGGGGTCAGGCGGGAGGTGGGGTGGTTTGTGGGGAGCTGGCCATTAGCCTCCAGGATGCGGCTGTTCCTGACTGCCTGGAGGGAGTGGAGGCTGGTGCAAGTAGGTGGTAAATTCACGTTGGGCATGCTGCTTGTCAGCTCCTCTACAACAACAACCTACATCTGGGTCAACTCCCATTTCACATATACAATTGGTCAAACACACACAGCAGATCATGTTAAACTGGTAGTGTCGATTTGTTTTTGTTTTCAAGTAAAAGTCAATATGTGAATTTGTGTGGCAAATTGGATTTTCTATTCAGGTGCTCTTTTTTACTTATGCTCCTTGTGAGTTTAAGCAGCTTAGATTGAGTGGTGGCCTGACTGGGAGGCCTTGGCTGCTGTGACCAGGCTGGGCTATGGATCTGGATGACTGGCCCAATGGGGAGGGCCAGTAGTGGGGCAGCTGGCTGGGAGGAGGTGTGTATGCGACTGTGTCCTCCAGACTATACTTGTCGAACTCCAGATCACTGTAGCCATAATTACAAGGTGACAGCATGGCTGTACCAACACTCCTGAATGGTGTGGCAGCAGCAGGGATGGAGGAATAGTCCATTCTTAAACCTTGGGAGAAGAAAAACACTGTCAAACTTCACAAGTAAAGTAATTATGTATAGTATGTGGGTCATTCTTGGGCTCAGGTAATATTTCAGTCCCTCTGACTTTTTATAGAGAATTGGGTCACCAAAATCATATGTTAAAATATTTTGTATATACATTGAAATGTCCAATATAATGAATTGAAATAAATATAGCATTAATTTAAACTTTATTATTAAAAAATCATATTTTTTAACTGACACTGAGAATTGTGTCATGTCCCCCAGGCATTTCACTTAAATTTTACTTGGGAAATGTATGTTAAAATGTGCACATAATTAATAACTTTTGCCATTAATGCAAACATATATTTGTGTTCTTTTGTTGAGAAAGTATTTTTATCAAATCAATTCCTGATGATTGATTAAAATCACACAATTTAGCTCTGTCCCTCAGTCTACACTCAACTCCGTCACACCAAACAAACTGACAATAAAAATGGTCAGTCCATCCTTATGTCCCATCATTAACAGGAAGTGACATCTTCAACATCATGGTACAGAAACAGGCAAGTAATCACATTTTTGTATATCTGTACTTTGTTGTTTTTTAAAGTCATTTGGGGATAGTTGAGTTGACCAACTCAACTCCGTTACATGGAATAAAGATGGAAAACTAGTACTTGCCAAAATTATACTTTAACCCATAAAAATATACAATCTATTAATTTCATGCACAAGATGTGGTCTCATGTCCTTCACCACATGAGGAGCAGAGGCCATTTTGAGCCAAAAAACTCAACCCCCGTCACACTCAACCCTGCCACGCTTCATTGTAACGGGGTTGTAAACCTATGACAGAGTTGAGTTATTTACTTTATTTATGGACCCGCTCCAGAGTACAGGCCTCGGTGTAACGCTCAGTCCTTCGACGATAAACGCGAATGTGACCATCACCCCTGGTGAGACAAAACCGCGACTCGTCAGTGAAGAGCACTTTTTGCCAGTCCTGTCTGGTCCAGCGACAATGGATTTGTGCCCATAGGCGACGTTGTTGCCGGTGAGGTATGGTGAGGACCTGCCTTACATCAGGCCTACAAGCCCTCAGTCCAGCCTCTCTCAGCCTATTGCGGACAGTCTGAGCACTGATGGAGGGATTGTGCATTCATGGTGTAACTCGGGCAGTTGTTGTTGCCATCCTGTACCTGTCCCACAGGTATGATGTTCGGATGTACCGATCCTGTGCAGGTGTTGTTACACGTGGTCTGCCACTGCCAGGACGATCAGCTGTCCGTCCTGTCTCCCTGTAGCACTGTCTTAGGCGTCTCACAGTTTGGACATTGCAATTTATTGCCCTGGCCACATCTGCAGTCCTCATGCCTCCTTGCAGCATGCCTAAGGCACTTTCATGCAGATGAGCAGAGACCTTGAGCATCTTTCTTTTGGTGTTTTTCAGAGTCAGTAGAAAGGCCTCTTTAGTGTCCTAAGTTTTCATAACTGTGACCTTAATTTCCTACTGTCTGTAAGCTGTAAAATCAAATTAAATGAATTTATATAGCCCTTCTTACATCAGCTGATGCCACAAAGTGCTGTACAGAAACCCAGCCTAAAATCTCAAACAGCAAGCAATGCAGGTGTAGAAGCACGGTGGCTAGGAAAAACTCCCTAGAAAGGCCAAAACCTAGGAAGAAACCTAGAGAGGAACCAGGCTATGAAGTGTGGCCAGTCCTCTTCTGGCTGTGCCGGGTGGAGATTATAACAGAACATGGCCAAGATGTTCAAATGTTCATAAATGACCAACATGGTGAAATAATAATAATCACAGTAGTTGTCGAGGGTGCAACAGGTTAGCACCTCAGGAGTAAATGTCAGTTGGCTTTTCATAGCCGATCATTAAGAGTATCTCTACCACTCCTGCTGTCTCTAGTAGAGGTCGACCGACTATGATTTTTCAACGCCGATACCGATTAATCGGACGATTTGTATTTATTTATTTGTAATAATGACAATTACAACAATACTGACTGAACACTTATTTTACCTTAATATAATACATCAATAAAATAAATGTAGCCTCCAATAAATAATGAAACATGTTCAATTTGGTGTAAATAATGCAAATGTGCAATATGTGCCATGTAAGAAAGCTAACGTTTAAGTTCCTTGCTCAGAACATGAGAACATATGAAAGCTGGTGGTTCCTTTTAACATGAGTCTTCAATATTCCCAGGTAAGAAGTTTTAGGTTGTAGTTATTATAGGAATTATAGGACTATTTCTCTCTATACCAGTTGTATTTCATATACCTTTGACTATTGGATGTTCTTATAGGCACTTTAGTATTGCCAGTGTAACAGTATAGCTTCCATCCCTCTCCTCGCCGCTACCCGGGCTCGAACCAGGAACACATCGACAACAGCCACCCTCGAAGCAGCGTTACCCATGCAGAGCAAGGGGAACAACTACTCCAAGTCTCAGAGCGAGTGACGTTTGAAACGCTATTAGCGTGCACCCCGCTAACTAGCTAGCCATTTCACATCGGTTACACCAGCCTAATCTCGGGAGTTGATAGGCTTGAAGTCATAAACAGCGCAATGCTTGAAGCATTGCGAAGAGCTGCTGGCAAAACGCACAAAAGTGCTGTTTGAATGAATGCTTACGAGCCTGCTGGTGCCTACCATCGCTCAGTCAGACTGCTCTATCAAATCATAGACTTAATTATAACATAATAACACACAGAAATACGAGCCTTAGGTCATTAATATGGTCAAATCCGGAAACGATCATTTCGAAAACAAAACGTTTATTCTTTCAGTGAAATACGGAACCGTTCCGTATTTTGTCTAATGGATGGCATCCCTAAGTCTAAATATTGCTGTTACAGTGCACAACCTTCAATGTTATGTCATATTACGTAAAATTCTGGCAAATTAGTTCGCAATGAGCCATGAGGCCCAAACTGTTGCATATGCCCTGACTCTGCGTGCAATGAACGCAAGAGAAGTGACACAATTTCACCTGGTTAATATTGCCTGCTAACCTTTCTTTTAGCTAAATATGCAGGTTAAAAAAATATATACTTATGTGTATTGATTTTAAGAAAGGTTGTTTATGGTTAGGTACACGTTGGAGCAACGACAGTCCTTTTTCGCAAATGCAACGCAGGACACGCTAGATAAACTAGTAATATCCTCAACCATATGTAGTTATAACTAGTGATTATGATTGATTGATTGTTTTTTATAAGATAAGTTTAATGCTAGCTAGCAACTTACCTTGGCTTCTTACTGCATTGGCGTAACAGGCAGGCTCCTCGTGAGGCAGGTGGTTAGAGTGTTGGACTAGTTAACCGTAAGGTTGCAAGATTGAATCCCTGAGCTGACAAGGTAAAAATCTGTCGTTCTGCCCCTGAACAAGGCAGTTAACCCACCGTTCCTGGGCCGTCATTGAAAAAAATAATGTGTTCTTAACTGACTTGCCTCGTTAAATAAAGTTGTAAAAAAATATATTTTAAAAGAAGGCAAAATCGGTGTCCAAAAATACCGATTTCCAATTGAAATCGTCCCTAATTACCGATTAATCGGTAGACCTCTTGTCTCTAGAGAGTTGAAAACAGCAGGTCTGGGGCAGGTAGCACGTCCGGTGAACAGGTCAGGGTTCCATAGCCGCAGGCAGAACAGTTGAAACTGGAGCAGCAGCACGGCCAGGTGGACTGGAGAACAGCAAGGAGTCATAATGCCAGGTAGTCCTGAGGCATGGTCCTAGGGCTCAGGTCCCCCGAGAGAGAGAAAGACAGAAAGAGAGAGAGAATTAGAGAGCATACTTAAATTCACACAGGACACCAGATAAGACAGGAGAAATACTCCAGATATAACAGACTGACCCTAGCCCCCCGACACAAACTACTGCAGCATATATACTGGAGGCTGAGACAGGAGGGGTCAGGAGACACTGTGGCCCCATCCGATGCTACCCCCGGACTGGGCCAAACAGGCAGGATATAACCCCACCCACTTTGCCAAAGCACAGCCCCCACACCACTAGAGGGATATCTTCAACCACCAACTTACATCTTCAACAACCAACTTACCATCCTGAGACAAGGCCGAGTATAGCCCACAAAGATCTCCGCAACGGCACAACCCAAGGGGGGCGCCAACCCAGACAGGAAGACCACGTCAGTGACTCAACCCACTCAAGTGACGCACCCCTCCTAGGGACGGCATGGAAGAGCACCAGTAAGCCAGTGACTCAGCCCCTGTAATAGGGTTAGAGGCAGAGAATCCCAGTGGAGAGAGAGGAATCGGCCAGGCAGAGACAGCAAGGGCGGTTCGTTTCTCCAGTGCCTTTCCGTTCACCTTCACACTCCTGGGCCAGACTACACTCAATCATAGGACCTACTAAAGAGATGAGTCTTCAATAAAGACTTTAAAGTTGAGACCGAGTCTGCGTCTCTCACATGGGTAGGCAGACCATTCCATAAAAATGTAGCTCTATAGGAGAAAGTCTTGCCTCCAGATGTTTGCTTAGACATTCTAGGGACAATTAGGAGGCCTGCGTCTTGTGACCGTAGCGTACGTGTAGGTATGTACGGCAGGACCAAATCGGAAAGATAAGTAGGAGCAAGCCCATGTAATGCTTTGTAGGTTAGCAGTAAAACCTTGAAATCAGCCCTTGCCTTAACAGGAAGCCAGAGTGGGGAGGATACCACTGGAGTAATATGATCAAAGTTTTTGGTTCTAGTCAGGATTCTAGCAGACGTATTTAGCACTAACTGAAGTTTATTTAGTGCTTTATCCTGGTAGCCGGAAAGTAGAGCATTGCAGTAGTCTAACCTAGAAGTAACAAAAGCATGGATTAATTGTTCTGCATAATTTCTGGGCAGAACATTAGATTTTTGCAATGTTACGTAGATGGAAAAAAGCTGTCCTTGAAACAGTCTTGATATGTTCGTCAAAAGAGAGATCAGGGTCCAGAGTAACGCAGAGGTCCTTCACAGTTTTATTTGAGACTGTACAACCATCAAGATTAATTTTCAGATTCAACAGAAGTGTCTTAGTGTCTCAATGACCGTTCCACAGGTGCATGTTCATTAATTGTTTATGGTTCATTGAACAAGCATGGGAAACCCTTTACAACGAAAATCTGTGAAGTTATTTGGATTTTTACAAATTAGACAGGGTCCTTAAAACGGGACGTTTCTTTTTTGCAGAGAAAAACACAGTTGAAGACGGAAGTTTACATACACCTTAGCCAAATACATTTAAACTCAGTTTTTCACAATTCCTGACATGTAATCCTAGTAAAAATGCCCTGTCTTAGGTCAGTTAGGATCACCACTTTATTTTAAGAATCTGAAATGTCATAATAATAGTAGAGAGAATTATTTATTTCAGCTTTTATTTCTTTCATCACATTCCCAGTGGGTCAGAGGTTTACATACACTCAATTAGTATTTGGTAGCATTGCCTTTATATTGTTTAACTTAGGTCAAAGGTTGTAGGTAGCCTTCCACAAGCTTCCCACAATAAGTTGGGTGAATTTTGGCTTATTCCTCCTGACAGAGCTGGTGTAACTGAGTCAGGGATTGAGGTCAGGGCTTTGTGATTGCCACTCCAATACCTTGACTTTGTTGTCCTTAAACCATTTTGCCACAACTTTGGAAGTATGCTTGGGGTCATTGTCCATTTGGAAGACCCATTTGTGACCAAGCTTTAACTTCCTGACTGATGTCTTGAGATGTTGCATCAATATATCCAAATAATTTTTCATGATGCCATCTATTTTGTGAAGTGCACCAGTCTCTCTTGCAGCAAGGCACCCCCACAACATCATCCTGCCACCCCTGTGCTTCACGGTTGGGATGGTGTTCTTCAGCTTACAAGCGTCCCCCTTTTTCCTCCAAACATAACAATGGTCATTATGGCCAAACAGTTCTATTTGTGTTTCATCAGATCTTTGTCCCCATGTGCAGTTGCAAACTGTCGTCTGGCTTTTTATGGCGGTTTTGGAGCAGTGGCTTCTTCCTTGCTGAGCGGCCTCTCAGGTTGTTGATATAGGACTCGTTTTACTGTGAATATAGATACTTTTGTACCCGTTTCCTCCAGCATCTTCACAAGGTTCTTTGCTCTTGTTCTGATTTGCACTCTTAGCACCAAAGTACGTTCAATCTCTAGGAGACAGAACGTGTGTCCTTCCTGAGCGGTATGACGGCTGCATGGTCCCATGGTGTTTATACTTGCGTACTATTGCTTGTACAGATGAACGTGGTACCTTCAGGCATTTGAAAATTGCTCCCAGGGATTAATCAGACTTCTGGGATGTCCCCAATATTTGAGATCTTGGCTGATTTCCCCATGATGTCAAGCAAAGAGGCACAAAGGCCACAGGTACACCTCCAATTGACTCAAATGATGTCAATTAGCCTATCAGAAGCTTCTAAAGCCATAGCATCCTTTATCTGTAATTTTCCAAGAGGTTTAAAAAAAAAAAAAAAGGCACAGTCATCTTAGTGTATGTAAACTTCTGACCCACTGGAATTGTGAAATAATCTGTCTGTAAACAATTGTTGGAAAAATTACTTGGGTCATGCAAAAAGTAGATATCCTAACCAACTTGCCAAAACTGTAGTTTGATAACAAGAAATTTGTGGAGTGGTTGGAAAAACAAATTTTAAATGACGCCAACATAACTGTATATAAACCTCGGACTTCAACTGTAATTAATTATATACACACTCTCCTATTCTAACAATAGAAATTGCTAGCTACACGTTTTATATGTATAACAATCAAATATATGGCACCATTAGTAAAAACAGTGTTTGTGTTTGATAGCCATTATTTGATACTCCTCACCACACAAGACCAGTTGATAGCGGTAGACAACCGGAGTCAGCCAACGTCCCCCTCCCCCCTCCAGATTGTTCCATTTTTGTGTGGTGCATCTACCCCAAAATAAATGGTTTATTACAGCAAAGGAATATAATGCATACATATAAAAACAGCAACTTTAGACTGATCTCTGCTGACTGACAAGTTCCCCAATCACAGTTTCACTTTGAATTGCATAGAAAAAAAACATAAATAATGAAAACGATTCAAACTTACAGATATCATTTTATTGTTCCAAGATCATAACCCAATAAATCCATTTCAAGTATCCATGTTGTGGAGGGCAGGATCTCTCATATCATGGAAGCAATGTTAAATCCTGCACATTTTCCACGTAAGGCAACAAGGATCCTCAAATCAATCTGCAGATGTCTTTCTTAGAGTTGAATGGGTTTTAAAGGGAGTTAGTTTCAGCTCAAAAATCAGACTAATTTAAACAGTAAAAACATCATAAAGATTTGATTCTGGGGTATAACGGCCTTGCAGTGTATTGCGCTTACCAGTTATTAAAGCAGATAGTCGTGTTTGAGAGTTATATGGCTGACAACACTTTATAAATCAATCAAAAAGAGAAAATATTAGGCCTTACACATACACAGGATTTTGAGCTGCGCAAGCAGTCGTTTTCTAAATGGACGAAGACTGAACTGAAGTTGAAGGGGGGCATGCTACCCCAAGCGGCGAGTGCCCGAAGACTTCCCGAGTTTGAGCGCTGAAGTTCCTTTAATAATTTGAACTTTCCAATACCTCGCAAAACCACTTGGGTTAGTAAAGCTAAATTAATATGACAGCAACATTAGAAGCTCCATGCATTAAAGGCCTTATTGCTTGACGAATAAAAGATGGCAGATGTGCACGAGACATTGAATCACATTCATTAGGTATACACGGTGTACAAAATCTTTCTATGACAGACTAGGGGGTTTCAAATTGATTCCACGGAGTGCCTAGTGTCCGCAGGTTTACGGTTTCCTTTCAACTAATCCCTAGATAACCAGGTGTGGAAAGTTCCTTGCCAATTAGTGACCTTAATTCATCAATCAAGTACAAGGGACGAGCGAAAACCAGCAGACACTTTGCCCTCATGGAATGAGTTTGACACCGGTGACATACTTGCCAGGTGAAAGCTAGTTCTTCTTGAGATCACCTGTTAAATCCACTTCAAAATCAGTGTAGCTGAAGGGGAGGACACAGGTTCATGGATTTTTAAGCCTTGAGACATGGCTTGTGTGCCATTCAGAGGGTGATTGGGCAAGACCAAAATATTTTAGTGCCTTTGAATGGGGTATGGTAGTAGGTGCCAGATGCACCGGTTTGAGTCAAGAACTGCAACGCTGCTGCGTTTTTCACACTTAGCAGCGTCCCGTGTGTATCAAGAATAGTCCACCACCTAAAGAACATCCAGCCAAACTTCACACATGGGCCAGCATCCCTGTGGAACACGTCACACCTTATACAGTCCACACCCAGACAAATTGACTGCAAAGGTGTTCCTAATGTTTTGTACAGTGTGTTCACACAGCAAGTGATGCTTTGATTACAATTACATAAAACCATGCAACTAAATATTTAAATCATGGTATCAACATGCCAAGGCATAGAATTAAGGACACTAACGGAATTGTGAACAGCAAGAGCTTCCTAGAATATCGCATGAAAAACAAGCTTATTTAGCATAAAGACAACTGAAGACTAGCTTAACTAAAGCAAGGATGTAAACAATACACACTGCTTTATTCTTGAACAACTGTGCCAAAAGCACCTTTGTCGTAAAATTAAAAATACTGTCTAGGAAATGCAAGTGGGTAGCTTCACATTTCAAGTCCCCCCAATATAAAAAAATATCAGTGACAAAAAACAAACAAGCTCATAAAACAGAACTAGCCATCTTGGAGCGTTTCTCTCAAATGGGCGTCAGCAGCAATGTAAACTACAACTTTCAATCTTACAATAGACAATGCTTATATGTAACAACAACCTGGCATATTATTACACCAAGTAACTCAAATCTGCATTTGACAAGTCAAAAAGGTCAAACCTGTAGATAGCCAGTGCAATAACAGAATATTGGAAAAAGTAGCCTACCCCACGGTAGGAGTATTTACTAACTACTTCCATCCCTTCTCTTGACACGGGAAATTAATAAATGGGATGTGATTGTGGTGCTCCAGACATCCCTCCTTTGGTACAGGTTCACCAGGTTCACCTTGTTACAAGGGAACATGGCTGAAGAGATACGACACAGACTCCCCGTTGTGTGTCCGGCGAATAGCCTCTGCCAAGATCATGGCGATGTCAAT
Source organism: Oncorhynchus clarkii lewisi (assembly GCF_045791955.1). Classification (NCBI taxonomy): domain Eukaryota; kingdom Metazoa; phylum Chordata; class Actinopteri; order Salmoniformes; family Salmonidae; genus Oncorhynchus; species Oncorhynchus clarkii. Next base: position 30,216,100 of record NC_092158.1, read on the forward strand.
AACCTGAAATGAGAAAACTAATTAACAAACCAGAATCTCACTCAGACTTCTTGAATATTGCCTCACAGATAACTTCAAACCGCCAAAGATAAAACAATTGGTCAACTAAACACCAGTATATGTGTAATATACCACTTGACTTTTCCCCCCATTTTGTTATGTTACAGCCTTACTCTAAAATGGATAACAAATAGTCCCCACCTCATTAAAATATACACACAATGCCCCATAATGACAAAGCAAAAATAGGTTGACATTTTTGCTAAGTAAACCTGATATATCATATTTACATTAGTATTCAGACTCTTTACTCAGCACTTTGTTGAAGCACCTTTGGCAAAGATTACAGCCTCAAGTATTTTGGGGTATGACACTACAAGCGTGGCACACCTGTATCTGGGCAGTTTCTCCCATTATTCTGTGCAGATCCTCTCAAGCTCTGTCAGGTTGGATGGGGAGCATTGCTGCACAGCTATTTTCAAGTCTCTCCAGAGATGTTTGATCAGGTTCAAGCCCAGGCTACTCAAGGACATTCAGAGACTTGTCCCAAAGCCACTCCTGCGTGGCTGTGTGCTTAGGGTCATTGTCCTATTGGAAGATGAACCTTCACCCCAGTCTGAGGTCCTGAGCACTCTGGAGTAGGTTTTCATCAAGGATCTCTGTACTTTGCTCCATTCACCTTTGCCTCGAGCCTGATTAGTCTCCCAGTCTCTGCCACTGAATAACATCCCCACAGCATGATGCTGCCACCACCACGCTTCACCACAGGGATGGTGCCAGGTTTCCTCCAGACGCTTGGCATTCAGGCCAAAGAGTTCAATCTTGGTTTCATCAGACCAGAGAATCTTGTTTCTTATGGTCCGAGTGTCTTTAGGTTCCTTTTGGCAAACTCCAAGCGGGATGTCATGTGCCTTTTACTGAGGAGTGGCTTCTGTCTGGCCACTACCATAGAGGCCTGATTGGTGGAGTGCTGCATAGATGGTTGTCCTTCTGGAAAGTTTTTGCTCTGATATGCACTGTCAACTGTGGGACCTTATATAGACAGGCGTGTGCCTTTCCAAATGATGTCCAATCAATTGAATTTACCACAGGTGGACCAATCAAGTTGTAGAAACAAAGGATGATCAATGTAAACAGGATGCACCAGAGCTCAATTTCAAATCTCATAGCAAAGGGTCTGAAAACAAAGTTCTGTTTCTAATTTTAATAAATTTGAAAACATTTCTAAAAACCTGTTGTTTTCGCTTTGTAATTATGGGGTATTGTGTGTAGATAATTATTTCAATCCTATTTTAGAATAAGGCTGTAACGTAACAAAATGTGGAAAAAGTCAAGGGGTCGGAGTACTTTCTGAAGACACTGTAGCATAGTTTCAACACAGTAAAGAGACGAGGACAATGCAATATACAGTAAGAATTCATCAAGCAGATACTGTAGTTAAGGCAACGTGCTGAGCCATGGAAATGAAGATTGACAGCCTGCTGCTTAGATAATCATTGGACATTGTTTAAAGAGGTTGCTATGGAGTGGAGGGAGGTTGGTATGTGTGCTCTGTACTGGTGTCATGTGATCTGCTATGTGAAAGCAAAACATTTGTCCAAACTTCAGCCACTTTCAGTGAACTTCTTACAGCTCAGAAAATGAACTACAATTAAATTATTTTAGAAAATATTATGTTTAAATTCCCGAAGTGATCTAAACCCTGCAACAACAAGTAAAGCGTTAGTTGCTGAGGCAGGGATTCCCACCTAGGGCTGGGCGATTTATCAAATGAATTATGTTTTAGCGCGATATTCCAAACGCCTACATCACAAGAATCTCTATTTAAAAAATTCTCATGTATAAGCGCTTAAGCCCACTTGTTCTCATGTCTATATGGTCTTGTCGCTTTCACTTCTGCGATGGTGCACATTCCTATTATCACACACACCCTCCCATGCACAACAAAGATGAAAGAAAACCACTTGTCAGAGAAGGTTTCAATTTGCATTTGAGGTTTGGTCCAACAGAATCGGTCATTTGGACACCAAAACACATTGAGAAATTATTTTACTGTAATAGACAAGAACTTAAAAAGGGTATCATTGGAAAGGTTGTCTCTCAACTCCTCAAATTCCTCGATGAGCAGACACTGGAAAAACAGGAGTATCAATGAATATTGAGTCTGGAAAATGAATGCTCAGTTTGTCAAGTGCGGGTTACCCCTAGCAGCATTTTAGCCAGACTTATTTTCTAAAATGTGCAATGAGCATAAACAATTATATAAGGAATTGGCAACTCGTTCTCATTCTGAGAAATAAGGTAGGCACTTGAATTCAACATCTGAACAAAGTGGATAGTCTGTCATGCTGTTCAAACAGTTGGAGACTGACAGAAGGGTGTGTTAATTATTCAACTGTTCTACCTTGTTAGCAAGCAAATTGATCCAAATTAGCTAGACTTTAAATATAAAGATTAGCTGGCTACTTCCTAGCACATGGGCTTGTGCTTGAGAGATGTTTATGAGGCCCGTGTTCATTTTCTATACTGCCTGCTAAGTTGGTCATTATTAGTGAATGTGCATTGTTCTGGTTAAATTTGTAACCAAAAGCCATTTTCAGACTTGAAAGCCAGATCAGTGATTATTGGGGGAAAAAAAGCAAGTTAACCTATTTTGATAAAATAATTAAATTATTAGTAGTACTGCTGAGCTATTAGTGCTTCGAGGTCAGTACGATGATGTAAATAATCAGTTTGATTGAATGCTGTAACAGAATAAAAAACAATTAAAGTCCCATGATGGTAGTGATTGCTTATCACTTAATTTAGTCACATTACTTTAATAAAATATTTCAGTTATGTAAATTATGTTTTATTTGATGACTTTTTCCCATTCTGAGTCATCTCATCTCTATAGCGCTACTGCCAAGAGAATTCTCTTCGGTTAGTCACATCCGTGTATTTTCCCCCTCAAGCCGATACCACGACGGCCCTCAAATAACTACACTGGATACTATGCAAACTGGAAACCACAGAGGTTGACCGATTAATCGGAATGGCCGATTAATCAAAAGAAATCAGCCAAGACCTCAGAAAAAACATTGTAGACCTCCACAAGTCTGGTTCATCCTTGGCATCAATTTCCAAACGCCTGAAGGTACCACGTTCATCTGTACAAACAATAGTACGCAAGTATAAACACCATGGGACCACGCAGCCGTCATACTGCTCAGGAAGGAGACGCATTCTGTCTCCTAGAGATGAATGTACTTTGGTGCGAAATGTGCAAATGACTCCCAGAGTAACAGTAAAGGACCTTGTGAAGATGCTGGAGGAAACAGGTACAAAGGTATCTATATCCACAGTAAAACAAGTCCTATATCAACATAACCTGAAAGGCCGCTCAGAAAGGAAGAAGCCACTGCTCCAAAACCGGCATAAAAAAAAGCCACACTACGGTTTGCAACTGCACATGGGTACAAAGATCATACGTTTTGGAGAAACGTCCTCTGGTCTGATGAAACAAAGAACTGTTTGGCCATAATGGCCATCATTATGTTCGGAGGGAAAAGGGGGAAGCTTGCAACCCAACCGTGAAGCACGGGGGTGGCAGGATCATGTTGTGGGGTTGCTCTGCTGCAGGAGGGACTGGCACACTTCACAAAATAGATGGCATCATGAGGTAGGAAAATGATGTGGGTATATTGAAGCAACATCTCAAGACATCAGTTAAAGCTTGTTCGCAAATGGGTCTTCCAAATGGACAATGACCCCAAGCATACATCCAAAGATGTGGCAAAATGGCTTAAGGACAACAAAGTCAAGGTATTGGAGTGGCCATCACAAAGCCCTGACCTCAATCCCATAGAAAATGTGTGGGCAGAACTGAAAAAGCGTGTGCAAGCAAGGAGGCCTACAAACCTGACTCAGTTACACTAGTTCTGTCAGGAGGAACGGGCCAAAATATACCCAACTTATTGTGGGAAGCTTGTGGAAGGCTAAACAATTTAAAAGGCAATACACTCAATTAGTATTTGGTAGCATGTAAACTTCTGACCCACTGGGAATGTGATGAAAGAAATAATTCTCTACTATTATTCTGACAATTCACATTCTTAAAATAAAGTGGTGATCCTAACTGACCTAAAACAGGGAATTTTTACTAGGATTAAAATGTCAGGAATTGTGAAAAACTGAGTTAAATGTATTTGGCTAAGGTGTATGTAAACTTTGACTTCAACTGTATATATTTGTAATAATGACAATCACAACAAAACTTAATGAACACTTATTTTAACTTAATACATAAAATCCATTTAGTCTCATATAATGAAACGTTCAATTTGGTTTAAATAATGCAAAAACAAAAAAGTGCAAAAAGTAATATAATATAATAATGCAAAAAGTGAAATATGTGCCATTTGAAAAAGCTAACGTTTAAGTTCCTTGCTCAGAACATATGAAAGCTTTTTCACGAGTCTTCAATATTCCTCGTTAAGAAGTTTAGAGTTGTAGTTATTATAGGACAATTTCTCTCTATGCCATTTGTGTTTCATAGACCTTTGACTATTCAATGTTCTTATAGGCACTTTAGTATTGCCAGCCTAATCTCGGGAGATGATGGGCTTGAAGTCATAAACAGCACTGTGCTTCAAGCATTGCAAAAAGCTGCTGGCAAACGGAGGAAAGTGCAGTTTGAATGGATGCATACGAGCCTTGCCGCTGCCTACCACCACCTCAGTCAGACTGCTCTATCAAATCATAGACTTAATTATAATATAATAAACACATAGAAACACGAGCCTTGGGTCATTAATATGGTCAAATCCGTAAACTATCATTTCGAAAACAAAACGTTCATTCATGCAGTGAAATACGGAACCGTTCCGTATTTTACTGAACGGGTGGCAACCATAAGTCTAAATATTGCTGTTACATTGCACAACCTTCAATGTTATGTCATAATTATGTAAAATTCTGGCAAATGAATTACGGTCTTTGTTAGGAAGAAATGGTCTTCACACAGTTCGCAACGAACCAAACTGCTGTATATGCCCGGACTCTGCTTACAATGAACGCAAGAGAAGTGACAATTTCAGGCAACGCATTGATTATATGCAACACAGGACAAGCTAATTAAACTAGTAATATCGTCAACCATGTGTAGTTAACTAGTGATTATGTTAAGATAGATTTTTAAAAACATTTTATATAAGATAAGTTTAAATGCAAGCTAGTAACTTACCACAGCTCCTTGCTGCCTGCACTTGCATAACAGGTGGTCAGCCTGCCACGCAGTCTCCTCGTGGATTGCAATATAATTGGCCATAATCGGCATCCAAAAACGCTGATTACCGATTGTTATGAAAACTTGAAATCGGCCCGAATTATAATCGGCCATTTCGATTAATCGGTCGACACTGTCATTGATTTATTTAGAATTCAAAGCACACTTAACCAGCATGGCTACCACAGCGATACGCCACCCCATCTGGTTTGTGCTTAGTGGGACTATAATTTGTTTTTCAACAAAACAATAACCCAACACATCTCCAGGCAGTGGAAGGGCTATCTGACCAAGAAGGAGAGTGATGGAGTGCTGCATCAGATGACCTGGCCTCCCCCAACCTCAACCCAATTGAGATGGTTTGGAATTAGTTGGACCGCAGATTAAAGGAAAAGCAGCCAACAAGTGCTCAGCATATGTGGGAACTCCTTCAAGACTGTTGGAAAAGCATTCCAGGTGAAGCTGGTTGAGAGAATACCAAGAGTGTGCTAAGCTGTCATCAAGGCAACGGGTGGTTTTTTAGAAGAATCTAAAATATTTTAACACTTTTTGGTTACGACTTGATTCCATGTGTTATTTCATAGTTTTGATGTCTTCACTATCATTCTACAATGTAGGAAATAGTCATTAGATTATTGCTGACTGTTTGACATGCAGTGTCTTTTACCTTTAATTGTACAAAAAAATATATATTGCGAATCTCCATATCGCCCAGCCCTATTCTGACCTGTATTTTTGAACAGTGTTTCATCTTGTCCTCCTGTGGGATGGTATTCGTGACAACCACAGCCTCAAAACAGGCATTGTTAATGCGGGTGATGGCAGGGCCTGAAAAGATCCCATGGGTCAGGATAGCGTAGACCTTTGTAGCTCCAGCAGAGACGAGCCTGGATGTCCAGAAGGAAAAAAAGACAAACAAAAAAGGAAACTAAAATAGGTTGAATTCACCCCTTTTTGTTTGTAAACAACCTTGCTATCCAATTTATATTTTCAGAGACTGTTCCCTAAACAAATGTAATAGTTTGTCAGTATCGGTTGTACATTTAAAGATTGAATATTCAGTCTCTGCTCTGTAAAGATCTATGCAGCTAAAACACAGTAGTGACTCACTTATCTGCAGCATGGCAGATGGTGCCGCAGGTGTCTGCCATGTCATCAACCAAGATGGCCACTCTGTCCTTCACGTCCCCCACCAGGACCATGCGGTCCACCTCATTAGCCTTCTTTCGCTCTTTGTGGATGAGAGCGAAGTCCACATTCAGCCTGTCTGCTATAGAGGTGACCCTGCAAGGGGAATCCACAGATTGGTGAGGTTATGGTACTACAGATGATGTCAATTATTCCACAAAGTTACATCACATTACAATTAACATAGAATTATAAACCAGTTTCTTACTATATGATAAATTGCAAATTACAAACACATGCATTGATGAGTATCAAAAAGATTGTTGTAATAATGAACGAGGTGAAAGTAACAAACACGTTAATGAATTGATCCACAATCATCCTTTCAACATACTGATATTTCTAACAACTAAAATCTGTCCCTTTGAATTGATGAAGCATCTGTAGGCCCATTGGTACCTGCTTACCTTTTTGCTCCTCCGGCATCAGGAGACACAATGGTGCAATTCTTCCACTCATTGATGTTCTCTTTTATCCATTTCAGCACAGCTGGCTCAGCGTAAAGATTGTCCACAGGGATATCAAAGAACCCCTTCAGAGGCGTACAGAGAGCAAAATCATGATAAGATACAGGATCATTAGTCAGTGTCCTCAAACTTGCTTACTTGCAACAGCTTTTTGGAGAAAATGTAATGTGGCTCATTATAGTATGTAACACAAGTATAGTCTAATGAATAGTTTGTACATCTTACTTGTGAATCCTACACCAGTGACTGCAATATACTGATGGAATGAGACAACTAATGTGCCAGATTGCTCACCTGTATCTGCGAGGCATGCAGGTCCATGGTGATAATGTGATTGGCTCCTGACACTGACAACATGTTGGCCACCAGCTTTGCAGAGATGGGTGCCCGACTCTGTGAAGAAGAACATTGTTAACCTCTATGCTTATACAATGCCTGAAGGACCATTGAGCCGCTGTAATTCTATATTTTTTTAAATATTAAAAAGGAGGAATACCCATCTCCTTTCTGAATTAGCTTTGTCAGTAGGGTTGAAAAGGGTCGGAAACTTTCCGGTAAATTTCTCATGGGGAAGTTAAGCACTGGAATTCTGGAAATGTTGCTTAAATTCATCAAAATAATTAGCTTATAACAGTGAACCATTTTTTTGTGCAGCACACAAGTTAATTATAGGTCTTGTGGCATATTTTGGTTAAACTATCCCCAATTCAATGGAATTGTAACCCTCTGCATGCACAGTGCACTCTTCCATCACATGTACAGCTGATTCTCAAGATCTTGCACACTAATGAGATGCTATTTAGCCCACACTACTACACTGTCTGAGCCAAGGACTTACATGCTTTCTGGTCAGTTTTGATTACAATACTGGGTGGGGTGAATATATTTTATATCACATTTTTTGTTAACAAGTAAATAGTAGCCTACAGCAAAGTGTTAAAATAATTTCTAACTTGCTCATTTTTGCTAGTTAGTTTTTTCTACCATGGTTTTAGCTTGCTTGAGCCTGCTAACTGAAGTGTTAATTCACCTGTTTCCATACATGCTTCATTCAAAAAAATATATCTTAGAAAGGAGTTGTTTAATCTAACTGCTAAACTATTTCTGTACATCGAGTTATATTATTACTTTTTTGCTCATTTTTTTCCTAATCTTTACAGGAAAATGCCACAGGCACTATCTGATGTGTGGAGACTTTTCACTGCAGCTAATGTAGAAGGAAAAGCTGTGTACATTTGCAAATACTGAGCCAAATCATATGTGAAGAATGCAACAAAAGATGCAGAATCATCTGGCCATGTGCATAAAGTTCCCTCAGCTCTCACAACAAGCAACCTCTGACAAGAGTCCCTCAACTTCTATTTGAAGTGAAAATTATAAATCAGACACCGTATCGATAACAACAGCTCATGGTCTTCCTGGAATCAGAAGTTTTTTGGACTGGAGGAATGGAGGAACGTAGTCAGAAATGCTGATGAATGTCTTGTTCGAGCTGCGTATGCAACTGGTTCACCTCTGATGCTCACAGGCAATGTGTATTGGAAGAGATTTCTGAATGTTCTTCACCCAGCATACACCCCTCCAACCAGACATGCTTTATCTACTCATTTTCTGGATGCAGAGTTAAAGTGAAGGTCAAGCAAATCATAGAGAAAGCAGACTGTTTTGCAATCATCTCTGATGGGTGGTCAAATGTTCGTGGGGAAGGAATAATTAACTACAATAATTAAATGTTTGACAGTCTCCCGGAGGGGAAGGAGTCTCTCCAAGAAATGGCCATATCACAGTCTGCCATCAAGAAGACCCTCCTGGATGATGTATTTTGGGAGAGAGTGGTAAGCAACCTGAAACCTATAGCAGTTAGCCATTGAACAGATTGAGGGAGACAATGCTATACTGTCTGATGTTCAGACTCTGCTTGCAGATGTAAGAGAATAAATCCATACTGCCCTGCCCACTTCACTGTTGCTCCAAGCAGAGGAAACTGCAGTTCTGAGATACATCAAAAAGCGTGAAGACTTCTGCCTGAAGCCCATACACGCCGCAACGTACATGTTGGACCCCAAGTATGCTGGCAAGAGCATCCTGTCTGGTGCAAGGATCAACAAGGCCTATGGTGTCATCACTACTGTGTCTCTCCACCTTGGCCTGGATGAGGGCAAGGTTCTTGGCAGTCTGGCGAAGTACACTTCCAAGCAAGGGCTTTTGGATGGAGATGCAATATAGCAGTCGTGCCAACATATCTCATCAGCCACCTGGTGGAAGGGACTTTGTGGATCGGAGGCTCTTCCCCTGTTGCCTCCATCATCCTCCAAATCACACCAACATCAGCCGCCTCAGAGCGCAACTGGTTCTTGTTTGGGAACACACACACACCAAAGCACACACCTGGTTGACCAATACAAGGATAGAAAAATTGGTAGCCATCCAGGAAAATTTGAGCCAGATAATGAGCCATTCTCAAAAAGGTTGGAAAGTGACAGTGAAGATGAGGCCTCAGAGTCTGATGTTCAAGAGTTGGACATTGAGGAGGTCCAGGGAGAAGACATGGAAGCCTCAGAGGAAGACAGTAAAAACTAAAGCTTTGGTTTTCATTTTACAGATACACATTGAAAACGTTCTTGGGAGATGCGATGAATCATTTGAGTCATTGGGATCATTCAATATTCCCTTTCTTTTGACGTTCTGTGAAATCATCCCATGTGAAGAGTCAACTCATTTAAAGTTCAATTCATAGCATTTTTTTTCTATTGGAAGGATTTAATCATTTGCAATTGTCTACTTATGATAAACCTTTTACCTTATGTTTCCATATAATAATGGTAAATGTATGCAATGCAAGACACCTAAATGGTATTAATTTGCATATATTTCCATTAATTCCCATAAAAAGTTTCCACCTCAATATTCCCCAAAATGTGCAACCCTAGTTAGTCCATTCAACCAAAGTGGTTCGGCCAACAGGGCATTTTTGAAAAGCAGTCAAATATTTGCTGAGATCAATCAAATCACTCACCGATTGATATTGATAGTGCAGAGCAGCGGTTCCCAAACTAGGGGTTACGAGCCCCATTTGCGGTCTCCTGATATTAAAAATGGGGTCGCGGGAGAATTTCATTCCCACTGAATTGCTAGGCCCGCTACGCTATGAAACCACACACTATTGCAGAGACGTTCATGTCACAGGACGCAATTGATATAGTGAAAACAATGTGTTGGGAGGCAGAGGTGCAGAAACTCACATCAATACCTTTGTCAGATAACACTGTTAAACTAAGAATTAATGCTATTGCTAGCAATCAAAAGAAAACTGACTGAATGACAAACTCCCCAGCTTATGCTCTCCAAATGGACATTAGCTGTGAGGGCCGAGATGCCCATGTACTGACTTTTGTTCGCTACACACGTCAGGGAATGCTATTTACCAGGACCGATTGCTCGGTCTCACGATTCAAGAGCATAAAACGGCAGAGGAGATGTTCAGTGTGCTGCGTGGCCATATTGACAAAAAACAAATTCCATGGGCTCAAACGGTGGACTTTTGCACAGATGGTGCTCAATCTATTGGGGGCAGGGCAAGCCTCTGCACTCTAGTTATGAATGTCTCCCTCTCCCATATGGATATACTGAGAGCAACTGGCGGCAAAAGAGCTGAGCACAGAACATTGAGATAAATTGCAGCAGGTAACTTTGATTGTAAACTACATCCACTGCACACACACCTGTTTGCAAAACTATGTGGAGATATGGGATCAGAGCATGACAATGTTCAATTTCACACCAAGGCGTGGCAGTTATCGAGAGGGAGTGTTGGAAAGATTTTTTCGCATTGAGAGATGAACTGTTGTCATGTAACAGACATATTTGGGAAACTGAACGCAAGCACGGAGGGGAAATACAAAAACATTTTACAGATGAGTGAATCAGTGGATTCAGAGGATAGAATTCTTATTGGAGAGTCTTTCCAAAGTGAACCATGACACCTTTCCTCAGCTGTGCATGTTTCTAACAGAAAACAGAATCAGTAAGTGTCCCACACGAGTGATGGCTGCTCACCTCCAACACTTGGAAGAGCACTTTCTGACCTACTTCCCAATCCTGACTCAGTTGACATGCCGGTAAGTGAAATCAAACAGCTGATCAAGCAGTCATGTGACCGAATGCTGCAGACAACGGAGGCGTTTTTGTTCCCGACTCAAAGGGAATAACCTGCAGTCTCCCTCTAAGCATTACAACTCATGGTACCCTTCGCCAGCTCATATCTGTGTGAAGCTGGATTCAGTGATCTTGTCTGCATTAAAACCAAATATAGATCCAGGTTGGATGTGACAGCAGAGTTTAGGTGCGCACTTTTGACCACACGCCCTGACGCGACATGCACACCCATCTCATTAGTGGCAGTGAGAAGAGACATCAGACTAATTTGCAAATGACTGTCATAGCCCCATATTAAAAGTATGTGATAAGTTGAGAAGACAATCAGAAATAGTATTAGAATGTTTTTCAATTGACTGCCATAGCCCCAAATAAAATAAAAAGTTAACATTGGCAGTTAATTACAACAACAAAAATGTCCACATGGTTGGGTCCGTGAGAATTTTTAGACATCAAAATGGGGTCGTGGGCCAAAAAAAGTTTGGGAACCCCTGGTGTAGTGTGTTGGTGCTGTGAATAAAGAACAAACGATTTAAGTTTCCCTCACCCCCACCTTGTCCTTCTTGTCTTGTCTTGCATATGGGAAACAGGGGATGACAGCCGTGACTCGTGAGGCAGAGGCAATCTTACAGGCATTGATCATGATGAGGAGCTCCATTAAGTTATCGTTAATCTCACCACAACCACTCTGGACAATGTAGACATCCTCTCCTCTGACACTCTCCCCAATCTCCACGCTGCAGGAGTAAATCATGTGGTGTCAGACAGTAGACTATACATGGTGACAGGTCCACAACAGGTAGAGAACAATAAGATCATAGAATCATGGGCTTCCAGGTCAATGGATACAACGCAACGAATGAATGTTCTGTATATTCACAGTTATACATTTCTGCACTACCAACTATTCTGTGATCTAACATTATACCAACAACATAACTTGAAAAAGAAACAGAGAATATTGAAGAACCCTATGGATGTCAACACTCAGGATGAGGGCTATTATTACAAACCTCCAGGTAAACAATATTCTTAAGCTTTTCACATGTCAAAGGCACCTGCTACTTATACCCTGCAACAAGCAAGCAAGTCCCATGTCTACTGTCAAACAGGATCATTTTACAACACTAGTAAAAACACAGTACAACTCAGAAGTACTAATATGGTAATATGAAAATAATTTAAATTAGTTTGATAAGACTGAACTCCTGTGATGGATGGAAAATAATTTGTTGCAACTGAGTACATCACCTACCAACTTCACCTACTGCTAGAGGGTCAGTGTGAGTGCTAGCATCAAAAGGTTGTAGAGTAATACAATTATAAGCTTTTAGCCTGACAAATTGGCTAGAAGTCAATTAAGCAAAAAAAGATTTCCACTACTTGGAGGATGTAAAATTAGCTAGCCAAATGCCGCTTTCAAAACAACTGGGACCTCGGAAATCTACGACTTCAGAGCATTCAAGACAACTGGAACTCGGAAAACTGGGGGGGGGGGGGGGGGGGGGGGGGGGGGGTCGTTTAAAGGTCATTCAAATCGGAAATTCTGGTCTCTTGCCGTGTTCAAAACTGGGAACTCTGATATCTCAGAGTGCGTTCAACACTGGGAACTCAGAAAAAAACGATTTTAACGTTCATCCAACTCGGAAACTATTTGCAGAGCTCTGCATTTCCGACATGAAGATCACTGACGTCATGATTTGACCTCGTATTTTTCTGAGTTTACAGTTGTTTTGAACGTGGCATCTTTCTAGAGTTCCTACTTTCCGTCCTGAAGTACGAGTTCACAGTTGTCTTGAAACACCAACAGTCAACCTGAATAAAGGTGATGATGCCATGATCTCGTGCAGCGTTCAAGTAGTAGTCGGAACAACAACAAAAAACAACTCGGAAATGTCAGTAACTGGCTGTAGTTATACACGATCTGCAAGTTAACAAACCATACATTTCTGAGTTCCGAATAGCACGTGAACGCGGCATCCATGCAGAAGTAGCGCATACTATTCACACGTGAGGGACAATTAATGGTATGTGATTCACTGTGAATGGTATAATGGGAGAAGGTTAACTAGCCATTTATACATGTAAAGGGCCACGAAGGGGTTTCCACTAGATAGCAGCCACAACGTCAAAATCGGCTATATCGTAAAAATGACATCGTAAAATGTTAACATTTGCCGTTTGGTCTTAATGTAAGGTTAGGCATAAAGTTAAGTTTAGTTTTGAAATCACATTTGATTATGTATTTTAGAAATAGGCGGGGTTTGACATTGTGGCAACAAGTGACGATCCCATGAAAGGTCATTGAAATGACATCCCACGACTACAATCCAAACGGTTTTTGGGAGTTGAAGTTCGAGGCCTCCTTCCCTTACCCGGTCTCATTTGATGGTAAATATAAAATTGCCAACACAACTAGTTAACTAGATACAAACCTGTACCAGTAGTAGATGCCAACCGCCGTTAAACTCCAAATCACGGTTTGTGGTAAACTAATCTTAGCTACTATAGCTAGCAACAACGACCACTCACTCGCACTTTCAATTGGCCATGTGGGCTAACTTTAAACTCACCGTTATCTGACGTTGGCAAACAATTACTACAAAATTCACACATTTGTCAAAAATAACTAACGTTTGCTTGCAATATAACTGGTATCCGGTAAAATCTCAATTGCTTAAACACAACCTACCATGTCTCCTGATTGCTGAATTTTTTAGTCACAACCTTCCCCAGTTCAAGTCCCAGGCGGTCCGCAATTTTCTGGCCAAGGTCCGGATGAGAGCTGCCGCTGAATATCTTTATGTTAGGCATTTTGGACCTACGAGGGATACGATTGAAGTAGCCAAACACCCGTAATTACATAAATACACGGCTAACAAGAAAAAACATACATAAATGCTAGCTAGATTATCTTTAGCTAACCCACCAACAGCCAAGGAGGAGCGCCTGGTATGGTGAATGATATTTTTTTTGTCTATAGGTTGGCTACTATACGGTGCCCAAATTGATGACGGGGAAAGCTTGTGTGGTGAGAACTCGATCGGTTGAAATACGATAGGAGCGTTTACTTCTGAGAGCGCTCCGTAAACCACGCCCCAGTGGACAGAGCTAAGCATGTTGCACAGGGACACGTTTTATAGCCTGTAATTTTGCTATGGGTCCGCGGTGGTTCTGTGTAGACTAGTTATGCTAGTATATTTGAGACCAATGTATTGCAGTTCATTTCGTTTCTGATTTAAGTAAAATATATTTGAGTAGTAGTCCTAAATAGGGAAACAACGAGTCCCAAACAGTTCGCAACAGAACATACCAGAGGGGGCATCGTTTACTACCAACATTATTGGGATCATTTGGTTACAACCTGTGTTTGGAATACATTAGAAATACAAATAAAGATGTAATTAAATTTGCTTTGAAATGACGGGCCTGGCTGAGAATAACATTCCGTTTTCTGCCTGAGTGTGGCGCTGTTAACAGCAATTTTTTAAAGTCCATAATTAACCTATACTCTGCATCCATTGTCTTACATACTACTGCAACAACTTGTCAGTTATTTGCCCTTTTATAGAATACCCTTTTTTGTATCTTTACTAATGACTCAAAGTTGTGTCAGCATTAACATTGGCTGCATATCCCTTGTCCTTCTCCCTAAGTGTGGACTTGCACATTTCTTCTCATCTCAGGGATTTAATAATGGTATAAAGTATCTCAAGCCAATACTTACACCTGTCCAATGCTTGGATATCCACGAGGAGAAGGATAGACAATTGATATGCAGCCATTGACTTCATGTGGCTTCATCAACAGATGGACTGGACTGTGTCCCAAATGGCACCCTATTCCCTATACATAGTGCACTCATTTTTTTCAAGGGCCATAGGGCTGTGGTCAAACGGAGTGCATTATACAGGGAAAAGGATGCCCATTGGGATGCATTGAACCTGTTGAGTCCAACCCTACCTATAGGAAACCATTTCTCCATCCCATTCCCCCAATTAAGCAAATGAGGGGGAGAGGCTGCTACTATAAGTGATGTAGTAAATTACTTTTCCTGTCAATGACTTTGATTGATAAAATTCCATTATTGTGTTCGTGTGTGTCCCTTTTGAAGGTTTAATAAAACATTCTGTTAGAGCTGATATAGACATATGTATAAAAGACAGAACATTCAGAGCACCGTGTGTGTAAATATATGAATGTATATGTTGAAATATTAGGTACGTACCTTTTCTGATTTATATTTACCTGATTGAGATATATTCCTTTTGTTAATAGTGTAACTTAGATTTTGTCTCCCCCTTTTCCCATTCATTGTACTGTGGTAAGTGTGTTAGTGATAGGATAAAAGCAGGAAGTTGGGCCTTCATGGGTGTGGAGTTCCAGCTAGACACTGGAGCGGTATAGGCTTTTGACCATACATATCTACATATATATTCAAGACTGAACAGTCATGAACCAATGAGATGAATTAGTTGCTTTGCAGTTGTTGCCATTCAGCCCCATCTAGCCTTGATATGGAGTAACTGATAACTGACTAAATACTTCAGTCTTAGGAAGTCATTGGAGAAAGATGTCACACTTCCAGTTTGTTGACATCTAGTGGAAGGCATAGGAACTGCAATTTGAGTCCTAAGTCAATGGATACTGTAATGGCATTGAATAGAAAACTACAACAACAACAATCCTACTTCCTGAATGGATTCTTCTCAGGTTTTTGCCTGCCAAATCAGTTCTGTTATACTCACAGACATTATTTTAACAGTTTTTGAAACTTTAGAGTGTTTTCTATCCAAATCTACTAATTATATGCATACCCTATCTTCTGGGCCTGAGTAGAAGGCAGTATAATATGGGCATGCTTTTCATCCAAAATTTCAAATGCTGCCCCCTACCCTAGAGAAGTTAACAGAAAAAACGAACCTAGTGTTTATTCGCATTGCTGCGCTAGTATTGTAACTGACATGTTTCATCCCCTCTTGACTGAGGTAGATGAATAACCTACACTAGTGAGTAGCTACCACAGCCAGGTCAGCTCTAGCCTTGTCAGATATGTAGCGTTAAAGAGAGCTGGCCAAAAGTTGGCTCATTAGATCTTGTTTTTGCATCGATCAAACTAGATCTGAATCAAACGGTGAAAAACCATCGGCCAAACGATTGAAGATTGATATTCTGGCGTTTTTTCAGTGCAATGAGAGTTCTATTAGTCAGTATGTCAATGTAACATTATTGATCTGTCAGTTTACCTAGCTAATTCCCTACTTTTCCCACTGACACAATAATAAACAGCTCTAAAGTGTTACAGGCTTCAGTGTCATGGTGCACAGTAGAGGTCTGTACTGGACCGATTTCTTCATCCCTCCTACTCCCACCTGCAAGGACTGGTCCCAACTGCATTCCTGCAATGTTATTTTAGGCGTATGTGACGCAGCTCACTTGCCAGCCATGGTCCCAGCTTTTTTGCGCCCTATAGGCAAATACAAATCCGCAAAGATAACTTAAGAAATAGGTTAAATTACCAGAGATTCTCACATGGCCCTTACATTGTATTACAGGGCTATATCTGCCAATATGCTAGATGTGCAGATTGAAGAGAGCAGAGTTGGAGAGACTTGCACTTTCTATATTTATAGCCTACTTTTTAGAAGTGGGAAGATTTTCAGAAATATGGGTAATCAATATTTAGGCCTATTTCTAGGCAATGTAGTAGACTATATCATAATCATAGGCCTATTTAGGAAGTACATTTTCTTGGAAAGATAAAACTGTCCCGTGCTTCTCAGCCCATGTATACATAGGCTAGCCTACTCTATTTAATTGAGACCACACGCGCACCTGATGTCGCAGGTATGGCTACTTAACTGGAGGCAGCAAGAAGTTGGTTGAGCGCCCTCCACTTCTTTTCATGATCAATATTTATTTACAGACACATATTCAAGTTAACTGCCAAGTGATTCTCTGCCCATGTAAGCAGCCTACTCTATTTCAATGAGACCACACATACTAGGCGAAATTGAACTCTCACGCCCAACTAGGAGAGGTAGGCTACTTAAAGTGATGCAGCGAATTGTGAAAAATGCGAAACATATGTGTTTTTAATACAATAGGTAATCTAACGCATACAAAGCAGAAAGAGGACCATTTCAAAAATAATCTGTGGGACAACAAAAATATTGTAATCCCAAAATCATCAGTCTGACCCCTGCTCCCAGCATGAAACAGTCTGGGATCTGAGAATAATGGTTGTTTCAATTATTGAACCATTGATTCTATTATTGGATAATATAATGTATAAATGTACACCAAGTTAATTATTTGTCATGTCTCATTTTAGGAGGATCAGATGGTGACAGTGGTCTCAGAGTCAGGCAGCCAGGGAAGACCAGTCTGACAGGTGAGGTGAATTTTTGAAAATACAACACTTTATTCCTGCCAGATGCTATTTTAAGGCAGTCTGAAGGTTTGTCAAAGTTGATTTCCAAATTGTATCAAGGGTTGAGACGCAGCTTCAGACACAATCGTTAGGCAAGTGTAATTTCAGTGTAGGAAAGGATGTAACAGCGTCTGTTCCACCAGTAAGTACAGATAGTAACGTTAGTACAAATCCCCTAGCACGGTCCCCACAGCCGGACAACTTTCTCATGGCTTCTGGAGGGAAATGCTGTAGGAATGCTCAACCGGTGTCGCTCATTCAGCCGACAGAAACTTTCAACCGGTTTTCCCCGTTAAAAGCGAGTCGGAGTCTGAGGCCGAGCCTTCTCTGGTCTCTACTCCTCCTGTTACGGGGTCTGAGATGCCGAAGCTTCCCACCATTAGCTCTGACAAATTGAAAACCCTAGTCATTGGTGACTCCATTACCCGCAGTATTAGACTTAAAACGAATCATCCAGCGATCATACACTGTTTACCAGGGGGCAAGGCTACCGACGTTAAGGCTAATATGAAGATGGTGTTGGCTAAAGCTAAAACTGGTGAGTGTAGAGAGTAGAGATATTGTTATCCACGTCGGCACCAACGATGTTAGGATGAAACAGGCAGAGGTCACCAAGCGCAACATAGCTCCAGCCTGTAAATCAGCTAGAAAGATGTGTCGGCATCAAGTAATTGTCTCTGGCCCCCTCCCAGTTAGGGGGAGCGATGAGCTCTACATCAGAGTCTCATTCGCTGGTTGAGAACTGTTTTCTGCCCCTCCCAAAAGATAGAATTTGTAGATAATTGGCCCTCTTTCTGGGACTCACCAAGCCTCGCTTGTTGAGGAGTGACGGACTCCATCCTAGCTGGAGGGGTGCTCTCATTTTATCTACCAACATAGACAGGGCTCTAGCTCCACAATGAAATAGGTTGCAGGCCAGGCTGCAGGCTGTTAGCCAGCCTGCCAGTTTAGTGGAGTCTGCCACTAGCACAGTCAGTGTAGTCAGCTCAGCTATCCCCATTGAGACTGTGTCTGTGCCTCGACCTAGGTTGGGCAAAACTAAACACGGCGGTGTTCGCCTTAGCAATCTTACTAGGATAAAGACCTCCCCCATTCCTGCCATTATTGAAAGAGATCGTGAAATAGGGCTACTTAATGTTAGATCCCTCACTTCAAAGGCAGTTATAGTCAATGAACGAATCACTGATCATAATCTTGATGTGATTGGCCTGACTGAAACATGGCTTAAGCCTGATGAATTTACTGTGTTAAATGAGGCCTCACCTCCTGGTTACACTAGTGACCATATCCCCCGGGTTAGGTAGCAAAATTTTAAATGTTTTTGTTCCCCCGTGCATCCCGCAAAGGCGGAGGTGTTGCTAACATTTACGATAGCAAATTTCAATTTACAAAAAAAAAATGACGTTTTCGTCTTTTGAGCTTCTAGTCATGAAATCTATGCAACCTACTCAATCACTACTCAATCATCATCATTACTTTAAGACATGAAGGTTAGTCAAAAGGAAAATGGCAAGAACTTTGAAAGGCCTTCATGGTTGAATTGCTGCAAAGAAACCACTACTAAAGGACACCAATAATAAGAAGAGACTTGCTTGGGCCAAGAAACACGAGCAGTGGACATTAGACCGGCGGAAATCTTTCCTTTGGTCTGGAGTCCAAATTGGAGATTTTTGGTTCCAACCGCCGTGTCTTTGTGAGACGCAGAGTAGGTGAACGGATGATCTCCACATGTGTGGTTTCTACCATGAAGCATGGAGGAAGAGGTGTGATGTGGTGGGGGTGCTTTGCTGGTGACACGGTCAGTGATTTATTTAGAATTCAAGGCACACACCAGCATGGCTACCACAGAATTCTGCAGCGATACGCAGTGGTGGAAAAAATATTAAATTGTCATACTTGTGTTAAAGTAAAGATACCTTAATCTAAAATTACTCAAGTAAAAGTGAAAGTCACCTTGTAAAATACTACTTGAGTAAAAGTCTAAAAGTATTTGGTTTTAAATATACTTAAGCATCAAAAGTAAATGTGACAATGGTCCAACCGCCTTGATTCAGGGTTAGGTAGCAAAATTTGAAATGTTTTTGTTCCCCCGTGCATCCCGCAAAGGCGGAGGTGTTGCTAACATTTACGATAGCAAATTTCAATTTACAAAAAAAAAATGACGTTTTCGTCTTTTGAGCTTCTAGTCATGAAATCTATGCAACCTACTCAATCACTTTTTATAGCTACTGTTTACAGGCCTCCTGGGCCATATACAGCGTTCCTCATTGAGTTCCCTGAATTCCTATTGGACCTTGTAGTCATAGCAGATAATATTCTCATTTTTGGTGACTTTAATATTCACATGGAAAAGTCCACAGACACACTCCAAAAGGCTTTCGGAGCCATCATCGACTCAGTGGGTTTTGTCCAACATGTCTCTGGACCTACTCACTGTCACAGTCATACTCTGGACCTAGTTTTGTCCCATGGAATAAATGTTGTGGATCTTAATGTTTTTCCTCATAATCCTGGACTATCGGACCACCATTTTATTACGTTTGCAATTGCAACAAATAATCTGTTTAGACCCCAACCAAGGAGCATCAAAAGTTGTGCTATAAATTCACAGACAACACAAAGATTCCTTGATGCCCTTCCAGACTCCCTCTGCCTACCCAAGGACGTCAGAGGACAAAAATCAGTTAACCACCTAACTGAGGAACTCAATTTAACCTTGCGCAATACCCTAGATGCAGTTGCACCCCTAAAAACTAAAAACATTTCTCATAAGAAATGAGTTACATTTTCTACATTGTAGAATAATAGTGAAGACATCAAACTATGAAATAGCACATATGAAATCTTGTAGTAACCAAAAAAGTGCTAAATAAATCAAAATCTATTTTATTTTTGAGATTCTTAAAAGTAGCCACCCTATGCCCTGATAACAGCTTTATACACTCTTAGCATTCTCTTAACCAGCTTCATGAGGTAGTCACCTGAAATGCATTTCAATTAACAGGTGTGCCTTGTTAAAAGTTAATTTGTGGAATTCCTTTCCTTCTTAATGTGTTTGATCCAATCAGTTGTGTTGTGACAAGGTAGAGGTGGTATACAGAAGATAGCCCTATTTGGTAAAAGACCAAGTCCATATTATGGCAAGAACAGCTCAAATAAGCAGAGTGAAATGACAGTCCATCATTACTTTAAGACATGAAGGTCAGTCAAAAGGAAAATGGCAAGAACTTTGAAAGGCCTTCATGGTTGAATTGCTGCAAAGAAACCACTACTAAAGGACACCAATAATAAGAAGAGACTTGCTTGGGCCAAGAAACACGAGCAGTGGACATTAGACCGGCGGAAATCTTTCCTTTGGTCTGGAGTCCAAATTGGAGATTTTTGGTTCCAACCGCCGTGTCTTTGTGAGACGCAGAGTAGGTGAACGGATGATCTCCACATGTGTGGTTTCTACCATGAAGCATGGAGGAAGAGGTGTGATGTGGTGGGGGTGCTTTGCTGGTGACACGGTCAGTGATTTATTTAGAATTCAAGGCACACACCAGCATGGCTACCACAGAATTCTGCAGCGATACGCAGTGGTGGAAAAAATATTAAATTGTCATACTTGTGTTAAAGTAAAGATACCTTAATCTAAAATTACTCAAGTAAAAGTGAAAGTCACCTTGTAAAATACTACTTGAGTAAAAGTCTAAAAGTATTTGGTTTTAAATATACTTAAGCATCAAAAGTAAATGTGACAATGGTCCAACCGCCTTGATTCAGGGTTAGGTAGCAAAATTTGAAATGTTTTTTTTTTTTTATGTTGGATAAAAGCAGAGACACAGAGCTACAAAATTGTATTTCATACACTGCATTTGAGGAACAATCGGAAAGTAATTCTGCTTTGAAAGTTGATAAACTTGTAACCTAACTTTTGAGAAAATGGCTTTTGAATGTTTTGGACCAACTGGAGAGCTTCTTAAGCTTTAGCCCAACCCATCTCTTCAAGGGTTGATCTGAGCGTTCTGTACCAGCAACAGCAGTCAAGCACCCAGTCTAACTAGTCTCAACGTCAACAGTGAAGATTCGACTCCAGGATGCTGACCTTCTAGGCAAAGCTGCAAAGAAAAAGCCATATCTCAGACTGGCAAATAAAAAGAAAAGATTAAGTAAGATGGGCAAAATAACACAGACACTGGACAGAGTAACTCTGCCTAGAAGGCCAGCATCCCGAAGTCGCCTCTTCACTGTTGACATTGAGACTGATGTTTTGCGGGTACTATTTAATGAAGCTGCCAGTTGAGGACTTGTGAGGCATCTGTTTCTCAAACTAGACACTAATGTACTTGTCCTCTTGCTCAGTTGTGCACCGGGCCTAACACTCCTCTTTCTATTCTGGTTAGGGCCAGTTTGCTCTGTTCTGTGAAGGAAGTAGTACACAGCGTTGTACAAGATCTTTAGTTTCTTGGCAATTTCTCACATGGAATAGCCTTCATTTCTCAGAACAATAATAGACTGACGAGTTTCATAAGAAAGTTGTTTGTTTCTGGCCATTTTGAGCCTGTAATCGAACCCACAAATGCTGATGCTCCAGATACTCAACTACTCTAAAGAAGGCCAGTTTTATTGTTTCTTTAATCAGAACAATCGTTTTCAGCAGTGCTAACAGAATTGCAAAAGGGTTTTCTAATGATCAATTAGCCTTTTAAAATTATAAACTTGAATTAGCTAACACAACGTGCCATTGGAACACAGGTTGCTGATAATGGTTGCTGTTAATGGGCCTCTGTACGCCTATGTAGATATTCAATTAAAATCAGCTGTTTCCAGCTACAATAGTCATTTACAAAATTAACAATGTCTGCACTGTATTTCTGATCAATTTGATGTTATTTTAATGGACATTTTTTTTTGCTTCTCTTTGAAAAACAAAGACATTTCTAAGTGACCCCAAACTTTTGAACGGTAGTGGACATATTACCTCAACTAACCAGTGCCCCCGCACTTTGACTCTGTACGGGTACCCCCTGCATATAGCCTCGCTTGTTATTTTACTGCTGCTGTTTAATTATTTGTTACTTTTATTTTCTATTTTTTACTTAACACTTTTGTAATTTTGTTTACTTCTTAAAGCTTTGTTGGTTAAGGGCTTGTAAGCAAGCATTTCACAGAAAGGTTTACACACCTGTTCAAATGGCTCTCGTGTGAAGTAGTGACCTGCGACATATGCCTTGTTTCCTGAAACGGGTCACAAATGTTATTTCTAAAATATAAAGTACAAGTATAAATCATTTCACATTCATTATATTAAGCAAACCAGATGGCATGATTTTCTTGTTTTTTTAATATACAGATAGCCAAGGGCACACTCCAACACTCAGACATCATTTACAAACATAGCATTTGTGTTTAATGAGTCTGCCAGATAAGAGGCAGTAGGGATGATCAGGGATGTTCTCTTGATGTGTGTGAATTTGACAATTATCCTGAATTATCCAATTATACTTTGTGTGCCAGGGAAAATGTATGGAGTAAAAATAATATTATTTTCTTTAGGAATGTAGTGAAGTAAAAGTTGTCAAAAATAGAAAGAGTAAAGTAAAGTACAAATATCTAAAAATACTACTTAAGTAGTCATATTTTTACTTAAGTACTTTACACCACTGGTGATACGTCATCCCATCTGGTTTGCACTTAGTGGGACTATCATTTGTTTTTCAACAGGACAATGACCCAACACACCTCCAGGCTATGTACGGGCTATTTGACCAATAATGAGAGTGATGGAGTCCTGCATCAGATGATCTGGCCTCCACAGTCGCCCAACCTCAACCCAATTGAGATAGTTTGGGATGAGTTGGACCGCAGAGTGAAGGAAAGCAGCCAACAAGTGCTCAGCATATGTGGGAACTCCTTCAAGACTGTTGGAAAAGCATTCCAGATGAAGCTGGTTGAGAGAATGCCAAGATTGAAGAATCTCACATATAAAATATATTTTGATTTGTTTAACACTTTTTTGTTACTACATGATTCCATATGTGTTATTATATAGTTTTGATGTCTTCACTATTATTATATAATATAGAAAATAGTCCAAATAAAGAAAAACCCATTAATGAGTAGGTGGGTCCAAACTTCTGACTGGTACTGTACATCACGACAAGAGAGACACCATAACACTACATAGAGACCTAAGACAATAACATAATATGGCAGGACCACATGACAACACGGCATGGTAGCAACACAACATGACAACACAGTAGCAACACAACATGGTAGCAGCACAAACATGGTACAAACATTATTAACAGCACGAAGGGCAAAAAGCTAGAGACAACTATACTCAGTAGAGTATCCATGGTCGAGTCTTTGAATGTAGAGGGAGATAAAACTGTCCAGTTTGAGTGTTTTTTGCAGCTTTTTCCAGGCGTTAGCTGCAGCGAACTGAAACGAGGAGCGACCCAGGGATGTGTGTGCTTTGGGGACACTAGAACCGCTAAAGCAGTCATTTTGACTGCTCATGGTTAAACATTTGTATTACTCTGTCATTTTTTAAGTCATGCCCCCCTCCATCCTTAACTTTTCCAAAATAAGTCTATGTAACACACTGTTGGTGTTAGAATCTTAATCTCACAAACAGAACTGGTGATATAACCAGTTTTAGGAGGGCATGTCATTTTATTATGGTTTCCCCCTTTTTTAACCTTTATTTAACTAGGCAAGTCAGTTAAGAACAAATTCTTATTTACAATGATGGCCTACCCAGTTGCCCCTCCTTCTCCCGACAATAGGGCCTGCTCTGCTCCTTCTTCCTACAGTTAAAAGTGCAGTGCTCAGCTGATAATCACCCTGATAATTGCCTCGAAACTGAACATAAACTATAGCAAAACTAATTTCACACATAATAGATAAATAAATACATTCAGTAAATTATGATGGGGAGAATGGGTGAATTGATGAGCGAGGAGAATCAAACAATGCATACCGGTAATTATGTAATCACCAGTTGTGAATGAAGAACAGGGCAGGCCATTCTATTGTATTGATCCATTCTAATTATAATCTTAAAATGTTGTGTACCCTATATCAGTCCAGCAAATCAAAGCAGTCTTATCCGTCTACTCTGGCCTACTTGGGGTACTGTAAGCTTCACAGAGTGTGCATAATTGTAGATGCTGAACGGATTTCAATAGCTGGGGGAAAAAAACTACAAAATCTACATCTGGCAGCAGGCGAGAGTGTCAGAGAATGTGGTGATGAAACTTGTGGAACAAGGGGAGAAATGTCACCATGGACAATTTCTTCACTTCAATGTCATTGGCAAGCAAGTTGCTTTCAAAGAGAACAAGTCTGGCCAAAATAAGGCCAAATAAGGCCATGAACAAAGTGAGACGGAAGCTCACTCCCTCCGCGCAAAATAAGGCACCTGCACAGCCTTTGTACTCCACAACGGTGCTGAAGAATGACAATATTACTCACTAAAACCAATCAAAGGTACGTCAAGGCGTGTCAAGCTGGTGAAAATTTGGAAAATTGTGTGAACTGAAAAGGGATAACAGCTAAATTAAATCCAAATGATGCCATTGCATGGAGATACACACAAGCACGAGCTGACAATAATTTACTATTTTTTTTATTGCGGTCATATCGACACTTATGTTCATTATAATGCCATTATTGCTTTTGTGCGGAGTTTCACTATTCACCTCTCCTTCAACGGAAGAAAACCGTTACAGTACGCTCATCTCTAGGAGACCGAACGCATCTCCTTCCTGAGTGGTATGACGGCTGTGTTGTCCCATGGTGTCTATACTTGCGTACTATTTTTTGCACAAATGAAAGTGGAACCTTCAGGAGTTTGGAAATTGCTCCCAAGGATGAACCAGACTTGTGGAGGTCTACAATTTATTTTCTTAGGTCTTGGCTGATTTCTTTTGATTTTCCCATGATGTCAAGCAAAGAGGCAATGAGTTTGAAGGTAGGCCTTGAAATACATCCACAGGTACACCTCCAATTGACTCAAATGACGTCAATTAGCCTATCAGAAGCTTCTAAAGCCATGACATAATTTTCTGGAATTTCCCAAGCTGTTTAAAGGCACAGTAAACTTAGTGCATGTTAACTTCTGACCCACTGGAATTGTGATACAGTGAATTATTGTCACGCCCTGACCATAGTAAGCTGTTTATTCTCTGTGCTGTTTGGGGCTTGATAGGGACTTGGGTGGGTCATCTAGGTGAAATGTATGTCTATGGTGGCCTGATATGGTTCCCAATCAGAGGCAGCTGTTTATCGTTGTCTCTGATTGGGGATCATATTTAGGTAGCCATTTCCCCATTATTATTCGTGGGATCTTGTCTACAGTTAGTTGCCTGTGTGCACACCAGTAGCTTCACGTTTCGTTTGTACTTTTTTTGTTTGATTGAGTTTCAATTTATTAAAAATATGTGGAACTCTACGCACGCTGCGCCTTGGTCTACTCATTATGACGAACGTGACAGAAGATCCCACCAACAACGGACCAAGCAGCGTGCCCGGGAGATAATTGCATCCCGGTCGATAGAGGAGATTAGGGAGAGAACATCTTGGACTTCGGACGACATTATAACAGGAGTAAAGAGACTGCCATGGAGGCAGGTGGAAACAGCAAAGGAAGGACAGCGACGAAGTCGGGGAGGTAGGCCACAGAAATCCCAATAATGTTTTGGGGGGGGGCACATGGAGCAGTCGGCGGAGCGGAGGAGAAAACCAGAGCCAGTCTGGGAGAAGAAGGAGAATTCGGAGGAGAGAGAAATGGGGGAATTGTTGAGTTGGTGGAGGACGCACGAATTTGGAATAAAGGAATGTGTTGTCATTTGTTGTCACCTGAGTCAGCTCCCCGTACTCGTCCGTACAGTGTACCTTCACAACCCAGTGCGTCTTGTGCCAACTCCTCGCACCCTCCCTCAAGTGCGCTTTCCCAGTCAGGTCCGTCCTGTTCCTGCTCCCCGCACTTGCCCTGAGGTGCGGGGAGCAGGCCGGTGCCACCTGGATAGGTCCCACGTATCAGGTCTCCAGTGCGCCTCCACAGTCCAGTACGTCCTGTGCCTCTTCCCCGCACTCGCCCTTAGGTGCTTGTCATCAGCCCGGTACCACCAGTGTCGGCACCACGCATCAGGCTTCCAGTGCGCCTCCACAGTCCAGAGCTTCCGGCGACAGTTCCCAGTCCAGAGCTTCCGGCAACAGTTCCCAGTCCAGAGCTTCCGGCGACAGTTCCCAATCCAGAGCTTCCAACAACGGTCCACAGTCCGGAACCTCCAGCGACGGTCTACGGTCCGGAACCTCCAGCGACAGTCTACGGTCCGGAACCTCCAGCGACGGTCTGCGGTCCGGAACCTCCAGCGACGGTCTGCGGTCCGGAACCTCCAGCGGCGGTCGGCGGTCCGGAGCCGGCGGTCGGCGGTCCGGAGCCTCCAGTGGCGGTCGGCGGTCCGGAGCCTCCAGCGGCAGTTGGCAAACCGGAGCCTCCAGCGATGGTCTGCAGTTCAGAGTCTTCAGCAGTGGTTCTCAGTCCAGAGCCTCCTGCGACGATCTACGATCTGAATTCTGATATCTTTATGCACCTTCACCGTTGGAGTGAATGGCAGTAGAAGCATAATCCTGATTTTACTTATGCTGGAAAATAAAAGTAAGGCATGTGATATATCAGAAATTGTGTAATGGAATTATTGTCAACCTAAAATAATTTCATATAAATTATAAGTACAGTTTCTACAGGTTTTACACCAATTTTCTGTAGAAATAGCCTCTAAAATATATGTAAACAGACCATAAATGTCTAAATTGTGTTTTCCTGGAAAGCTGTGAATGGTATTATATGATACAATATCAGTACTTGTTGTAGTTAAAACTTGTCTACGTCCTATCTGCAAATGATTTCAGCCAGTTTATGGCTGTAAATTGACTACATTATTTCAATGGAATGTTGGCATATTGACAGTTAATTAGAAACATTTATGGAATCATTCCTCTAAAATTGTCTGGCTGGCTAGCTTTTTTATTATTGATGAAAATTGAATTGAATGACCTCTGAAGGTACATTTAGACGTATCCCAAACAATAAGGGGATTTGCTGAACTTATACTATACTGGAAAAAATCAGTTAACTGATTTTGTCTTAGTTAAAAATAAGTTGTCCTCCAGTAAACTTTTATTAAATATCCAATATCCCCGTCCACGTGGAAATTATATAAGAGTTATGTGAAGAACAATTAGATGATGATCTGATCGCATTCTGTCTCCTGTTAACTTTTTAAACCTTTGATACAAGAGAGAAAGAGACAAGAAAGTAGTGAAGACGACTAGCTTGATTAAGTCTCCTCCTTGTATATCTCACTAGGTCTGGGTTTTTTAGTCTTCAAATATCCACTATTTCTAATGTGTCCATAATATATTTGATGATAGTATGGAGAGTGATTACCTTTACGGTCCATTGAGGTACTTAACACTGTTATAGTCTCCTACCATAATGATTTGACCATTTGTTGCCTGTAAGTTCAATAAATAAATGGGTATAAATATTTTCGAAGAAGTATAGGTCATCCTGATTTGGACCATATAGATTAATGAGCCAAATCTCTTTTTCGTCCACTTTCATATTCAAAAAGATCCACCTTCCTTGCGATTCCTGACTATTTGCACATTCAGATTGACATTTTTGTTAATTAATATCATCATATCTTTTGAGTTCCTGTGTCCATGACAGAAAAATGTTTCACCACCCTATTTCATTTTCCACACAACAGGATGTAGAGTGAGTTTCCTGTAAACAGCATATGTTATATTCCTTTTCTTTTAGCCATGTAAAGACTGATCTTCTTTTTTTATAATCTGCTAAACCGTTACAATTATAAATGGCTATACTTATTTCACCCCTTACCATAACTAGATACTATTCTCAGTCTAAACTGACCATAATTGGTGCTTGTAAAGTTACTGCCATCAGAGGTATTATGACGGTCAAAATTAGAGCTTTCAAATGTCTGATATTTAAAATTCAAGACAGGCTCTAGCAATATTTGTTTTATGTCCTTGCCTGTGAGCCAATGCCACAGATGTTAGAAAATTCAGAAAATATATTACATGTGTAGTAAATCTAAGTAGGTTGATGTGCATGATATTGGATGTGATTTAGTGAGAGTGTGTACGACGTCTGTATAAGAATAAGACTATAATGTGTGCTTCCCAAATAAATAATAACTCTGCCAATTTGCACGGTTGAGTGTCTATGTGTGTAACATGTAGTATAGCCTGAATATAGTTGCATTATAATTACCTTTAACATCAATGAAAACACATCCCAGCATTTCCATAGCAATTAACGTTTCACATGCTCATGAAAGAGACCTTGCATTACTATAGAGATGGCTTCACTACAGTACAAATGTATTCCGTACAATATGTTATTATTCCCCAATGCCCCTATTCTGATATCTTCCCCTTGCTTGTTGTAAACATATCTAAACTTGTAGACAAATACATAACAAAGATAGACAAACAAGAAACATATTAAATTATTAAACAGTTCTCGGGAATAGAGGGAGAGAAGAGAGCGAGATTAGGTGTGTGTGTGCATGTATAAGTTTGTATGTGTAAGCGAGCATGTAATTGAGTACGTGTGTTTTCATATCCACTTCATAGTGCTCAGATATTTTTACAGTTCCCAAACATCCTTTTTTTGTAACCTGAAGTCCCGGTAGAATTTAGTGCAGTCATAGTGTTATGGAGCTCTCTTGGAGTAGCTGTCCATCTATAAAGAGTTTGTCCACAATGAGAAAGGCACGCTCACCTTTCTCCCTCTGTTGCCTCTGTACCGGATACAGTCTCTTAGGACGTTTGTTTATCACCCTTGGAAATTGGTCATTGAGACTGAATTTTGTCCCTTTAAGCTCCCTTCCCCTGCTTTTGATCAGCTCCTTTTGTTGTTAGTGTTCAAATTTTGCGATGATCGGTTGGGGACCCTTGGTCTTGTCGCGTCGATCTCCAAGTCTGTGCACTCGGTGGAAGCCACCTTGTTTACAGTCTCAATAGGAAGTTTCAAGGCGGATTGCATGAATTCTCTGATTGCACCATTTGGATTATTGAATGCATCTTCAGGAATCCCAGAAAAATATAGATTTTCACACATGCTACGACCTTGTATGTCTAGTAGCGACTCCTTCATCACCCTGTTTTCCCTGAGTAGAATCATGGATTTTAACCTTTGCTGTGAGTGCCTTGTTCTCTCCTTGGAGAGTGAGAATTTCACTCTGGCTAAACTCCAAACTCCCCCTCAGCCCTGCTACCTCCTCACACAACTTTTCCAATGTTGCATGGATTCCAGCCAGAGCACTAGCCTCTACCTCAATGGTAAGTAAATTGTCTGTGTCTGTAGATAAATCGTTTTTTCTTTTTTTGTCAGGTTAAAGTTATTTTGTGAGGTAGTCGGATCTTTCCATGATGGAGTATGTTGTTCCTCCGTAGAGTAAAGCTGTTGGTACTTGTCAATTTCCCTCAGGATCTCCTTAGTATCCTGGTCGGCTCTTTACTGCAACCAGTTGTTTACGAAAAGATAACAATGAGTCTTTCCCATGACAACAACAGGTTTCTGTAATACAGCCAGCTAGCACTCGTGGAATCCACGCAAAAACACGTTTGGTCTGTCTGTGTCTTGCTTGTTTGCCAGCTAACTAATGTTAGTGCAATGTCTGGATGTCTACTGGAGCAGCTGGCATGCAACTAGACCATGTGTCAAACTCATTCCATGGAAGATAAGGAGATAGAAAACCCCTCTCAATGTGAAGCCCTTGGCGTAGAAGTGTATTGATCTGCATAGGCCAAAATGCTTTCGCCAGAAGCTGTCTAATCACTAGATTCCAAGTTAAATTATCTATTGTTATCTCTGCATAATCACTTTAAAAGCTCTACCTACATGTACATATTACCTCAATTACCTCAACACCTGTACCCCCAATATATAGCCCTGCTATTGTTATTTACTGCTGCTCTTTAATAATTTGTTATTATTATCTCATACTTTTTTAGGTATTTTCTTAAAACTGCATTGTTGCTTAAGTGCTTGTAGTAAGTAAGCTTTTCACTGTAAGGTCTGCACCTGTTGTATTCGGCGCATGTGACAAATAAAATTTGACTTGAAGACCCTTGTTTGCACATATATCTCCTCCATCCATGCCTCCTAGTGGAAACGTTCTCTATGTGTAAGTCTCTCTTTTCCTTGTGACTTGTCCACCCCTCCTTACCTTGAGGGAAAAGGAAGGATACAACTAGTTGTAGAATGCACCCTGTGTATTTCCATAGCTGTGTTTTGTTTCACCTCCTCCCCAGGTTACATTTAATAAATATTCAGTCGTCTTCCCCTCAGTGGTAGACATTCTTACTCCTCTCACTCAAATACTGAGCATGCTGACCTTGGGTTATGCTGTTACCGTAAACAATAGATACACAACATAATCTTTTTTAATTTGGTTGGAATATTGTTGTTACATGCAACATTCACACACATTCCTATTTATCTGTTATTTAATTAAAATGTGTGCAGCAGTGGATAAGAAAAGTATATGAACATACCTATTGTGCAACGTATAATCCATGCAAACCATGTGTTACAAGACAATACACCAGAATAGTCTGAACTCATTCTCATAAAGAGAAAACGATTGAATGGTGCCATCTGCTGGACTAAGAGCTCTATCAGTTGTACTTCCTTGTGCCAAACCACTAAACATAACATAGGAATAGTTTACGCCATAAAGGATTTTAAAATTGTCTGGCCTACTAATTTATCCAGATAATTCAGACTAAACGGTTTTCACTAAAACTTGATGATAATTAGGCCACTAGTTTGACCGGTCCATGCAAGACTTCTAGAATCTAGAGTAGATTGGTGCGTGGGTAAAATCACTAGGGAAGACAAGCCAGGGGAAAAAAGCCATATTACAACATAAGTGTTGTGATAATTGTGTTGTTTGCTCTATAACCTGTTAATTCTTCTACCTTGTTGCCACCGTGATATATAGGCCTAAGGCCGAGACAATAAGAAAACAGTGGCAGAACAAATTCAACCACATCTTTGTTTCATCACAAAACCAGAGATCAACCTCTGTCTGGTGGAGTCCACAAAGCATATTGCATGTAATAAACAGTTGGTCAATGTGTTTCCAGCACTACTAAACAACTATTGATTTAGAACACCGGAGTTGCTGCAAGTCGCCAAGAAATCAGGAGCTGCCTACACTATTCCAGGATCATTTCAACTTAAACATGTCAACATCATCAAATTACCTATGCTTAATCTAATTCAGTGACAACTAAAATATTCCAAAAACAACAATGTAGTCCAATCAACGTAAACTAAATATCATGTGGCTTTCCATGGTACTGATTTCTGTGTGTGTGTGTGTGTGTGTGTGTGTGTGTGTGTGTGTGTGTGTTTATGTATGTAAGTAGAAAAAACATGTTGACTCACCCTAATGCCATTGCCATCCTCCTCTCTTTCATGGATCAGAATCGCCATTGTAATCATTGGCCAGTACGGAGAATTAAGTAAAACCACAAGTTCAAATCCTTATCTCCATCCATGGCTAATTTAGGACAGGGTCAATTTTAGCTAACTAGCTAGTCACCAGAGGACAACAACAGAACAACATTTCTGTCTATGACTTTTGGCTATTGATGTGATGTGATTGGTGTGAAGCCAAATCCAAACTGGCTTCCCATGACACTTTTTTTTGGTGCACTAGGACCATTCGCAGTTGAGTTCACTCAGTTCGTTGATTGGCTATTATTTTATAAATTTTTCTATAAAGGGAGGCCAAATTCTCACTTGCTTCCCTTGCATTTAATGACCAGACATCATCAGCTAGATGGGCTACACATACAGAAACAGAGGGGAGCTGTTTTGCACGCTCAGATGCTTTCTCCGGTGAGACACATTCAACCTCTTGTGAATTGAAGGAAAATAATGAAACACGAGAGATAAAATATTTTGTTTTTTTTGTGTTTTTGTAAATTTTTGGGGAAGCCATCCATGAATATATGCCACTGGAGTAGATAGATTGTAGTCTCTCTAAACATGTGCCTATTCATCAAAGCAAATATCTGTTAATAAAAATGATATGAAGTAACATGTTTAGCATTTTGTGGAGTCTTGGGAATGAATCTATTTTCAGACATGCAAACACATGCACAGACTACAATAAATATTTTAACATTTCTTGAAATCTTCAAGATGCATGCAACATAAGGACTGTATACATTTTCAGAAAGAGGTTGATACAGTCCCTACATTGAAGAAAATGGAGACCTCATCTGAAAGCAGCAATCAAAAGCTAATTTTTATTTTATATTTATTCCATAAACATTATTACAAAACTCAGCAAGTTACCAATATTACATTGTCACCATACAGGCTTGTCCACAAATATTTAAACCTTTGCAACAGTTACAACAAAACAAAATAATACTAGAATGATTTACATGAAAATCTATAAAACAGCAATAAAATCACAAACATGTCTTTATTTCAGTTTTTCTTTTTGTTTTATCATAATTTTTACACAGTAGCACTACACTCCCACAACAAGATTGGTCTGATTACAAAACTTCCAACAAAATGTTACAACTTTTTTCCCAGTGTTTTACCCTCTTATTTTTTGGAGTTTTTTTGTTGTCGTGTTTGTTATTTTGGTTTTTAAAACCAGAGGCATGTCATTATGCATCCCTTTCACTGCCTGTAAAGGTGAAAAAAGAGTATCCACACTCACAAATACTTCACAGCACTTTCTAAGAAAAATATACACTTAGAAAATATTTTACAAATCGGCACACTGAAAAATATACAAGATTCATCGAGGACGTCAAGAGTTCTTCTGGAATCCCTCTGACAACAACTCTGACGATATTTATAAAGCTCAATATTATTTTCAACAAAAAAAAGGCAAAACATAATTTTAATTAATGTCAAAATCATGGCAGAATTAGGCTACATCAAACATAACAGTATCTAATACATTCATAAATAGGGCACAGAGGATTTCTTCATCCTTTTTTCAATTACCTGTAAATGAATTTGCTTTCAAGCACCTTTCCAAGGCAGCTCAACAGTGGTACATCATATACAACTCTTGTTGGAGAGGAAGTACAGTACATTCAATTGACAATGGGCAGGGATGATATAAGGCAGTCTACTCCACACCACCTGGTGGTGACACTTGTCGTGATCCCACATCTAAATGACTAGCCTGGCAACTTGGAGAAGATGGAGGGGAAGGGGGGTTGCGAGAGACAAGGGTCTTCACAATAAATATTGAGCTAATAATAATAATATACATTTATGTCAATTGACATAAATTGTAGAAATCTAATATAGAGCTCCATGTTGGTGCAGTGGTAGGTGAATGCATGAGATTACATTAATCTGTGTGTTAATCTTGAGTATAGTACAAATGCAAACCTCAAGATTTTGAGCGCTTGGGACTATAAGGTTCTATCTGCAAAAATATGATTCTGAGATAATTGGCTTTAAAGTTCCGAACCCTCATTGGTTTCAATGGTGTCAGGAATTTTTATCTTCTATTCTTTTGAACTTAACAACATGAATTGGTGTATTTACAGTACTATATAGGTAGAGAACATTGAACAGATCAAGGCTATGCCAATAACTACATTTTGACAAAAATGCAGATAGAACCTTGTAGTCCGATGATCTTGATTTAATTAACCCGTTAGAGCATATTTAATCCCCTTCTCTGTATCTCCATGCTGGCTGTTGATTTTGAGTTCAGATGGCAATTATTTCAGAAGAATGTATGAAAGAAAAGACAGTCATTTGCATTTTGGTAAAATGTGTATCACTGTCAGCTGCAGGTGCTTGGCAAACGGAATAGATCCCAAGTGTAAGATCTCTGGAATGTCGACCGGCCACCATAGTCCAGAACCCCCACCGCACAACCGTAACAAAAAGAACATGAAACAGCCAATATACATACAGATAGAAAATGTTTATACAGGTACTTGATCAACGTTTGGCACATTAATTCCATTTTCAACATTATAATTATTGTCATATTCTGCAAATAGTGCATATGTCTCTGTACAATAGCATTAACAAATTGCAATTTTGGGTACTTACTCCACTTACCCTCCCACCAACTCTCCCCAAACCATGGCAATAAGCCAATGACAAATAATACCATTTAAAGATATTAATACAACTAGGACAGTTTGATAAATTTGTCTTATTGTTAATACAAAAAGAGTCCCTTTTTTAATTCTGAAAAGTCTGGTTCCCAGCAGAACAGTGATACAGTTCTCCAACACCAGCGAAACATCCACAACTGGAATGGCAGGGTGATATCAGTAATGATAGGATAGGCCTACTGTAACTGTTCACGTATGACTCACTCCACTCTCTCTTCTTACACTGAAGAAAACCACTGTCTGAATGTAAGGACGGACAACCTTTGAACTGGGATTTTATTTTGTGGAGAGCCACAGACGGAATTTTGACATTATTAAGATGGGACAAGCTGTTCTGCTGAAATGGAGAAATGAAAACACAAAGCAAACCACTAAGTATCACAAAAAAATATTTTCAAAGCAGTTTCAAGGCAATCTTTCTTATTATACAAAAGTCAAACCTAAAGTAACAAAAAACAAAACAATCTAAAGACCAAGAAAGGTGAATCAAGCAGCAGTCAGAAACAAAATGGAGCCACGGTAGTTTGAAAACCCAGTCAAGCTGAAGACAATCAATCACTCAATAGGTAGCTTCTCAGGAACAAATAAAATTTTACATGCAAGTTATTTTGGCTCTATTTAGGGTAAAATAAGCAGGTGGGGTAGTCAAGGTTAATGCCATGCAACACTTGGATTTAAGTCAAAAAGGGAGAGCAGTAAGGGAACCCAGGGAACTGAGCAAGGGGCAGGAGGAAAGAGAGTGAGTGGGACATATTTTGCAGCCACCGGTACAAAATATTACCTCAGTTTCTCATAAGAGGCCATCAGAGCTACGTTCTTGCTCGAGTCCCGCTTCCCTGTATTGTTTTCGTCTCGAGCAAATTTTGCACCGGTTTTGTGACGGTACATTTTCTTGTGTGCGGGCCCACAGATGCCAGGTATACCGAGGCTGGACTTGTTAAACATGTTGCAGTCCAGCATGAGAGGGGGGAAGAAGGGGTTTGAAGGAATTAACTTGGCTTGGTTTTTGGCTCCCATGCCCGTTGCCTTCCTGCCCCTTCCTGCCACAGGGGAGGTGGTATAACCACCCTTTTTCCTGACATTAGCTGTTGTTCCCGCCAGGATTTTAAGTGTCTTAGTTTTAAGGCTGTTGGCATCTGGAGGCTGACAGAGTCCAGACATGGGGTCCCACAGTGGCTCGATTGACACCTTCATAAACCTCTGGACCTCTGCCATACCAGAGGCTATGTTGGACAGGATGTTGGAGGGCTCTTCAAACTCTCGCTGGTCGTCATCCACAGGACTGTTGTTGTTGCCGCCGTCTGCCCAGCCCCCACCATGCTCCTCCAGTAAAGGCCAGTCTTCTGACAGTCCAGCAAGGCCTTCACTTTCTTCACCTTTTGCATTTGCCTTTGCATCAAGCAGGGCTTTTAGCTTTTTGGATGAACTAGAATTCTGTCTAGGGGCTTTGTTCTTCTCTGTCTTGGGGGCCCTTGGAGCCTTAGTTTTCTGTTTACTGGTTGTTTTCCTTTTTGACTTGGGACCTTTAATTCGACCTCCGATGGATTCGGGCTGCTCATCAAATACGTTGGGGCCATCAACCTTGCATGTGCCGTCATTATCATTGAAAGTATGGAACTGGAACTGATGATTGTTTATCGCTCTGCCATCATGGTTTTGTGTTGGCAGGACATTACAGTCCCACTTAGTCCCATCAGGTGTAGCTGAGAGAGTCATGTCTCCTGTCTCTCCCTGAAACTCCCTGGCCTTTCCTAGGCTTTCCCTCATTTCTGTCCCCATCACCTGTGGGGAGAGATTTGGTGTGTCGGGTGGCGACATCTCTGACAACGGCGAGTGCCTGAACTTATCGGGGGTGAAGTTGGAGATGTCCAGTAGGTCTGTAGACTCCCTGAGGGGAGTGATTTCATCGGTACTTTGCTGGATCACCAGTTTGGGACTGCAGTGGGCCAAGAAGTTCTCGTTCACATCCTCTTCACTCTCCTTCTCACAGGACTTGAGACTCATAGAGCTGTAGTTGCTGGAGGTGGCAGACAGTGAACTCATAGAGTCATAGCTGGCCAGCCTGCCGTTCTCTGTGTTTAGAGTGACTCTATGGAACTGCACCTGTTCCCCTTCAGCTGACCGGCTGACTTGTAGGCCTGAGTCTAGTCCTGGTGGCTCCTCAGGTAAATATGCCTTATCATACAGCAGTCTGTTGCCATCTACATTGACTTGACTATATCCTGACAACGGCAAGTTGTTTGTCATTGGCAAAGAAATGGTGCTGGAAAAGCCAGAAGGTTCAGGTTTAATATCAGGTGTAAATGATAAATGTTTACCTTCAGACTGCCATGATGTGTGAGTGAAGTTTGGCTCCATTTGATTGGAGCAGTTAGAGGGAGATTGTTGGAGCTCAGACTCTGAGGGTGGGGATAGAACACAGCTCTGGGCCAGCTGTAGGTTAGTGAATGGATTCTCCTCCTGGGAGAGGCCATGAGGAAACTGCTGTCGGGGATGCTGCTGATGCTGCTGTGAGTAATATGTCAGCCCAGTGTTACTGGATGAGTCAGAGGCCTCTAGTAATGTCTGCAGGTAGCCTCCAGGGATGACATGTAGACCACTATTCACATTTACAGGATGGGTCAATATACTGGAAGGGGAGCAGGGGGCTGGTGTAAAAGGGGACTTTTCATTGGGGTCGACACTCACAGTGGAGTCATCACAAAGCTGGGGGCTGCCTGCAGTGGAGTAAACTATGTCAGGGTGCTGATTTGGGGATAGTGGGCCAACCTCTTGTAGCTGTATCACAGTTTTACCATCCTCCCGCTGAGCCTCGTTCATTTTTTTCAACCTCAGTCTGGCCTCGCTTTTAAATTTCCTTATTTGCACAGTCTTATTCCCAAGTCTTTTCCCCTCCCTCTCTAGCGATCTGCTTTTTCCTGTCACACTGCCTTGGTCTAATCTAGCAGCACAGTCAGAGGTCGTTGTTGTTATAGATTCCATATCTGTACAGGCAGCTTCATCCTCAGCTGCGCCCACCTCTTGCTTGTGATTGGTGAGGTTTGGCGAGAGCTTTACAGCGTGAATTCTTTGAATCCGGACTCTATTTGCAATCCTGTATTTTCTTTTTGTCAGGCTCGAATTAAGGGAACGCCTGCAGCCATTTGGAAATGTGTTTTTATCACCAGCAGCCAGCATGCGCTGCTCCTGCATTTCCTGGCGCCTCTTTTGCCAGTAGTCTTTCAGAGGAGCCATTCTCTGGTACTTATGAACTAAGTCCTTACTTAAGCTTACTGTTGTCTCTGATGTGTCAATTTTGCCAAGCTTTAATAACATGTGCTTCTCCCCTTTAAATCGGTTTATGATGATGTATTTGATTATCACCGGAGGCTCTTTTCGTGAGGATTTTCTCCTCTTCTTTGGACACCAGTCGTCATCCTCCTCTTTTTTTGTACCCACCGTCTGCTTGTCTTTTTTCTCTGTGTTCCTCTCGCTCTCGATAGAATCCACGTCGTACAGATAGTCGTCGCTGTATCTGACTTTCCTCTTGGACCTCAGCCCATAGCTCAGCTGGCTGGAGGAGCTGGAGTTCTCCCTGGAGAGGAAGCAGTGTTTCTGTTTGGTCTGGCAGGTGTCAAGGGAGGATCCAGTACAGGAGCTGTCATCGCTGTACTCTCCAGAGTCCACTGTGGAATTGTTGAAGTCAAACAGGTAGCTGCTCTCTGGACTGACACTCGGTGTCACCTCAACAGAGCTGCTGCTGTTGTTTTTGTCAACCTTTTCTCCAGCCGCCCAGACTTCAACTATCTCTCCCTTCACCTGTGCCCCTTCAGCTCCCTTCTTCACTGTTCCCTCACCCTCCTTTTTGGCCACGACACTTGGGAAGAAGTTGAACTGGGTTTCCTCCTGAATGGGGTTGGTCTTTTCTCGGACGTTGTCCTGGAATGACTCGTAGCGGATCTTCAGCGAGCACACGTCACTGCCCAGGGTGGAGTCCTCGTCCTCATCATCAAACATGTAGTTGTCTACGTCCTCTTCTGAGAAGAGGTTGACAGAGAGCTCATTCTTAGAGCAGAGGTCCAGCAGCTCGATCTTACTCTCGCTGATAAAGGACTCAAAGCAGCCCCAGTCCTGGCTGGAGTTGGCCAGTAGAGCCTCCTCACCATTGCACTTGTCCAGGAGCAGGCCTTCGTAGATACTCTTCGACGTGGCGTCCTCTGAGTCGCTGTCCTCCGCTGACTTCTCATCATCTGTCTTCTCCTCTGCCCTGATCTTGTGCTCTGGGTAGCTGAGGAGCTGGTCTGAGAGCAGCTGATCCCCGTAGCGGATACCATCCCCAGAACTCATGCACTGCATGGCCATGTCAGGACAGGAGACAGGACAGGGGTCATAGTCCCGGCCCAGGTCCAGCCCTGGCTCAGGCTCTGTAGCGTCCTTGGTCTCGATGAAACAGCCCAGGCACGTGCGGCTTTGTGGCATGAGGCAGTCCCCTCCAGACAGGGCTGATACACTCCCTACCTCCATTATTGTGAAAGCTGCTTTGTTACTACAGTCCTCTGGAAGAGCCCAGGGACTCACCTCTTTTGTTGTGCAAGAGGAGGTGTGGGAGATGGCATGGATAGAAGAGGAGTCATCAGTGGTAGTGGTGGTGATGCTGGGCTCAGAAGTCTCTGTTGGGCTGAGGGGTGAGAATGGGTTCAGTGAGGTCCTCTCACTCTCATGGCCTCCTTTTGGTTGATTGGCTGTAGGTGAGATGGCGGTGCTGTCTGGCTGCAGATTACTGTCCTGGATGTGTGATTCTATAGAGCAGAACAGAGAGATGATATCAGATAATAACTAATTCACCAGTGAACTCACTGATGGACAATGTGAGAGTACTTTAATATACTGTCCTATATGAGAGGACATTTTAATATACTCTACTATTTCCTATCTTTAATAATTTTTCATTTTCAGCTCAATGTATGTTCCTAGCCTCTCTTACAGTTGATAAAATGTACAGGTCGGTTTTTTTTTAAACAGGCTGCACAAAGTAATCCTTTTGTACAAAGACAAGGAATAATATAGCTAATTCAAGCTGAAAAGGTGAATTCTGC
This sequence comes from Oncorhynchus clarkii lewisi, assembly GCF_045791955.1. Classification (NCBI taxonomy): domain Eukaryota; kingdom Metazoa; phylum Chordata; class Actinopteri; order Salmoniformes; family Salmonidae; genus Oncorhynchus; species Oncorhynchus clarkii. Next base: position 30,255,904 of record NC_092158.1, read on the forward strand.
TTTTTATTGAGGAAAATGGAATGCTCATAATTTTCACATCATTGTGTTTCTTGTGCTTTATAATTTGTGATAAGAATACATTGAGAATAAAATACCCAATAGAAAGTAATGGGACAATTATAGTGGAAATATACCATTAGCCTATTTTTCACTCTTAAATAAGGCCTCTGCACTGCCTCTTCTATTACTCTGGTTCATGTATTTAAAGGATACATGGAAGGAATGACAAACGTAATAACCTTTCCCCTGCTCTTTGTGAGTGGTCTTCCCCCTTTGACATTCAGGATCATTAGAGGTGGGAAAGGATGATCAGTACTTTCAGGAGGAAAAAATGGAGGAAAACATTCCACACGTTGGAACGTTTCTCAGCACTGAAACATTGCTCATCCATTCAGATGCAGCAAAGGTTAAGGTCACTAAATATCAAGGCTGGGGCTTCTTGCCTTTCAGTTCTGTGAAGGTAACAGGCAAATTTAATAGCAGAGGAGGTGAAAATAATGCATAGCATAAGAACTCTGTGCCTCCTTGTAACCAGCAGGACATAATGTACTGTGATAATGTGACAGCATTCCCTCTGTTCCTTAATAGAAACATTTTAAAATGCTAAAACATACAGTATGAAGTGTTGATATACACCTGAGGTGAGGAATTACATCTTGGTGTGTCCATCATTTTTTTAATTCAAGTATGAAATGTCTTTACCATTCTCATCCTCTTTGTTGATCTGTTCCAGGTTTGGAGCCAGCACAGAAAAGTTGGGTTCTTGAAAAACATCCATCAATTTAGCTTGGTTCTAGTTGTCCCTTACACTTTTGCCACTATCCAACCTGCAAAAACACAGAGAAAGAGACACATGAAAAAATAAAAACACTGGAGCTGACAAAAGGAGAAGGCTTATTATGTCATCATAACAATATACACTGTCACGTACATCTCTGTTGACCCTCGTCTTTGTCAACTACAATGTATGAAAGGCTTCAAAAGTGCCTAGGGAATGGAGATTTTATGTATGAAAATGTCAAAAAAATATATATATTTCTCCTCAATAATATGGCTTTTTGCCGACAATTCTATTCTTTGTTCCCCTAAAATATCTGTCCCAATCTACGGGCTATTAAGGGATATTGGACACCAATATAGGAGACTGACATATATTGTATATTGTATCTAGTAGACTTTTCAACACCTGAGCCTCAGGCTGTATGCAAATTGTAGGCAAATCCTCCTGGCCTTTTGTATATTGCTTTAATCAAGCATTTCTCAGCTCTGAAAACTCCTCAATAACTTGCTTGCTTTATGAGAATTGCTCTAAGCAAATGTCAGAAGTAACAATAGTATAAAATCACACCAACAAGATCCGATTTCTGTACCATATTCAATATTCTTAGCTCTCTAACTCTCCTGTTCACTCTTCCCCACTCCTCGTCCTCTTACAACCATCCATTTTCTTGCAACCAAGGAGCAAAAACAAATGGCCAGATTAATGAAGATGGAGAAGAAGCAATAAGAGGTTGCATAAAATTAGCCTTCTGTCTAACGATCATGTCCAATTTAACACCTTATTAAGCCATGTTGTTTCATCTCCTGGAGGCCATTTGCGACAAAGGTTTGTGAGCCGCATGAAACAAGACTTTCTGCCAGTGCAGTGCTGACTCATTGCCAGCTGGAATGATGCTGGTAACCTGGACTGGGTCTCTGTCTGTGTGTAATTAACCTGGGTCTCTGTGTTAACCTGGCCAACCATGGGTCTTTGTGTTAACCTGGCCTGAGTACTCTGTGTTAACTTGGCTATTGTTCTCTGTTTTAACCTGGCCATTATGCTCTGTTTTAACCTGGCCATTATTCTCTGTTTTAACCTGGCCAGCCATGGTCTTTGTGTTAACCTGGCCTGAGTACTCTGTGTTAACTTGGCTATTGTTCTCTGTTTTAACCTGGCCAGCCATGGTCTTTGTGTTAACCTGACCAGCCATGGTCTTTGTGTTAACCTGACCAGCCATGGTCTTTGTGTTAACCTGACCAGCCATGGTCTTTGTGTTAACCTGACCAGCCATGGTCTTTGTGTTAACCTGACCAGCCATGGTCTCTGTGTTAACCTGACCAGCCATGGTCTTTGTGTTAACCTGACCAGCCATGGTCTCTGTGTTAACCTGACCAGCCATGGTCTTTGTGTTAACCTGACCAGCCATGGTCTTTGCGTTAACCTGGCCAGCCATGGTCTTTGTGTTAACCTGACCAGCCATGGTCTTTGTGTTAACCTGACCAGCCATGGTCTTTGTGTTGACCAGTCTCTGTGTTAACCTGACCAGCCATGGTCTTTGTGTTAACCTGACCAGCCATGGTCTTTGTGTTAACCTGACCAGCCATTGTCTCTGTGTTAACCTGACCAGCCATTGTCTTTGTGTTAACCTGACCAGCCATGGTATTTGTGTTAATACTGATTGGATTTGCAAAATGTCATCAGTGTATCTATTTTTACCCAACCTAATGTGATTTCACGTTAGTTGGCAACAAAAAAAGACGGTGAACTGACGTCTATGCCAGCGGGCTGGCCATGGGTCTCAGTGTTAACCTGATCATGTTTGTGTTAACCTGACCACGGGTCTCAGTGTTAACCTGATCATGTCTGTGTTAACCTGACCACGGGTCTCTGTATTAACCTGACCACGGGTCTCAGTGTTAACCTGACCACGATTCTCAGTGTTAACCTGACCACGGGTCTCAGTGTTAACCTGACCACGGGTCTCAGTGTTAACCTGACCACGGGTCTCTGTGTTAACCTGACCACGGGTCTCAGTGTTAACCTGACCACGATTCTCAGTGTTAACCTGACCACGGGTCTCAGTGTTAACCTGACCACGGGTCTCAGTGTTAACCTGACCACGGGTCTCTGTGTTAACCTGACCACGGGTTTCAGTGTTAACCTGACCACGGGTCTCAGTGTTAACCTGACCACGGGTCTCAGTGTTAACCTGACCACGGGTCTCAGTGTTAACCTGACCACGGGTCTCAGTGTTAACCTGACCATGGGTGTAACAGATGTCCAGCGTAGACAAGAAGACTGGTCTCGGCACAAGTGTAATATATGTGATCGTGTATCGTAACTCTCTTGTGTTGTGATTTTAAAGAAAGGAATACCCAGCCAGTGGGCCAAGTTGATTGGTGTTTGTTCTGAGGATAGACACAAGGGTTGCCCATTAGATGTGCAGGACAACAGTATGTTGATGGCTGTAGATTTGCGATCCATCGCTTCCATGTCAATATCAGAATGGGTATTTTGTAATCAAACATAACCATGACAAAAAGAGTACAAAATACAATAAATGTAAGTACCTGATGATAGACACAAGGAATCACATTAGATGTGTAGGACAACAGTATGTTGATGGCTGTAGTTTCATGGTTTGTCTGTTAGCATGGAAATAACTATGATTTAGCAGGGACTAATGTGACCATTACCATCTTGAGCATGTTAGCTAACTCGCTCTTACAGAAATAACATGCAAAAGCACATCCCAAGATGCTCCCAATATCTAACAGGTACTGTACACATATTCCTTCATAAAGTATTCACACTGCTTGACTTTTTCCAAATTTTGTTGTCAACAATCCTCACAAAATATTCTAATGTGGAAGAATGTGGGAGAAAACTGTGGAAGAAAAATTCTAACATTTGTAAAACATTTATGAAGTATAAAACACAAATATATTTTGATTAGATAAGTATTCAACCCCTTAAGTCAATACATGTTAGAATCACCTTTGGCAGTGATTACAGCTGTGAGTCTTTCTGGGTAAGTCTCTAAGAGATTTCCACACCTGGATTGTGCAACATTCCACCTCTGTCACATTGGTTGTTGATCATTGCTAGACAACCATTTTCAGGTCTTGCCATAGATTTTCAAGCAGACTTAAGTCAAAACTGTAACTCAGCCACTCAGGAACATTCACTGTCCTCTTGGTAAGCAATTCCAGTGTAGATTTGGCCTTGTGTTTTAGGTTATTGTCCTGCTGAAAGGTGAATTCATCCCCCAGTGTCTAGTAGAAAGCAGACTGAACCAGGTTTTCCTCTAGGATTTTGCCTGTGCTTAGCTCCATTCTGTACATTTTCTATCCTGAAAAACTTCCCAGTCCTTAACAATTACAAGCATACCCATAACATGATGCAGCCAACACTATGAATAAAAATATGGAGAGTGGCACTCAGTAATGTGTTGTATTGGATTTGCCCCAAACATAACACTTTGCTTTCAGGACAAAAACTTAACTGCTTTGCCACATCTTTTGAAGTATTACTTTAGTGCCTTTTAGCAAACAGGATGCATGTTTTGGAATTTTAAAAAAAATTGTCCAGGCTTCCTTCTCGAAAAACATAATTCCACTTTGACATTATGGGGCATTATTGTGTGTAGGTCAGCGACAATTTTAAATTCCATCTGCAACACAAGAAAATGTGGAAAAAGTCAAGGGGCGTGAATCATTTCTGAAGGCACTGTATACACATCAGGACATGTACGTAGTGAACTCGTACACATTGTAGAATACGTTATTTCAGAACGTGACCTACATGCTTGCATGTCAATATCAGACTGGGAAGAATGTATGTTCGCGATCTCCCCCTATCTGCAAGCATGACTAATGGAATAACACCTTATTGATTTGTAAATTCAACCAACCAATAGGAATACAGAAACTTCGAATACATATTTCTGCAGTGTCAAGTGGAAACATAACCAACCCCATTAACAGGATCGGACCATAACCAAATCTAACTGCCTGTAGCTCAGGACCTGAAGCAAGGATATGCATATTATTGATACCATTTGAAACACTTTGAAGTTTGTGGAAATGTGAAATTAATGTAGGAGAATATAACACATTAGATCTGGTAAAAGATAATACGTGTTTCTTTGTGTTTTTTGTTCCATCATCTTTGAAATGCAAGAGAAAGGTCACAATGTATTATTCCCGGTTAGGCTCAATTTTGATTTTGGACACTAGATGGCAGCAGTGTATGTGCAAAGTTTTAGACTGATCCAATGAACCATTGCATTTCTGTTCAAAATGTTGTATCAAGTCTGCCCAAATGTGCCTAATTGGTTTATTAATACATTTTCAAGTTCATAACTGTGCACTCTCCTCAAACAATAGAATGTTATTATTTCACTCTAATAGCTACTGTAAATTGGACAGAGTAGTTAGATTAACAAGAATTTAAGCTTTCTGCCCATATCAGATATGTCTATGTCCTGGGAAATGATTGTGTTACTTACAACCTTGTGCTAATCACACGTTTGCTCAACCTTCCCACGGGGGGGGGTGCACCGATCCTGTAGAGGTTAACCTGGCCAAGGGCCTCTGTGTTATCCTGGCCATGGTTCTCTGTCTGGCATGTCATGGCAATGGGTCTCTGTTTTACCCTGGCCACTCTTGTCTACCACTGTGCACTAATTTTACTGAAAAGACTCTGGTCTACTCTTAAGTTATGAGTCATTGGGAAGCAGAATTAAAATCTTAACCGCAGAATTGTCTTATCTCAACACTGCGTAGAGAGAGACCACTGGAAACAGAGTAGTACAGGGAGAGAGTTTGCAGAGATATGAAACATTATCTTCAGCGGGAGATGCTCAGCATCTTTTTACAACTGAAAACAACACCTGGTGGGCCCAAGATGACAAATGCGTGAAAGTATAACTGCCAGACTTGAATCCATTACTGGCATGGAGTAGCATCTGTGGTTATCAAACCCTTGTGAGGCACATCCAATGTATTATTTTTTTTAATGTATGTATGCAGAGAAAAGGAAAACAGGTCCTATCATCTGAAATGAAGGCCCAGGTTATCATAGCTCTCTCTCTACTCAGAAGGGGTCACTGTTAAACAGAAAGGATCACTGCTGATGCAGGAGAATCACCTTCACTTGTACAAGTCCACAATTACGTCCACATCACCTGATCCATCTGCTGCAGTCAGGGCTCTACATGGGAGGATCTGTGACACACTGACACTGCTCTGTGCTTTTCTTCTCAGGAGGAACAACTGACTTCCCAGATAAAACACTGAATTTCATATGAACCAGATATGTTTTTCTTGAAACTTGAAATGGTTACTCTTTGTACTATGTTTTAACTACAGACGACTTTCTGAAAGACATATCATATGGTGGTGCTAGACTACAACATAGCCAACATAACAGGCCAATATATGGTTGACCTGTTTCACTTAAAATAATGAAATGCTATGGATTTGTAGTAGGGCATAGCAGTATCCCATTACAGGAGTATGTTGATGTTATAGCAAATTGTAAGTCTTCAACATTCAACTTCAAAATTATACAAAGTTCTGTTTGCAAGATATAACTGAAAACTGTTGTCCTGATTAAAGAAGCAATAAAACCGGCCATCTTTAGACTAGTTGAGTATCTGGAGCATCAGCATTTGTGGGTTTGATTATAGGCTCAAAATGGCCAGAAACAAAGAACTTTCTTCTGAAACTCATCAGTCTATTCTTGTTCTGAGAAAAGAAGGCTATTCCATGCGAGATATTGTCAAGAAACTGAAGGTCACTGTGTACTACTCCCTTTGCAGAACAGAGCAAACTGGCTCTAACCAGAATAGAAAGAGGAGTGGGAGGCCCCGGTGCACAACTGAGCAAGAGAACAAGTACATTAGAGTGTCTAGTTTGCCAAACAGATGTCTCACAAGTCTTCAACTGGCAGCTTCATTAAATAGTACCCGCAAAACACCAGTCTCAACGTCAACAGCAAAGAGGCGACTCCGGGATGCTGGCCTTCTAGGCAGAGTTGCTAAGAAAATGCCATATCTCAGACTGGTCAATAAAAATAAAATATTAAGATGGGCAAAAGAACACAGACACTGGACAGGGGAACTCTGCCTAGAAGGCCAGCATCCCGGAGTCGCCTCTTCACTGTTGACGTTGAGACTGGTGTTTTGCGGGTACTATTTAATGAAACTGCCAGTTGAGGACTTGTGAGGTGTCTGTTTCTCAAAGGAGTGATGGAGTGATGAGTTGCTGATAATGGGCCTTTGTACGCCTATGTAGATATTGCTTTAAAAATCAGCCGTTTCCAGCTACAATATTCATTTACAACATTAACAATGTCTACACTGTACATTTCTGAGTGACCCCAAACTTTTGAATGGTAGTGAACATTATACTGCATCCTACATACACACATTCCTTTGCTTGAAGCCATATTGAGAAATATTAGTAAAAACAGTGCTCTTACTTAGCTGCTAAGCAAGTGAATAAAAAATAATCTCCTGAAATGTTGATTATTGGATCATTTGCTTGAGTCCACGTTCAGTAGGGTAACACCCTTACTAGACCGGCCCCATTGCGTGCACAAGCGTAGCAAAATAACTGTACACATACATGTTATTCAATCATTTCATCCAAACTGCTTGCGCGCGTTAACGAGCGTCTGCGTAGCCAGGCGCTAAAATAGAACTTGGTTCTAGTAGAGACGCTTCACGTGCTGCAAGTCCCCTCCTTGCTGTATATCACGAAGATACAAACCCACGAGGATAGATTAATCAAATATAACTAACTAAAAACGAAATAGGTTTACCTTTTTATCTGTGGATTAATGGTCCGAGAAGAGAAACAAGATTATGTAAAACTCCAGATAAAATTCTACAAAGAACCAGCTAAAAAGAGGACCATATCCATGTCAGGGAAAATAACAACAGAATGTTCATCTCCCAGGACATCAGTACCTTCAGAAAGTATTCAGACCACTTCGGTACTTTGTTGAAGCCCCTTCGGCAGCGATTACAGCATTGAGTCTTCTAGTGTATGACGCTACAAGCTTGGCACACCTGTATTTGGGGAGTTTCTCCCATTCTTCTCTGCAGATCCTCTCAAGCTCTGTCAGGTTGGATGGGGAGCGTTGCTGCACAGCTATTTTCAGGTCTCTCCAGAGATGTTCGATCGGGTTCAAGTCTGGGCTCTAGCTGGGCACTCCTGTGTTGTTTTGGCTGTGTGCTTAAGGTCGGTGGCCTGTTGGAAGGTGAACCTTCGCCCCAGTCTAAGGTCCGGAGCAGGTTTCATCAAGGATCTCACTGTACTTTGCTCCGTTCATCTTTTCCTCGATCCTGACTAGTCTCACAGTCCCTGTTGTTTTAAAACATCCCCACAGCACAATGCTGCCAACACCATGCTTCACTGTAGAGATGGTGCCAGGTTTCCTCCAGACGTAACGCTTGGTATTCAGGCCAAATAGTTCAATCTTGGTTTCATCAGACCAGAGAATCTTGTTTATCATGGTTAGAGAGTCTATTGGTGCCTTTTAGCAAACTTTTACTGAGGAGTGGCTTCCGTCTGACCACTCTACCATAAAGGCCTGATTGGTGGAGTGCTGCAGAGATGGTTGTCCTTCTGGAAGGTTCTCCCATTTCCACAGAGGAACTCTAGAGATCTGTCAGAGTGACCATCGGGTTCTTCGTCACCTCCCTGACCAAGGCCCTTCTCCCCCGATTGCTAAGTTTGGCCAGGCGGCCAGCTCTAGGAAGAATCTTGGTGGTTCAAAACTTCTTCCATTTAAGAATGATGGAGGCCAATGTGTTCTTGGGGACCTTCAATGTTTCAGAAATGTTTTGGTACCCTTCCCCAGATCTGCGCCTCAACACAATCCTGTCTCGGAGCTCTACGGACAATTCCTTCGACCTCATGGCTTGGTTTTTGCTCTGACATGCACTGTCGACTGTGGGACCTTATATTTTCAGGTGTATGCCTTTCCAAATCATGTCCAATCAATTGAATTTACCACAGGTGGACTCCAATCAAGTTGTAGAAACATCTCAAGGATGATCAATGGAAACAGGATGCACCTGAGTTCAATTTTGAGTCTATTAGCAATGGGTCTGAATACTTATGTAAATAAGGTATTTCAGTTTTTTTTTTAAATACATTTGCATTTGCATTTATTGCATTTATTGTGTGTAGATTGCTGAGGATTTTTTTTTTTTAATCCATTTTAGAATAAGGCTGTAACGTAACAAAATGTGGAAGAAGTCAAGAGTACTGTAGTTGTGGCTAGTCCCCCCCCCCCCCCCCTTACCAGATCTGACTTTGCTGATTGCTACCTTATTGATGAAAAAATGTACTTACAATGACTGTGATATGTGGTTGTCCCACCTAGCTCTCTTAAGATGAATACACTAAGTCACTCTGGATAAGATGTAAATGTAAACACTTGAAATTCAACACAAATAAAACAACCAGCAGCACCAATGATACCATCGTTGTACATTACTTGAATTTAGAAGCCATTCCAATAGTGCAGTGTTATAAACCTGTGATAATCAAACCTTCAATACATATCAGGAGGATTGTCAAGGCCAAGGAGGAGCTGCTTTTTTTCATATCAAAGCAGCTAATATAAATTCTGATAACAGAAGCTCTAATCCGTAAATCCATAATAGCACTTTATTGTGACTTCCACAAACAGCTTAGAAGGGCAGCATACATTTTTATTGAACAGGTGTACTACAGGATTTCAAAGGCCATCTGGGCGAGGGGCAACCTTGTACTGGAAATACAGAGTAGACAGGTAGGTTGCAGAGGTGGAAAACCTGCAGTGGAAAACTGGAGGTACTGAGGAGGAAAATATGTTTTATGCTTTTTATTGGTTATTTATTACCCCGACCTATACCATTACTTTGAGCATACAGACGACTATCTGGCGTGTCCCTTCTGTCTTGCATCATGATTCATTTAATCTACTTGCGTGATGGATGGACAACCCGCGCAGACTCAAATTGACAGTCACACTTGGAGTACTAACTTTATATACACACATTATGTGTGCGAGAGTGTGTCTGGTTTTCAACCTGGGGTACTGCAGGTGGTCTAGCCTTGTTTTTTAAAAATTGTTGGTGTGTGTTGGAGCTGGTGTGTGTGTGAGTATGAGTGTGTGTGTGTGTGTGAGAGAGAGAGAGAGAGAGAGAGAGAGAGAGAGAGAGAGAGAGAGAGAGAGAGAGAGAGAGAGAGAGAGAGAGAGAGAGAGAGAGAGAGAGAGAGAGAGAGAGAGAGAGAGAGAGAGAGAGAGAGAGAGAGAGAGAGAGAGAGAGAGAGAGAGAGAGAGAGAGGAATTACCTGGAATACTTATACAGCAATAGTTATACAGCAAATGCTCTGGCAAACAAACAGAAACCTGAAAACACCATCCAACCTGGAGCTGAGTGAGTAATGCTTAGCCTGAAGCAATTTCTTACTTTCAAAAGCGAAGAAGAAAAATACTCTACAATGATATACAGTGGGGCAAAAAAGTATTTAGTCAGCCACCAATTGTGCAAGTTCTCCCACTTAAAAAGATGAGAGAGGCCTATAATTTTCATCATAGGTACACTTCAACTATGACAGACAAAATGAGAAGAAAACAAATCCAGAAAATCACATTGTAGGATTTTAAATTAATTTATTTGCAAATTATGGTGGAAAATAAGTATTTGGTCACCTACAAACAAGCAAGTTTTCTGTCTCTCACAGATCTGTAACTTCTTCTTTAAGAGGCTCCTCTGTCCACCACTCGTTACCTCTATTAATGGCACCTGTTTGAACTTGTTATCAGTATAAAAGACACCTGTCCACAACCTCAAACAGTCACACTCCAAACTCCATTATGGCCAAGACCAAAGAGCAACAAAATTGTAGACCTGCACCAGGCTGGGAAGACTGAATCTGCAATAGGTAAGCAGCTTGGTTTGAAGAAATCAACTGTGGGAGCAATTATTAGGAAATGGAAGACATACAAGACCACTGATAATCTCCCTCGATCTGGGGCTCCACGCAAGATCTCACCCCGTGGGGTCAAAATGATCACAAGAACGGTGAGCAAAAATCCCAGAACCACATGGGGGGACCTAGTGAATGACCTGCAGAGAGCTGGGACCAAAGTAACAAAGCCTACCATCAGTAACACACTACGCCGCCAGGGACTCAAATCCTGCAGTGCCAGACGTGTCCACCTGCTTAAGCCAGTACATGTCCAGGCCCATCTGAAGTTTGCTAGAGAGCATTTGGATGATCCAGAAGAAGATTGGGAGAATGTCATATGGTCAGATGAAACCAAAATATAACTTTTTGGTAAAAACTCAACTCGTTGTGTTTGGAGTACAAAGAATGCTGAGTTGCATCCAAAGAACACCATACCTACTGTGAAGCATGGGGGTGGAAACATCATGCTTTGGGGCTGTTTTTCTGCAAAGGCACCAGGACGACTGATCCGTGTAAAGGAAAGAATGAATGGGGCCATGTATCGTGAGATTTTGAGTGAAAACCTCCTTCCATCAGCAAGGGCATTGAAGATAAAACGTGGCTGGGTCTTTCAGCATGACAATGATCCCAAACACACCGCCCGGGCAACGAAGGAGTGTAGGAGGAGGCTCTGTAAGAAGCATCTCAAGGTCCTGGAGTGGCCTAGCCAGTCTCCAGATCTCAACCCCATAGAAAATCTTTGGAGGGAGTTGAAAGTCCGTGTTGCCCAGCAACAGCCCCAAAACATCACTGCTCTAGAGGAGCTCTGCATGGAGGAATGGGCCAAAATACCAGCAACAGTGAGTGAAAACCTTGTGAAGACTTACAGAAAACGTTTGACCTCTGTCATTGCCAACAAAGGGTATATAACAAAGTATTGAGATACACTTTTATTATTGACCAAATACTTATTTTCCACCATAATTTGCAAATAACTTAATAAAAAATCCTACAATGTGATTTTTCCCTCATTTTGTCTGTCATAGTTGAATTGTACCTATGATGAAAATTACAGGCCTCTCTCATCTTTTTAAGTGGGAGAACTTGCACAATTGGTGGCTCACTAAATACTTTTTTGCCCCACTGTATTTTACTTTGTAAGGACTGAATGCTCAGGCTACCAAGCTTGCTAGGACTTCAATTAGCACTGACGTGTGAAGCGAGAGGTGTCGAAGCCTTTGAGCCCAACAAATGGCAGGCTCCCCCACCCAAATCCAGAGGCCTTGAAGCCCCCTCCTGCTGTTCAGAGACCATCCACTGGCATTTTCTACAAGAACTCTGCCTCCAGAAATAAAAGCTTCTCCCAAGTGGGTGTGACACCTACTCCCGTTTCCTGCTGCACTGCTGCTTGGATTCCACCTGGCGATCTGTTCACCGTCTGCCCTGGTTGTCTCACCCCCCCATCCCATTCTAACCATCTCTCGCTGGCTTTGCATTCATGTTACCTGATGAAATTGCTGTACCATATGATCTTGTTGCCATCTAATGCCATCTAATGCCATCTAATGTTGATGATATTTGGAAATGTGCATGTACACCCTGGCCCATTACTGTTGCTAGCCCCAATTCTGACTTGTGCTCTGATATCTGCTTCACTGATTTCTGCTCTCGTAAAATCCTGGGTTTTCTGCACATTAACAATAGAAGCTTATTACCTAAAATGGATCAATTGAAAGTATGGGTTCACCACTCCAAACCAGATGTGTTGGTCATTACTGAGACGTGGTTAAGGATGAGTGTTTTGAATACCGATGTTAAAAGGTTATAACCAGAAAGGTTATAACCTTTTTCGGCAAAAAAGATCTTCCAAAGGTGGGGGAGTGGTAATCTTTACCAAGGATCACCTTCAGTGCTCGGTTATCTCCACCAAGTCTGTCCCCAAACAATTTGATTTGCTGGTTTTAAGTATTAAACTTTCAAATAGCTCTTTGTTGACTGTTGTTGGATGCTATCATCCACCATCAGCACCAGCCTGTACCCTAAGCACTCTCCTGGCCCCTTGCACTAAGTCTGAATTTGTCCTGCTTAAACCACCTGACCAAGTCATAAAGCAATGGGACTCCCTACATTTTTCTCAGATTATTACCAATCCCACAAGGTAAGACTCCAAACACCCAGAAAAGGCTACTCTTCTTGATGTTATCCTCACAAATATTTGTGATAGCTATCAGTCTGGTGTTTTCTGTAATGACCTTAGTGATCACTGTTTTACAGCCTGTGTTCGTAATGGCTGCTCAGTGAAACGACCTGTCCTGATTCGTCATAGACGCTTGGTAAAAACTTGAATGAACTTTAACGAGAATTAGCTTGATCCCCCTCTGTCGAAGACGCTTGGACCTTCTTTTTTGATATTTTCAGTGGTTTGACTGTGATCTTGCAGAGTTACTCCACCACAATAATTGCATTTGGCAAAATGCTCGGCACACGCATACTCGGGCTGAGAATGATAAATAAGTGCACTCAGGTTATCCGGAAAGGCCAAAGTTAGTTACTTTAAGGAGCAGTTCTCTCTCTGTGGGTCTAACCCCAAGAAGTTCTGGAAAACTGTTAAAGACCTGGAGAGTAAACCCTCCTCCTTGCAGCTGCCCATGTCCCTTAAAGTTGATGATGTGGTTGTTATTGACAAGAAGCACATGACTAAACTCTTTAATCACCACTTCATTAAGTCAGGATTCCTATTTGACTCAGCCATGCCTCCTTGCCCGTCCAACATTTCCTCATCTCCCACCCCTTCTAATGCGACTATCCCCAATGCTTCTCCATCTTTTCCCCCTGCCCCGCTACAAAGTTTCTCCCTGCAGGCAGTCATTGAGTCCGAGGTGCTAAAGGAGCTCCTTAAACTTGACCCTAAAAAACCATCTGGGTCAGATGGTTTAGACCCTTTCTTCTTTAAAGTTGCTGCCCCTATCATCACCAAGCCCATCTCCGACCTTTTTAACCTGTCTCTCCTTTATGGGGAGGTTCCCATTGCTTGCAAGGCAGCCACAGTTCATCCTTTATTTGAAGGGGGAGATCAAGCTGATCCTAACTGCTATAGGCCTATTTCTATTTTGCCCTGTTTATCAAAAGTGTTGGAAAAACCTGTCAATAACCAACTGACTAGCTTTCTTGATGTCTATAGTGTTCTCTCTGGTATGCAATCTGGTTTCCGCTCAGGTTATGGATGTGTCACTGCAACCTTAAAGGTCCTCAATGATGTCACCAGTGCCCTTGACTCTTAAGAAATGTTGTGTTGTTATTTTTATTGACTTGGCCAAATCTTTTGATATGGTAGACCATTCCATTCTTGTGGGCCGGTTAAGGAGTATTGGTGTCTCTGAGGGGTCTTTGGCCAACTACCTCTCTCAATGAGTGCCCAATAATGTTTGTAACATATTTTGTGCTGCTACCATGTTGTTGTCATGTTGTGTTGCTACCATGCTGTGTTGTCATGTGTTTCTGCCTTGCTATGTTGTTGTCTTAGGTCTCTCTTTATGTAGTGTTGTCTTTCTTGTCGTGATGTGTTTTTTGTCCTATATTTATATATATATATATATATTTTTTACATTTATTTTATTGTTAATCCCAGCCCCCTCCCCGCACGAGGCCTTTTGCCTTTTGGTAGACCGTCATTGTAAATAAGAATTTGTTTTTAACTGACTTGCCTAGTTAAATAAAGGTTAAATCAAAATAAATAAATAAGCAATTTTACATTAATGTTCACAATGCAAATGGTTTAAAATAATAACAAAATTATTGATGCATTCACTGATAAAACTGACTCCAAATTTGACCACCAATATATTTTATGTTAAAAAAAATCTGCGAATTCGTGAATGGTGGTCTTCAAGAGCTTTTGGCTGTGATTTGGTGGTCTCAGGTTTGGAAAGGTTTGGGCATCGCTGCTGTATAGCACATAAACAACAGCTGTAGGTGGGAGGTAGAAGTGATTCAGAATTCCAGTGCAGGAGGGCATCCTGACTAAGTTTAACTCCAAAGTGTTATGATGCAGGCTGGGAAGGCACTGACTGACTGATTGATGCAACAATCATATTTTCACTCCAGGGAAATAACCCCACAATCCACCTCACATACTATTACACTGACAGCCATCAGGACAGCACAGAGTGGGGATATGAAAGACTTCCCAAGTGATTCCACTACGGAGGCATAAACACAGGAAAAAATAATACAAAATAGAATGAAACAAAACTCCACAGAGGGCTGGAGAGGAGGAAGCACCGCCCACTAGGGATTAGCATGGGTAATCGGGATCCTCGGGAACACTTCATATTTCCAGAAAAAAAGAAAGGGCAATACCCAGGAAATTACTAGTAGTTTCCCCAATGTCGGCGCTAATGCATTTCCACAAAATACACAACATGCACAGTATCAGATTATCAAAAAAATTAAATATAGCACATTATCCAAACAGGTTGTTGCATGGAAGCCTTTAGCCTAGCGTATTTACTTCACACAAAATCGCCATAAATTCAAAGCGCACGCATAATTGACACTGCCGGACTGCACACGTAAACTGAAGGCAGTTGATAAACCCTACAGGAAAGCTCTACAGTATAGTCTGGAAAAGAACACGTGCCTCTTTGAGCTGTCATTGTGAGTCTTTAGTCACACATTTCATAGGCCTATGAACAATTCACTACATAGGCATCTCTGTCACAGTCATGAAGTCTGTTAACAAATTAGAGGCATGAGGGAAAATGATATCTCCTGTCCTATAGCCTAGGCTATTTTTCTGTCCAGTCCTAATCCCACTGACACTCAAAATCCTGACTCCTGTGTCCCATGAAAACTCCTAACTTTATTATGTAATCCATAGGTTGCATTATCAATGCACGTCTCTCTCCTATGCATTTAAAAATACCGCTATAACATTGCCCCAGCTTCTCTGCGCTGTCTCGCACGTGCTGCCCAAATGAGACCTTCGGGAGAGAATGTGTGATCAACAAACGGTATTTCAACCTCATCTCCCCGTTATTCTTGAGCTGACCTGTTATCGCCATATTCATCTCCCCGCTATTCTTGAGCTGATCTGTTATCTCCATATTCATCTCCCCGTTATTCCTGAGCTGATCTGTTATCTCCATATTCATCTCCTCGTTATTCCTGAGCTGATCTGTTATCTCCATATTCATCTCCTCGTTATTCCTGAGCTGATCTGTTATCTCCATATTCATCTCCCCGTTATTCCTGAGCTGATCTGTTATCTCCATATTCATCTCCTCGTTATTCCTGAGCTGATCTGTTATCTCCATATTAATCTCCCCGTTATTCCCGAGCTGATCTGTTATCTCCATATTCATCTCCCCGTTATTCCTGAGCTGATCTGTTATCTCCATATTCATCTCCCCGTTATTCTTAAGCTGATCTGCTATCTCTATAATCACCAAGGGATCCTGAGTGGCGCAGCGGTCTAAGGTACTGCATTGCAGTGCTAGAGGTGTCACTACAGACCTGGGTTCGATCCTGGGCTGTATCATGATCTAGAGTCCCATTAGGTGGTGCACAATTGGCCCAGCGTCATCTGGAATGAGTTTGGCTGGGTGAAATGGGTGAATATGGGTGGGTGAATATGGGTAAATAAGAATTTGTTCTTAACTGACTTGCCTCCTATATTTAGTAAAAAATAGATTTTTCTAAATATAGGAGATATTCTGTCATTCATTGAAGGAGGTTATCTAGCAAGCTTAGCAACTTAGGTCATTTGACTTATGTTTGACTGCCGTTACAAAGTTAGAATGATTCGACAACGTACAAAGTGAGCTCCTGAGCACACTCTGTGTCGAGATAGCCTACTGCACTGGTGAACAAAGATATTTACTCTATCATTACTAAATATCAGTTTAATTTGATTATTGCCAAGACGACAAGGTGGTTCAGTGCCCCTCTTAGTAAGGGAGAACCCTGGCATGGTGACCATATGTTCGTTTTAAACACCTTAAATGGGCACTTCCGATTTCTGCGGTATTTCCTGGGACTCTCTGGATAAATATGAATTATTACCGGTATTGAAACTTGGTCGATTTAAAAAAAATATATTTCATCCATACCACCCACATACGGAGCAACCAAGACTTTTCTGGATGAATACACTTGAGTACTACAAACACAACATTTCAGCTACTTTATTACCGTCTAGTATGACCCCATTGATACCTCTTTTTGCTGACTAGAAACACTGGGACACAACCATTGTTTTCTATCTGTCATATCCTGAAACACCAGCCTCTCAATATAGGACCTGACAACGGATCATTTTGATACATATTGTACAGAGAAAGAATTTCCAGTGTTCAGAATAATCATTGCCCTTACCTTCCCCTCCAATTTGTGTGAATTACTAAGGAACAGTAGCTAGATAATATACAACCAATTTCTAGCTGTTACATTTCACGTAAAACCACATTTTAAAGCGGGGGGCACTTAGTAAATGAACATACTTTCTCTGTCTGCCAGCTAATGTATGCACAGTTTGACATCACATTAGCATTGCAAATAGGGTTGGCCTAAAAATTACATCTCAATTTTATAAAACTTTTGGACGATTCACGATATACATGAAAAAATTACATAAAAAAAAATATATATTTTTCTCTCTAAATAAACTTTGTTGCACAATTAAAGGTCAATACACTGCATTTCAAACCGTCCGGAATAATCAAATGAATTTAGGGCCTGTAAAATTATACTTATGCTAAATATAAGCCTTCCACAACCATAATGCCCACTAATAATTTCATTATTTTATCAAAATAGTTTAACCTGCTTTTTTTTGCAATTATCACTGATCTGACTTTTTAATCTGTTTATGAAAATGCAATTTTTCTTACAAATTTAACCAGAACCATGCACAATGCACATCCACTAATAATGACAACTTCTTGTAGCAGGCATTATAGAAAATGAACACAGTTCAATAACAATATCTCAAGCACAAGCCCACATGCTAGTGTGTAGCCAGCTAATCTTTATACAGTCAGGTCCATCAGTATTTGGACAGTGACACAATTTGCATAATTTTGGCTCTGTCCACCACTACAATGGATTTGAAATTAAACAATCGAGATGTGTTTTAAGTGTAGACGTTCATCATCAATTGAAGGGTTTTGTCAAAATTATAGGATTTGTAGGAATTACAACCATTTTTATACAGTGGGGAGAACAAGTATTTGATACACTACCGATTTTGCAGGTTTTCCTACTTACAAAGCATATAGATAGATATATTGGTCTGTAATTTTTATCTAAAACAAAAATCCAGAAAATCACATTGTATGATTTTTTAATAATTAATTTGCATTTTAGTGCATGACATAAGTATTTGATCACCTATCGACCGGTAGGAATTCTGGCTCTCACAGACCTGTTAGTTTTTCTTTAAGAAGCCCTCCTGTTCTCCACTCATTACCTGTATTAACTGCACCTGTTTGAACTCGTTACCTGTATAAAAGACACCTGCCCACACACTCAATCAAAGACTCCAACCTCTCCACAATGGCCAAGACCAGAGAGCTGTGTAAGGACATCAGGGGTAAAATTGTAGACCTGCACAAGGCTGGAATGGGCTACAGGACAATAGGCAAGCAGCTTGATGGGAAGGCAACAACTGTTGGCGCAATTATTAGAAAATGGAAGAAGTTCAAGATGACGGTCAATCACCCTCGGTCTGGGGCTCCATGCAAGATCTCACCTCGTGGGGCATCAATGATCATGAGGAAGGTGAGGGATCAGCCCAGAACTATACGGCAGGACCTGGTCAATGACCTGAAGAGAGCTCGGACCACAGTCTCTAAGAAAACCATTAGTAACACACTACGCCGTCAGGGATTAAAATCCTGCAGCGCACGCAAGGTCCCCCTGCTCAAGCCAGCGCATGTCCAGGCCCGTCTGAAGTTTGCCAATGACCATCTGGATGATCCAGAGGAGGAATGGGAGAAGGTAATGTGGTCTGATGAGACAAAAATAGAGCTTTTTCGTCTAAACTCCACTAGCCTTGTTTGGAGGAAGAAGAAGGATGAGTACAACCCCAAGAACACCATCCCAACCGTGAAGCATGGATGTGGAAACATCATTCTTTGGGGATGCTTTTCTGCAAAGGGGACAGGATGACTGCACCGTAATGAGGGGAGGATGGATGGGGCCATGTATCGTGAGATTTTGGCCAACAACCTCCTTCCCTCCGTAAGAGCATTGAAGATGGGTCGTGGCTGGGTCTTCCAGCATGACAACGACCCGAAACACACAGCCAGGGCAACTAAGGAGTGGCTCTGTAAGAAGCATCTCAAGGTCCTGGAGTGGCCTTGCCAGTCTCCAGACCTGAACCCAATAGAAAATCTTTGGAGGGAGCTGAAAGTCCGTATTGCCTAGCGACAGCCCCGAAACCTGAAGGATCTGGAGAAGGTCTGTATGGAGGAGTGGGCCAAAATCCCTGCTGCAGTGTGTGCAAACCTGATCAAGAACTACAGGAAACATATGATCTCTGTAATAGCAAACAAAGGTTTCTGTACCAAATATTAAGTTCTGCTTTTCTGATGTATCAAATACTTATGTCATGCAATAAAATGCAAATTAATTACTTAAAAATCATACAATGTGATTTTCTGATTTTTTTTTTAGATTCCGTCTCTCACAGTTGAAGTGTACCTATGATAAAAATTACAGACCTCTAGATGCTTTGTAAGTAGGAAACACTGCCGATTTTGCAGGTTATCAAATACTTGTTCTCCCCACTGTACATAGCCCCCCATTTTTAGCAGCTCAAAGGTAATTTGACAAACTAACATAATCATAAATTAAATTGTGAGTTTTAATACTTGGTTGCAAATCCTTTGCAGTCAATGACTGCCGGAGGTCTGGAACCCATAGACATCACCAGATGCTGGGGTTCAGAATTCATCCTGCTGCTTTTGTCAGCAGTCACATCATCAATAAATACAAGGGAACCAGTTCCATTGGCAGCCATACATGCCCACGCCATGCTTCACAGATGAGGTAGTATGCTTCGGATCATGAGCAGTTCCTTCCCTTCTCCATACTCTTCTCTTCCCATCATTCTGGTACAAGTTGATCTTTGTCTCATCTGTCCATAGGATGTTGTTCCAGAACTGTACAGGCTTTTTTTAAAGATGTTTTTGTGGCAAACTCTGATCTGGTCTTCCTGTTTTTGAGGCTTACCAATGGTTTACATCTTGTGGTAAACCCTCTGTATTTACTCTGGTGAAGTCTTCTCTTGATTGTTGACTTTGACACAGATATGCCTACCTCCTGGAGGGTGTTATTGATCTGGTCAACAGTTGTGAAGGGGTTTTTCTTCACCAGGGTAATAATTATTAGGTCATACACCACAGTTGTTTTCGGTGGTCTTCCGATGCTTTTTGGTGTTCCTGAGCGCAACAGTGCGTTCTTTCTTTTTAAGAATGTACCAAATAGTTGATTTGGCCACACCTAATGTTTTTGCTATCTCTTTCAGCCTAATCACGGTTTGCTTCACTGGCAGTGACAGCTCTTTGGACTTCATATTGTGGGTTAACAGCAACAGATTCCAAATGCAAATTCCACACTTCAAATCAACACTAGACCTTTTATCTGCTTATGTTTAAATGAGCTAATGAGGAAACAACACACACCTGGCCATGGAACAGCTGAGCAGCCAATTGTCCAATTACCTTTGGTCCCTTAAAAAGGGGGGGACCACATATAAAAAGTGCTGTAATTCCTACACCGTTCACCTGATATGGATGTAAA
This sequence comes from Oncorhynchus clarkii lewisi, assembly GCF_045791955.1. Taxonomy (NCBI): domain Eukaryota; kingdom Metazoa; phylum Chordata; class Actinopteri; order Salmoniformes; family Salmonidae; genus Oncorhynchus; species Oncorhynchus clarkii. The sequence continues at coordinate 30,276,424 of NC_092158.1, forward strand.
TACCCTCAAATTAAAACTGAAAGTCTGCACTCATATTCATTATTTAATTTCAACTCCAATATGCTGACAATATGTAGACAGCTAAAATAATAATAACTTGGTCAATGTCCAAATATTTATGGACCTGACTGTATTTAAAATCTAGTCAACAAATCAAACCAACAAATCAAAGTTGATTTGTTTAATGGTTAACTAACATGTAGAACAGCTGAACTGTTATGAATACACCCTCCTGTCTGTCTCCAACTGTTTGAACAACATAGCCTGTTCACTTTGTTTAGTTCAGGGATTGGCAACCTGCGGCTCATGTAGCCGTCAGATCAATTTAAAATATGTTTTATTATTTTTAAACTCAGTCAGGGTCTCAATTTACTTTTGCAAGTTAGAATAGTTGAATACACGATATGCAATTTTATCTTGTTATGTCAGTCACTGATAGTCCCTCAATTAGCCAATGTCAGCTCACATTTTTTTGATTGGTAAGTTAGTCTAGGGCCAGCTATCTAAACGTAGTAATCATGGTCGAATTACTGGCCAGGGGGCCCCCATTGATTTTGTTAGTCAGTCTCACTCAGATTATAGGGATGTTGTGGTCATGACATTTTGTCAGGCGGTTATTGTCATGCAAAAGCCTACCGGTCTCACTGTAATTTACTGCTAATTAACATAAACATGTTTAGCATTTCCAGGCCTCCACACATACAAGCTGCAAGAGTCTGATGCGTGCCTTTGGAACATCTACATTTAAAAAAGTTGAATAAATCAATTTAATATAGACCTTCACAGTAAATCCATGATTTATTTTAGTCAGGTCTAAAGAAACATTATGATATGAAGAAAATGTATTTCAGAAGAACAGAAAATGAGTTGGCCTACTGTATGTTCTCTGGCTATGTGCCATGCCATAGGCATGCTTGGTCATTTAGCAGACAAGATATGCTTATAAATCCTGTGCCATTATGTTATATTATATGATTTTATAGCAAGAAGAATATTGAACTTAGCTGAATAAAATAGAAAGGATATTTTCCCCATTCCGGGAATGAGTGCGCATATGAATTGACTATATTGAGTGTAAAAGTGATAATTTGAAGTAAGTCCTATACACTAGATTTAGAGTTATTTGTTAACTTTAGTTGTGAATGATACGAACTTTAGAATGTCGTAGAAATCAAAACGTATATGGTCTGCATGATGTGACTATAGGCTATTGATGATTTTAGAAAGTCGCAAAAAAACTTGCGCTCTGTTCCTTACCTCATGCTGCCCAGCTGATTTCTCATCAAATGATCATATTTTCACCCACCAGTCTATTCTCAATGTAATCTTGTGTTTACTAATATGTACAAATAGTTTAGATTTAGAAAGCCATTATCAAATGGGCAGGAACAGGGGCAGTGGAAAAAAGACGTAATCTGTATGGACTCGAATAGTGAATGGAGGCCTTGGGGTTTCCAGCCAGTCCGTTTTTCAATGATGCTGGGTAGGCTACTTCGGTTTCAAAGCAGAGCATGTACTTAATATGAGCAGCTGAGAAATAAATATAAGAACACTTAATTCACTCCATGCATCAAACACTGTTTGAGGAGCAGGCTCTCACTGCACGACAGGAGATATTCCGCCCAAAGTCTGTATACAATGGGCTCTCCAACCGTGTTCCTAATCCTACCCATCGCTTAATCAAATCAAATCAAAGTTTATTTGTCACATGCGCCAAATACAACAGGTGTAGGTAGACCTTTCAGTGAAATGCTTACTTACAGGCTCTAACCAATAGTGCAAAAAAAGGTATTAGGTGAACAATAGGCAAGTAAAGAAATAAACAACAGTAAAAAGACAGGCTATATACAGTAGTGAGGCTATAAAAGTAGCGAGGCTACATACAGACACCGGTTAGTCAGGCTGATTGAGGTAGTATGTACCTGTAGATATGGTTAAAGTGACTATGCATATATGGTGAACGGAGAGTAGCAGTAGCGTAAAGAGGGGTTGGTGGGTGATGGGTGGCGGGACACAATGCAGATAGCCCGGTTAGCCAATGTGCGGGAGCACTGGTTGGTCGGCTCAACTGAGGTAGTATGGACATGAATGTATAGTTAAAGTGACTATGCATATATGATAAACAGAGAGTAGCATCAGCGTAAAAGATGGGCTGGGGGAGGAACACAATGCAAATAGTCCGGGTAGCCATTTGATTACCTGTTCAGGAGTCTTATGGCTTGGGGGTAAAAACTGTTGAGAAGCCTTTTTGTCCTAGACTTGGCACTCTGGTACCGCTTGCCATGCGGTAGCAGAGAGAACAGTCTATGACTCGGGTGGCTGGGGTCTTTGACAATTTTCAGGGCCTTCCTCTGACACCGCCTGGTGTAGAGGTCCTGAATGGCATATGCATGGCATATGTGTTGCTACCTTCCCTCACCACCTGGGGGTGGCCCATCAGGAAGTCCAGGATCCAGTTGCAGAAGGAGGTGTTTAGTCCCAGGATCCTTAGCTTAGTGATGAGCTTTGAGGGTAATATGGTGTTGAACGCTGAGCTGTAGTCAATGAATAGCATTCTCACATACAGTGCCTTGCGAAAGTATTCGGCCCCCTTGAACTTTGCGACCTTTTGCCACATTTCAGACTTCAAACATAAAGATATAAAACTGTATTTTTTTGTGAAGAATCAACAACAAGTGGGACACAATCATGAAGTGGAACGACATTTATTGGATATTTCAAACTTTTTTAACAAATCAAAAACTGAAAAATTGGGCGTGCAAAATTATTCAGCCCCCTTATGTTAATACTTTGTAGCGCCACCTTTTGCTGCGATTACAGCTGTAAATCGCTTGGGGTATGTCTCTATCAGTTTTGCACATCGAGAGACTGACATTTTTTCCCCATTCCTCCTTGCAAAACAGCTTGAGCTCAGTGAGGTTGGATGGAGAGCATTTGTGAACAGCAGTTTTCCGTTCTTTCCACAGATTCTCGATTGGATTCAGGTCTGGACTTTGACTTGGCCATTCTAACACCTGGATATGTTTATTTTTGAACCATTCCATTGTAGATTTTGCTTTATGTTTTGGATCATTGTCTTGTTGGAAGACAAATCTCCGTCCCAGTCTCAGGTCTTTTGCAGACTCCATCAGGTTTTCTTCCAGAATGGTCCTGTATTTGGCTCCATCCATCTTCCCATCAATTTTAACCATCTTCCCTGTCCCTGCTGAAGAAAAGCAGGCCCAAACCATGATGCTGCCACCACCATGTTTGACAGTGGGGATGGTGTGTTCAGCTGTGTTGCTTTTACGCCAAACATAACGTTTTGCATTGTTGCCAAAAAGTTCAATTTTGGTTTCATCTGACCAGAGCACCTTCTTCCACATGTTTGGTGTGTCTCCCAGGTGGCTTGTGGCAAACTTTAAACGACACTTTTTATGGATATCTTTAAGAAATGGCTTTCTTGCCACTCTTCCATAAAGGACAGATTTGTGCAATATACGACTGATTGTTGTCCTATGGACAGAGTCTCCCACCGCAGCTGTAGATCTCTGCAGTTCATCCAGAGTGATCATGGGCCTCTTGGCTGCATCTCTGATCAGTCTTCTCCTTGTATGAGCTGAAAGTTTAGAGGGACGGCCAGGTCTTGGTAGATTTGCAGTGGTCTGATACTCCTTCCATTTCAATATTATTGCTTGCACAGTTCTCCTTGGGATGTTTAAAGCTTGGGAAATCTTTTTGTATCCAAATCCGGCTTTAAACTTCTTCACAACAGTATCTCGGACCTGCCTGGTGTGTTCCTTGTTCTTCATGATGCTCTCTGCGCTTTTAACGGACCTCTGAGACTATCACAGTGCAGGTGCATTTATACGGAGACTTGATTACACACAGGTGGATTGTATTTATCATCATTAGTCATTTAGGTCAACATTGGATCATTCAGAGATCCTCACTGAACTTCTGGAGAGAGTTTGCTGCACTGAAAGTAAAGGGGCTGAATAATTTTGCACGCCCAATTTTTCAGTTTTTGATTTGTTAAAAAAGTTTGAAATATCCAATAAATGTCGTTCCACTTCATGATTGTGTCCCACTTGTTGTTGATTCTTCACAAAAAAATACAGTTTTATATCTTTATGTTTGAAGCCTGAAATGTGGCAAAAGGTCGCAAAGTTCAAGGGGGCCGAATACTTTCGCAAGGCACTGTAAGTGTTCCTTTTGTCCAGGTGGGAAAGGGCAGTGTGGAGTGCAATGGAGATGGCATCATCTGTGGATCTGTTTGGGCAGTATGCAAATTGGAGTGGGTCTTGGGTTTCTGGGATAATGGTGTTGATGTGAGCCATTACCAACATTTCAAAGCACTTCATGGCTACGGACGTGAGTGCTACGGGTCTATAATCATTTAGGCAGGTTGCCTTTGTGTTTTTGGGCACAGGGACTATGGTGGTCTGCTTGAAACATGTTGGTATTACAGACTCAATCAGGGACATGTTGAAAATGTCAGTGAAGACACCTGCCAGTTGGTCAGCACATGCCCGGAGCACACGCCCTGGTAATCCGTCTGGCTCCGCAGCCTTGTGTATGTTGACCTGTTTAAAGGTCTTACTCACGTCGGCTACGGAGAGCGTGATCACACAGTCATCTGGAACAGCTGATGTTCTCATGCATGCCTCAGTGTTGCTTGCCTCGATGCGAGCATAGAAGTGATTTAGCTCGTCTGGTAGGCTCGTGTCACTGGGAAGCTCGCGGCTGTGCTTCCCTTTGTAGTTTGTAATAGTTTGCAAGCCCTGCCACGTAAGACGAGCGACAGAGCCGGTGTAGTATGATTCAATCTTAGCCATGTATTGACGCTTTGCCTGTTTGATGGTTCATCGCAGGGCATAGCATTATTTCTTGTAAGCTTCCGGGTTAGAGTCCCACACCTTGAAAGCGGCAGCTCTACCCTTTAGCTCAGTGCAAATGTTGCCTGTAATCCATGGCTTCTGGTTGGGGTATGTACGTACAGTCACTGTGGGGATCACGTCCTCGATGCACTTATTGATAAAGCCAGTGACTGATATGGTGTACTCCTCAATGCCATTGGAAGAATCCCGGAACATGTTCCAGTCTGTGATAGCAAAACAGTCCTGTAGTTTAGCATCTGCTTCATCTGACCACTTTTTTATAGACCAAAACACTGGTGCTTCCTGCTTTAATTTTTGCTTGTAAGCAGGATGGAGGATAGAGTTGTGGTTGGATTTACCAAATGGAGGGAGAGGGAGAACTTTGTACGCGTCTCTGTGTGTGGAGTACAGGTGATCTAGAATTTTTTTCCCTCTGGTTGCACGTTTAACGTGTTGATAGAAATTTGGTAAACTGATTTGAACTGTTTCCCTGCATTAAAGTCTCCGGCCACTAGGTGCGGCGCCTCTGGGTGAATGGTTTCCGGTTTGCTTATTTCCTAATACAGCTGACTGAGTACCAGAATCTGTCTGTGGTGGTAAACAAACAGCCACGAAAAGTATAGCTGAAAACTCTCTAGGCCTGCAATTTATCACAATATACTCTACTTCAGGCGAGCAAAATCTAGAGACTTCCTTAGATTTCATGCACCAGCTGTTGTTTATAAATATGCACAGACCGCCCCCTCTCGTCTTACCGGAGTGTGCTGTTCTATCTTGCCGGTGCAGCGTGTATCCCGCTAGCTGAATATCCATGTCGTCATTCAGCCACAATTCCGTGAAGCATAAGATATTACAGTTTTTGATGTCCCGTTGGTAGGATATTTGTGATTGTACCTCGTCTAATTTATTGTCCAATGATTGCACGTTGGCGAGTAGTATTGACGGTAACGGAAGCTTTCCCACTCTCCTTCTCCGGATCCTGACGAGGCACTTTGTCCTCTGTACCTGTGTCGCTTCCTCTTGCAAATAACGGAGATGTCGGACCTGTCGGGTGTTTGGAGAATGTCCTGTGCGTCCTCCTTGTTGTAGAAAAAATCTTTGTCTAATCCGAGGTGAATGATCGCTGTCCTGATATCCAGAAGCTCTTTTTTGCCGTAAGATACAGTTGTAGAAACATTATGTACAAAATAAGTTACAAATAACGTGAAAAAAACACATAATAGCACAATTGGTTGGGTGCCCGTAAAACTGCTGCCATTTCTTCCGGCGCCATTTTGAGGTCATTTTGGAAACCAAGTGAAATCTGTTCAGGAACTTCGACATTAACATGTTCAGCACAACTAAACATATTTCACTAAACTGTTGACAGCCCCTCAGTGGGCTCAAGAAAGGAAGCATAGCACAGCTGTTTTTTTTTCAGGTCTCTCCAGAGATATTAGATTGGGTTCAAGTCCTGGCTCTGGCTGGGACATTCAGAGCCTTGTCCCGAAGCCACACCTGCGTTGTCTTGGTTGTGTGCTAAGAGGCGTTATAATGTTGGAAGACCTAACTGACCTAACTGAATGATAAGGAGGGTGAAGAGGTTGATTTAATTTAGAAAGACAATAGTGTAATGATGAGTTTGCAAATAATTTGAACGTAAGCCTTGCGGGTTGATACCATTCTCTTTTACATTTCACTTTGTAAAAAAGAGGCTGTTTAATAGGCTGTACTAATTAAATGTATTGTAAGGGAAATGAAAACATGCTACATGTTGCAGTAGGCCTTTAGAATAATGCAGTAGGCCTTTAGAATAATGCAGTAGACCTTTAGAATAATGCAGTAGGCCTTTAGAATAATGCAGTAGGCCTTTAGAATAATGGAGTAGGCCTTTAGAATAATGCCACACATATCCTTGACTCTGTCCAGCGAAGCAAACGATGCCAGCCTACTGAATGAATGACAAATGGATGGAATGGACAATTATGGTGTAAGTTACTTCACAATCAAATTTAAATTGTGCCTAACTGAATGATGAGGTTGATTTATTTTAAAACAACAATAGTTTAATGATGAGTTTGAGTTATGCCATTTATCAGTGTTGGCACTGTTAATATTGTAATTTGAGTGCACGCCTTGAGGGTTGATATCATTCTCTTTTACATTTTAAGTTGTAAAAATAAGCTGTTACATGACTGTTTTATTTAATGTAACTATATTACTAATCAAATGTATTGTAAGGGAAACTAAAACATGCTACGTGTTGCAGTAGGCCTTTAGAATAATGCAAAACAAAAGTTGATGAGCATCAAAACTACACCTAAACCATATCCCAAATCAAATTTCACACATAATAAGAGAGACCCTATAAACCAGTGGAGGCTAATCAGAGGAGGAAGTGGAGGACCATCCTACTCAGTGAATTTCATAAAAATAAAAATGGTAAAACATTGAAAAAGTTAAACTTCTTAAATAAAACTCGAACAAATATATTCACGTTTTTGCTCTGCAAGGGCCGTGGCTTTTGTGGAGCGATGGGTAACAATGCTTCGAGGGTGACTATTGACATGTGCAGAGCGTCCCTGGTTCGCGCCCAGGTCGGGGCGAGGGGACAGACGTAAAGTTATACTGTTACATTGATGCTGTTGACCCGGATCACTGGTTACTGCGGAAAGAGGAGGAGGTCAAAATGTGGGTGAGTGTAGCCGATGTGAAATGGCTAGCTAGTGGCATTTCAATCGGTGATGTCACTTGCTCTGAGACCTTGAAGTAGTGGTTCCCCTTGCTCTGCAAGGGTCGTGGCTTTTGTGGAGCGATGGGTAACGATGCTTCGAGGGTGACTGTTGACATGTGCAGAGTGTCCCTGGTTCGCGCCCAGGTCGGGGCGAGGGGACGGACGTAAAGTCTATACTGTTACACATGACACAAGTCATTTTTCCAACAATTGTTTACAGACAGATTATTTCACTTATAATTCACTGATTCACAACTCCAGTGGGTCAGAAGTTTACATACACTAAGTTGGCTGTGCCTTTAAACAGCTTGGAAAATTCCAGAAAACGATGTCATGGCTTTAGAAGCTTCTGATAGGCTAATTGACATCATTTGAGTCAATTGGAGGTGTACATGTGGATGTATTTCAAGGAATACCTTCAAACTCAGTGCCTCTTTGCTTGACATCATGGGAAAATCAAAAGAAATCAGCCAAGACCTCAGAAAAAATGGTAGACCTCCACAAGTCTGGTTCATCCTTGGGAGCAATTTCCAAACGCTTGAAGGTACCACATTCATCTGTACAAACAATAGTATGCAAGTATAAACACCATGGGACCATGCATCCGTCATACCGCTCAGGAAGGAGACGAGTTCTGTCTGCTAGAGATGAAGGTACTTTGGTGTGAAAAGTGCAAATCAATCCCAGAACAACAGCAAAGGACCGTGTGAAGATGCTGGAGGAAACAGGTTCAAAAGTATCTATATCCACAGTAAAAAAAAGTCAGATATCGACATAACCTGAAAGGCCGCTCAGCAAGAAAGAGGCCACTGCTCCAAAACTGCCATAAAAAAGCCAGACTACGGTTTTCAACTGCACATGGGGACAAAGATCATACTTTTTGAAGAAATGTCCTCTGGTCTGATGAAACAAAAAATAGAACTGTTTGGCCATAATGACCATCGTTATGTTTGGAGCAAAAAAGGGGGAGGCTTGCAAGCCGAAGAACACCATCCCAACAGTGAAGCACGGGGGTGGTAGCATCATGTTGTGGGGGTGCTTTGCTGCAGGAGGGTGCACTTCACAAAATAGATGGCATCAGGAGGGAGGAAAATTATGTCGATATATTGAAGCAACATCTCAAGACATCAGTCAGGAAGTTAAAGCTTGGTCGCAAATGGGTCTTTCAAATGGACAATGACCCCAGGAGTACTTCCAAAGTTGTGGCAAAATGGCTTAAGGACAACAAAGTCAAGGTATTGGAGTGGCCATCACAAAGCCCTGACCTCAATCCCATAGAAAATGTGTGGGCAGAACTAAAAAAGCATGTGCGATCAAGGAGGCACCAGCTCTGTCAGGAGGAATGGGCCAACATTCACCCAACTTAATGTGGGAAGCTTGTGGAAGGCTACCCAAAATGTTTGACTCAAGTTCAACAATTTAAAGGCAATGCAACCAAATACTAATTGAGTGTATGTAAACTTCTGACCCACTGGGAATATGATGAAAGAAATAAAAGCTGAAATAAATAATTCTCTCTTCTATTATTCTGACATTTCACATTCTTAAAATAAAGTGGTGATCCTAACTGACCCAAAAAAAAGGAATTTTTACAAGGATTAAATGTCAGGAATTGTGAAAAACTGAGTTTAAATGTAGTTGGCTAAGGTGTATGTAAACATCCGACTTCAACTGTATGTTGACTAGGATGTTACTTTAGCTAATTTGGGAAAACGATCTCTAGACTGTGTGTAGCGGTTATGATATGGTTATGCTTGGAAAAGTTTTTTCGCCTGGTCACATACAGCTGATGTGTTGTTCATTGAAGTCCACAAATGAAGGGAAAAGGTGAGAGGAGGAGAGTGCATAGAAGCTAGAATGGATATAACGTGGCTGCTATGATCAGGTGTGTATTCATTCCGACGATTCTGTTGAAAAACGTTACTTAAATGGAAGCAAATAAAACAGGGACTGTTGGACTAATGATTACATCCTAGATAAGCTAGATGCAGGCAAGATTGTGCCAGCTGGTATTGAATGTGTCACTGTCTGTTATCTCAAATTTTTCTCTCGACCTGTGTGCACCTACGTTGTGAACTTTCATTCATAGGCTAGGTTGTAGCAACCACATTATGGGTATAGGGAAAATTAATGTACCATGTAGTAGCCTAAACTACGGCATTACATTGAACTGGGTGAATGGAATATGAATGACAATCCTCCAACATGCTGTAATAGAAATAAGGCCATGCTCATGGAAAATAAAATAGTCCTCAATCATCATAAACGGCACTGACCGCTACTGCTATAGACAAGATTCAATTGACAATAATCTGATGAGTGACAATATTAGGCTTATCTGTTGTCAAATTGTACATGAAGTGAAGGACGCATCATGTAATTGACAGATGCATGGAAAGAACCATCACTTTATAAAATCCTCCTTCAGAGTCACATGCAGGTGAAATATGTTGATTTCTACAGTACCAGTCAAAGGTTTGGACACAGCTACTCATTTAAGGGTTTTCTTTATTTTTTACTATTTTCTACATTGCAGAATAACACATATGGAATCATGTAGTAACCAAAAAAGTGTTAAACAAAT